>NC_073264.2:104257378-104562763 GCF_029289425.2 Pan paniscus | reverse complement strand
ACTCAACTAAATCAGAGTTGAGGGGCAGGGATGGGGTGGGGGGCCAGGGGAGGGGGAGGGATGTAACATTGCTCCAAGATGATAATTCTCTGTAAGCCTGGCTGCTGAAACTGCCTATTGTAACCTGAAACCAGTTTATCTAATGGCTACTGAAACAACTTGTTGCTGACTCTAAGACCAGTATTACCCACCACTGTCACTCACCAATCAGGGCTTGCCACCTCCCCAAAACTTCACTAGTGCCAATGACCTGTCTTTCAAAATATGTAACACTTCTCTTTATAAAACCTCCATCCTTTACTTTGTTCTTCATACATACTGAAGACCACCCTGTGGTCTGTGTGCCCCAAATTGCAATTCTTGCGTCCCAAATAACATATTTTAACTTCAGAGATTCATCTCTACGTTTTATTTGACTTCAATATGTGTTTTCTACAATGAGGCAGTCAAATTGATGAAATAATAATTTTCATGCAAACCAACTGCCTTCTATTTAATGTAAAATAGAAATCTTAGAAAAATCTTGTTTTTTTTTTGAGATGGAGTCTCACTCTGTCAGCTGGAGTGCGGTGGCGCAATCTCAGCTCACTGCAACCTCCGCCTCCCAGGTTGAAGCAATTCTCCTGCCTCAGCCTCATGAGTAGCTGGGACTCAGGTGCGCGCCACCATACCCGGCTAATTTTTGTATTTTTAGTAGAGACAGGGTTTCACTATGTTGGCCAGGCTAGTCTCGAACTCCTGACCTTAAGTGATCTACCCACCTCAGCCTCCCAAAGTGCTGGGATTACAGGCATGAGCCACCGCGCTCGGCCAGGAAAATCTTAAGATTCACAGGCATCCAATGTTCCTATCTTTGCTTACTCACCAGTGTGCTTATAATAAAATACTAACTCCTTAGCGCTTCTTCCACTAGTATGTAACCTTCACAAGGACAGGCTTTTTGTGTTTTGTTCATTATCAGATATTCCCCAAACCTGAAACAGTGCCTAACACATGGTAGACATGCAATACATTTTTGCTGAATGTTAAATGAATTCAAGGCCCGCTCATCTCTTCTTCCTCTCCCATGACATCATCCAGTAGACTCTAGCTTTGAGTCTAGCTCTGACTCAGTCAGTGTTGTTCCCTTAGTTTGAATGTCCTTTCTTCTCTTCAAATCTAAGAAAAACCTGCTCATTCTACTGAGTTTGTATCATCTGTCACCATCTTCATGAACCCTTCTATGGCTCTCCCTGCATCTCATCAGAATTTCTTACTTCTCCTTACTGGGATCCCAGAGTACTTTGCTACTTTTTTTTGTAGACAATACTATATCCATCATACTGGCTTTTTTACATCTGAGTTCCTGGAGGACTGCACTCCCTTCCCTTGAGGTTAGGCATAGACAGCCATGTGACTAAGCTGAACACGTCCTGTGAGTGAAAATGAATGCCATTCCCATGCTGAAGCATTTAGTTGCCTGTGCTTAACTCTCCAGCCCTGTGTTTTGCTCTCCTGACCCTAAGCACTGCCCTAAAACGGACGGCCACAAGACCAAACTGGCCTGGACATGGAGGTCAGTTTCCACGGAGCCAATGAGCCCTCAAGCAGACTTGGTGTGAGCAGAAGTTTTTTATTGTGTTAAATCATGAGGATTTTGGTGGTATGTATTACCACAGCATAACACAGCCTAACCTAAAACACGCTCATGCAAATCAACAATCATAATAGAAAGCAGAAAGAAACTTGTATTTCCTCATACAGCAGATTGAAAGATCTGATGCTCGTTAGGGTTAAACTCAATATATTTAATTCGATGTTTCTTGACGAAGTCCTTAAATTAAAAAATTTAAGAATTAACTTTTTAAAAGTTCCCTTAAAACAGAAGCAAATTAAATTGTCTTTTGCTTCTATTTGCCCTTCATTTTATTTTCCCAAGAATCCATCACCGACCCTAAGAAGAAGTTCCCTATTCCTATGCCACAGCACTCAGTACCAACATTAAACATTTAAACAAATAATTATGAATTCTTGTACTGTTAATCAATTATTTCATACACATATTTTTTTCTTCCTAAGGAGCCAATAAACAACCTGCACACACACACACACACACACACACACACACACACACAAAATGTTATATAATTCTTTGATAACCTTTTTTTTTTTTTTTGAGACAGGGTCTCGTTCTGTTGCCCAGGCTGGAGTACAGTAGTGTGATCGATCATACCTCACTGCAGCCTCGAACTCCTGGACTCAAGGGGTCATCCCACCTCAGCCTCCTTAGTAGCTGGTACTACAGGTGCGTACACCACACATGGCTGATGTTTTAATTTTTTGTAGAGATAGGATCTCACTATGTTGCCCAGGCTGATCTCAAACTCTGGCCTCAAGCAATCCTCCTGTCTTATTCTCCCAAAGTGCTGATATTACAGGTGTAAGCCACCATACCTGGGCTACTTTATAATATTTCATGGCAGACTATGCACATAATGGGTACTCAAAAGCTGCTGAGTTTAATTCTTATGGATTAAATGAGTCCTGATTCTTCTCCCTCCTGTGGAACTGAGCTGGTACCACTTCATCCACCATGAAAACTAGAATATGTAACTGCTACTGAAAATAATGCTGAATACAGCCAAAGACATGAGATTTCCTTCTTCAAGAAGTTGAACACGTGTTTAGGGAGACCACACTGGCCAAATACTTGTTTTCCCAAACTTCTCTGCAGCTAGAGATAGCCATCTGGCTTAGTTCTGGCCAGTTCTCATTAGTTAAAGTCTACTAGGTGGCAATGTAGTAGGGGGTAGGGGTTGGTAATGCCTTTGTTTATCATAAAAGGGGAGGCCGGGCACTGTGGCTCACACCTGTAATCCCAGCACTTTGGGAGGCCAAGGCTGGCAGATCACCTGAGGTCAGGAGTTTGAGACCTGCCTGGCCAACATGGTGAAACCCCATCTCTACTAAAAGTACAAAAATTAGCCAGGCATGGTGGCACATGCCTGTAATCCCAGCTACTCGGAAGACTGAGGCATGAGAATCGCTTGAACAAGGGAGGCGACAGTTGCAGTGAGCTGAGATTCCGCCACTGCACTCCAGCCTGAGTGACAGAAACTTCATCTCAATTAAAAAAAGGAGGGTGGGGGGGTAAGGACAGAGTTGCCAGTACAGTTCCTTCCTCCTTCCTTGAATGCAACCATGTAGCTGTAACTGTAAAACATTATCCTGTAGCTACAGGGTCTCAAACATGACAGAAAAGACAAAACTACCTTAAAATACCACCAAATCCAATATTACTGAACTGCTGATCCAAAGCTAGACGCTGCATACCTCCAAATTCCTTTCTTTTTTTTTTTTTTTTTTGAGATGGAGTCTCGCTCTGTTGCCCCAGGCTGGAGTGCAGTGGCGCCATCTCGGTTCACTGCAAGCTCCGCCTCCCGGGTTCACGCCATTCTCTGGCCTCAGCCTCCCGAGTAGCTGGGACTACAGGTACCTGCCACCGTGCCCGGCTAATTTTTGTCGTATTTTTAGTAGAGACGAGGTTTCACCGTGGTCTCGATCTCCTGACCTTGTGATCCACCTGCCTTGGCCTCCCAAAGTGCTGGGATTACAGGCGTGAGCCACCGCACCCTACCCCAAATTTCTTTTTGGAGAAAAACAAACCCCTATTTGTTTAGGGCACTGTGTTAGGTCTTTGTGACGTTCAGCCAAAGCACTACTAACTGACATAGGGGCCATATCAACTCAAAGCAATAAGAAAAATGGGAATGTGCTCCATTTTGTTTTACATATTAGTTCTTAATTTTGCCCACATATAAAAGAACCATGAATTGTAAATCACTGTATAATCAGAAGACAAATTAAAACATTTCTTAGACACATTTTTAAAATCTTTTAAAAAATCCTTGCCGGCAGGAAGTCCGTAAAAAATTTTTTTAACATCAATATGGTTCCAGAATAGTTTTGCCCTTGTATCTACCAGGCAGAGAACCAACCTGAAATCTGAGAGGCCTACTTACGTACCTCCCACATGAGAAGAATCAGGTTTACAAGTTTAAAACAGCAACAACTTTACACTATGTTTCAAATCTTCCTGAACAGAACTTGATCCCTTCTGTAAAACACAAGAAGTGTGCCCTTACATGCGTTCTATTCCTTAAATCACAAGCCACCTACTTAACACATAGGTATGGTTTCCAAATGTTAAAAAACAAAAACAAAAACAAACTACAAAGCCAAGTTGTGACAATAAATGGCTATCCTCCAAGTATTTTGTACTTTAGAAATATTCACAAAGTCACGTTTCACTTTTGAAAGCAGCTAGGCAATTATTTCATTCAACACAGAAAAAGGATTTGATAAGATTGAACAATTTATAATTTAAAAACTCTTGGCCAGGCATGGTGACTCATGCTTGTAATCCCAGCACCTTCAGAGGCTGAGGCAAGAGGCTTGCTTAAACCCGGAAGTTTGAGACCTGCCTGGGCAAACATAGCAAGACCCTGTCTCTACCAAAAAGCCCCCACAAAATTCCTATAGCAAACTAGGATTAGAATGGGATGTCTGTCCTTGATTTGATAAAAATCACCAACCCCCCCAAAAAACAAGAATGCACCCAAAGCCAAGTAATGTATAAAGAGATTCTAAAAATCAGAAAGAAATACAAGTTAAAACCACAATGTAGTATCACCTTAGGCCTGTTAGATAGGGAAAAGGCAGAAAGCTCTGAAATGTTGGCAGAGAAACGGGAATACAGAAACTGTGGTGCACTATTGATGGAAGCAGCCATCTAGAAGAACAATCTGACATTTCCTGTGACCCATCAAGTCCATTCCAAGCTATATATCCCAAAGAAACTCTTACATTGCTCCATAAGGGGACATGCATGAAGATGTTGAAGCATTTTTTTTGTGGTGACAGAGTTGGAGAAAATTAACATGTGCACCTCTGGCGAGCAGACTGGTAAAATGTGGTAGATGCATACATCTCACTGCTATTCAGCAGTTAGATGCAATATATTAAGCGCACAGATGAGACATATGTAATATTTACATAAAGTAGCAAACATACCAAAATACACTATGTAAGAACACATACACATACTAAACACATTAAAACAGTAACGTGGGGTGGAGGGTAAGAGTAATGACATATGGAGACTAACAGGAATAGATAAAACAAGAAGATAGTCTCACATGAATCAAAGATAATGTGACTCTTCACAGCTGAATTTATGAGAAAGCATCTAAGAATATGAATAGGAAGGGGGAACTGTTATTGTCCCATAAATACAGTAAAATCTGTTTCACTTTTGAATAAAATAATTGTTACTGGTATAGTAGGTGAACTAATGTAATATGGTGAAAAATAATTTACTTGTCTAATCCTTAGAATAAAAAACTTGTAAGGCACAAGTTGTGGCTAAAAAAATGTTGATTCAGGCCAGGTGCGGTAGCTCACGCCTGTAATCCCAGCACTTTAGGAGGCTGAGGCAGGAGGATCACAAGGTCAGGAGTTCGAGACCAGCCTGGCCAATATGGTGAAACCCCATCTCTACTAAAAATTAAAAAATCAGCCAGGCATGGTGGCGGGTGCCTGTAGTCCCAGCTACTCAGAAGGCTGAGGCAGGAGAATCGTTTGAACCTGGGAGGCGGAGGTTGCGGTGAGCCGAGATCGCGCCACTGCACTCCAGTCTGGGTGACAGAGTGAGACTTCATCTCAAAAAAAAAAAAAAAAAAAAGTTTATTCAGTAACTTTCGGCTAGTCAACTATATGGTAGGCATTAGCAGGGAATAAAAGAAATAGAAAAGTGTGGTGTCAAACCTTCAAGGCACTCATGATATACACGGGGTGCTAACGGGGGAATAGCAACTGAAACAAGGGGCAATTCCTGCCCCAAGAGAAAATCAGAGTGAATACTCTAATGCTGTCCAATAGGTGTATAATGTGACATACATATGTAATTTTCAATTTTCTAGTAGCTCCATTAAAAAATGTAAAAAGAAACATATTTAATACGTTACATTAAATACCATTTTATTTAACTCAATATACCCCCCAATATTTCAATGCATAATATAAAAAGGCTTTATATCCTATTTTTGAAATACTGTCTTTGAACTGGTTTATCTTTTATACTTACAGAACACCTAAATTCAAACTAACCACGTTTCAAGTGCTTGGTAGCCCCACATGTGGCGAGTTGCTACTGTGCTGGATAATGCAGCTCTAGGCACCCAAAGGACATGATCACATTTGGGTGAGATGAAGGAAAAAAGGTACCCCAAGATGTGAAGGGATGGAGTCCTCAAAGGGCAAGTAGGAGAGTTCTTATGAGAGACGAGGGACATCTCAGGCCAGGCACCACCCAAGAAGAGGTAAGAAAGCTTGGGTGAAAAGGGGAAACGCTACTCTACTACAACAACCCACCATTAGCCAAATTTACTGCCAATTTTTCAAGAAGCCTATCAATCTTAGTTTGTTATTTATAATAACAAGTACTAGTTAAATTTTAAAGACATGTATTGACATATGTAAACACCTAATCCAAGTCTGGTTATAAATCATGGCTGCATTTACTTCCCCTCCCTCTCCAAACTCCATTAATATGAAAGTAAAGGAAAAAAATATAAGGCATAAGGAAAAAAGCCACAAGACAAAAAAAATAAAAGTGGTAACAGATATACTTTCAGAAACTAAAAAAAGAAGGAAAATGACTTAACACATATAAGAAAGATTAATCCTAAGCCAGCTATGGAGATATTGGAAAATCCTGATTTGTATTATAGAACTCTCAAAAGGTTCAGGAACTGGTAGTACAAGTACCTCTAGAAGTGTGAGTGAAGTAAGCCTGAAACAAGAAGATCTATCAGTCTGTTAAATAACAGACCCCCTGGGTCTCCTCTCCCACTCAGGCAAAAAACTGGAGGTTCTTTAGAAAGGGCAAAATGGAAAGTCTCTGGGCTTGGGGACACAGGGCACAACTGAGGGCAGGGACACTGAAAACAAGCAGAGAAAGCAGAAAGCCACAGATCTTTCCTTCTGCCCTCTCCCGACTCAGCTCCCTGGAACATGGGCATTCTGTGCTTGCCTAGGCCAAGTGATAAGACAAAATATATTGGTATCAAGAGCACCACAAAGAAATAACAGTGTGTCCCACTGTTGTATTCAAGATCCATCCAAATGCACAAAACTTCCAATCAGCCTTAAATAAACAGAAAAATAAGCAAGACTCAAAATAGCATTCTCTCTCTCCAAATTGGAGTGTCAGATGCTATATAAGACAGAAAACAAAATTCTGAGGAAAAAGGGCATTCAGTCTAGAATTCTATATGCAGCCAAAATATCAATCAAGTATAAGAACAGAATAAAGATGTTTGCAGATATGAAAGGATTTTAAAAATTTACCTCTGAGCAACTTTCTCAGAAAATCACTGGAGGAACTGCTGCAATGAAACCTGGGAGTGAACCAAGAGGAAGAAAATGGATCGAACAGGAAAGGCAAAGGGAATCCCTAGGATATGGGTGAAGGGAGATCTCAGGATGACAACTATGCAGCAGAACAGACAGACAGAACACAAGGCCAGCCTGACAGAGATGAAAGTGACTGAATGCCTGATGAATCTGGCCACAGAGGAAATTGAGAAAGTGAAGTCATAAAAATCTAAGTAAACAAACAAAAAAACCAAGACACAACTTGAGATGATGTTATTCTCTTTTGATTTAAAAAAAAAAAAAACCATGAGGCACAGCCGAGTGAATTTGTCCACAGTTAAATCTCACGACTAGTTTCAAATTCTAGTCTATAACTCTAAATTCTAATTTCTCCTTTTATATGTTGTTCCTTCTTTTTTGCTCCATCTTATGAGGTCCATTCTACCTCTTCAGAATCTTTATCTCAATCAGTCTTAGAGTCTCATTTTTGTCTTCCACTTTCAAGCCCAGACTCTTTCCATCACACATCCCTTCAGGAAAGTAGTGTAAGATTGTGGCCAGGCGCTGTGGCTCATGCCTATAATCCTAGCACTTTGGGGGGCCGAGGCAGGTGGATCACTTGAGGTCAGGAGTTCAAGACCAGCCTGGCCATGGTGAAACCCCGTTTCTACTAAAAATACAAAAATTAGCCAGGCGTGGTGGCGGGTGCCTGTAATCCCAGCTACTCGGGAGGCTGAGGCAGGAGAATCACTTGAACCCAGGAGGCAGAGGTTGCAGTGAGCCAAGATCATGCCACTGCACTCCAGCCTGGGCAACAGAGCAAGTCTCCATCACAAAAAAAGAAAAAAGACTAGGGTTATGTAAAATTCTATGAACAAAACCTGTGAATTCAACTTCCCTGATTTTATATTAAATTCTACCAATACAGATTTTTGTGTCAAATGTCCATACACAAACCCCACAATATTTAGGTCCAACAAAAAGCAAATGCCTATCAACAAGAAATACAGAAAAAACACCTGCTTTGTTTGAGCTTCAACACTGAACTTCAAGGTCCCACATAACCCACAGAAACAATGTCTTATCTAGTGCACACAGAAGTACACAAGACCAACCATAGTTGAGCAGCTTGAGTGGCTAGAGTGTAGTGCTAGCGAACTCTCGGCTGAAGACAAAGTTGGATGCCCCTCCCACCTCCAAAAAAAGGCCTTTTCTTTCAAAGCCAACTTCTGCCCTTCCAATTGTTCTGTACAAGCAGGTGCAGATGGGTGAGTACAAATTCCTTATTACTTTTGCAGACCAACTCCAAGCACAACCTTTAACTTCTTGTGTGAGACAGGACATTAAAGCTTCCCAGGTAAGAGATTTATTTTCTCCTTCATGTTTAATTTGAAATTTGAAAATGGATATGAGACAAATGAATTTTCTGCTTTAGTCCTCCCAGTGGTGATCAGAGGGTACTGCATTCCCTGACTCCTTTTTCTTTTTTAACCAAAGCCACAAGTCATGGAATATTCCCTGACTCTTACTAGGAATTTGTTCCAGCCCAGGAACAAATTCCAGGCATAAAATTTGGCTATATCTTAGAATAATAAAATGCAGGCCGAGCGCAGTGGCTCAAGCCTGTAATCCCAGCACTTTGGGAGGCCAAGGCAGGCGGATCACCCAAGGTGAGGAGTTTGAGACCAGCCTGGCTAACATGGTGAAACCCCATCCCTACTAAAAATACAAAAAATTAGCTGGGCATGGTGGTGTGTGCCTGTAATCCCAGCTACTTAGGCTGGCAGGTGGAGGTTGCAGTGAGCCAAGGTCACGAGATTGCACTCCAGCCTGGCAACAAGAGTGAAACTCTGTCTCAAAAAAAAAAAAAAAAAAAAGGTAATAAAATGCAGAACAATCCTCTTTGCAATCAAATAGTTAATATTAATTTTTATTAGACTGTATAAGCCTCTATGTAATTACAATGTAAATCATGCACCATGTAAGTCTAAATAGTTATACAATGTATATATCATGAGCTACATAACTTAAATGACCAAAATTCTATTTACTGCAAATTTCAACCTTTACCTAATTTACATACATAAGATAAGGATGCTCAAATTGAAGTCTATAAGATCTTTCCCTGAAAACTGACTAAATATTTTCATGAATTCTTCAGAGATCAACTTTTTTTTTCTTTCTTAAGATACATAGTTTCACCATGTTGTCCAGGTGGACTGGAACTCCTGGCCTCAAGTGATCCTCTGGCCTTAGCCTCCTGAGTAGCTGAAACTATAGGCCAACTTTTTTCTGATAAGGCCCAAACAGCTTGATTCAACAGGTTGTGCTTAGAAGTTGACAAGCTGATTAAGCCGGGGCACAGTGGCTCACGCCTGTAATCCCAGCACTTTGGGAGGCCGAGGAGGGAAGTGGGAGGATCATGAGGTCAGGAGTTCCAGATCAGCCTGCCAACATGGTGAAACCCCATCTCTACCGAAAATACAAAAAAATTAGCTGGGCATGGTAACAGGCACCTGTAATCCCAGCTACTCGGGAGGCTGAGGCAGAATTGCTTGAAGCCAGGAGGCGCAGGTTGCAGTGAGCCGAGATCATGCCACTGCACTCCAGCCTGGGCAAGAAGAGTGAAACTCTGTCTCAAAAAATAAAATAAAATTTAAAAATTAGCTGGGCATGGTGGCGGGTGCCTGTAATCCTAGCTACCTGGGAGGCTGAGGCAGGAGAATCGCTTGAACCCGGGAGGCGGAGGTTGCAGCGAGCGAGATCGTGCCACTGCACTCCAGCCCAGGTAACAGTGCGAGACTCCGCCTCAGGAAATTAAAAAAAAAAAAAAAAGCTAATTAAATAAAACCATATTACATATTTTAAATGAGATACTCTACAAAGTATTGCTGGCTGGTATACAGTTAAGTGATCACCAAATGGCAACTATTGTTATTTTCCAGAACCACAATTTTTAATAAACAGTTTTTTTTAAACTCGTGGAACCTGAAAACTCAATTAAATGGTCTGGAAATCTTCCTTTGATAGTCACAGTACAATCTAAAAGGAGTATAGTTTAGTTAGCAAGCCTTCACTGCACACTAAGGCAGTGATTTTTTTTTCTTAATAAATAAACATCAGAAATTCCTGCTATAGTGATTCTTAAGAGTGGTCCCCGGACCTGGAGCATCAACATCACCTGGCAACTTGTTAGAAATTCCAATTATATGGGTAAAATCAAGGTCTAGGGGTAGGGCCCAGTGATCACGGTTCTAAAGCCCTTCAGGTGATTCTAATGTTTGCTTAAGTTTGAGTTACAGACTAGTTTCATAAAGCTCAGGCTGCTTTGTCCTGCAAGGAGCAGGAAATCCTAAAGAGCAGGAAAGCTATGTGTCCCAGGTATATGGCCTCTACAGCACCTAGCACAGTATCATACACACGGTAGGCATTCACACTTGCTGAATAGGTTAATTCAGTCTCACATAACCGATGACTGACTAGACAACAGCATCATCAGTTTCACAGAGGTCAGAAATCTGGGGGACTATTTGCATTAACTAATAATAAGTACATGATGCACACATATCAGTAACTGTTAAATAACTGGGAAAGCCCTGGGCCTCTGGTACTTTGGCCAATAACATTACCAGGCTTACAAAGTGTCATATCCTTTGAAATTAAGATGAAAAATATGTTTCTCATTTTGCCAGTATAGAAAAAGGATGTATCTGTGGCTCCACATAACTACAGAACATAAACTGAAATGCAAACTGTTTGGTTGCCTTTAAAAAGCATATTTTGACCAGGTACAGTGGCTCACGACTGTAAGCCCAGCACTTTGGGAGGCCAAGGCGGGCGGATGACCTGAGGTCAGGAGTTTGAGAACAGCCTGGCCAACACGGCGAAACCCCATCTCTACTAAAAATACAAAAAAAAAAAAAAAAATAGCCAGGCATGGTGGCGGGAGCCTGTAATCCCAGCTACTCGGGAGGCTGCGCACGACAATCGCTTGAACCCGGGCGGCAGACGTTGGCAGTGAGCCAAGATTGCACCACTGCACTCCAACCTGGGCGACAGAGCAAGACTCCGTCTCAATTAAAAAAAAAAAAAAAAGCATATTTGACATATCAGCCAACTATAATGTATGAATTCAAGCTGGATTCTAATTTGAACAGTTTAAAAATTAGAAATGTGAGAAAATTTAAATACTGCATATTTGATATTAAGAAAATATGATAAAAGTATTGCTTTTTTCTCAAAACAGGCTTTATCTCTTCTAAAAGCTTTAGAGAGGAAATGATACTGCATTTGCTTCTTCATTTATAAATGAAATAAGATTGGCCACTGAGCCGCGCTGTTGAGTACATGGGGGCTAAGTACATACCAGGGTTTCTCAACGCTGGCACTACTGACATTTTAGGCCGGGTAATTCTTTGCTGTGGAAGGCTGTCCTATGTACTGTAAAATGTTTAGTAGCATTCCTGGTCAGCCAAACCTTTCTCCAGCTGTGATAACCAAAGATGTCTTTAGACATTGTCAAATGTCCACTAGAGGGCAAAATCACCCTGTGGCTGAGAAGCACTGATAAATAACATTCTATTTTTAAAAATTTTCCTATAATAAAATATTTTAAAAAATAGTTTTGACTGAGTGTGGTGGCTCACACCTGTAATTCCAGTGCTTTGGGAGGCTGGGACAGGAGGACTGCTTGAGCCCAGGAGTTAGAGACCACCTTGGGCAATACAGGGAGATCCCATCTCTACGAAAAAATTAAAAATTAGCCATGCATGTGGTGGGGCACGCCTGTAGTCCCAGCTACTCAGGAGGCTGAGTCGGAAGGATTGCTTGAGCCCAAGAGGTCAAGGTTACAGCAAGCTGTGATTGCTCCACTGCACTCCAGCCTGGGTGACAGAGCGAGATACTGTCTCAAAATCAAAATAAAATCTACAGCAAGCTTGTCCAACCCACAGCCCTAGAGCTGCATGCAGCCCACCACAGCTTTGAAAGTGACCCAATACAAATTCATAAACTTTGTTAAAACACTGTGAGATTTTTTTTGCAGTTTTTTTAAAGCTTATCAGCTATTGTTAGTGTTAGTGTATTTTATCTGTGGCCCAAGACAATTCTTCCAATGTGGCCTGGGGAAGCCAAAAGATCGGACACCCCTGATCTACAAGCTTAAAAAAAAAAGTTTTAGAAATACTCTATGTACAGGTACAACTACATCTCCTTGTGGAGCCTAAGCTAGAGATCTGGGGCCCAGTAGAGGCTTTGCTACTAAATAGTTAGTGGTCTCCTGTCATTACTAGCAGCCTTTGTCACCTCTCTGAGTCTCAGCAACCTCACTGGATCAGATTGAGTAGTTCTTTTGAGCTATAACACGATACAGCAACAGTGAACTTTTTTTTTGAGATGGAGTCTCGCTCTGTCGCCCAGGCTGGAGTGCAGTGGCGCCATCTCGGCTCGCTGCAAGCTCCGCCTCCCGGGATCACGCCATTCTCCTGCCTCAGCCTCCCAAGTAGCTGGGACTACAGGCACCTGCCACCACGCCCGGCTAATTTTTTATATTTTTGGTAGACACAGGGTTTCACCGTGTTAGCCAGGATGGTCTCGATCTCCTGACCTCGTGATCTGCCCGCCTCGGCCTCCCAGAGTGCTGGGATTACAGGTGTGAGCCACCGCGCCCGGCCTTTTTTTTTTTTTTTTTTTGAGATGGAGTGTCCCTCTGTCGCCCAGGCTGGAGTGCAATGGCTTGATCTCAGCTCACTGCACTCTCCGTCTCCAGGGTTCAAGCGATTCTCCAGCCTCAGCCTCCCAAGTAGCTGGGATTACAGGTGCCCGCCACCTCGCCCGGCTAATTTTTGTATTTTTAGTAGAGACAGGGTTTTGCCATCTTGGTCAGGCTGGTCTCGAACTCCTGACCTCAGATGATCCACCTGCCCCGGCCTCCCAAAGTGCTGGGATTACAGGCGTGAGCCACTGCACCTGGCCAACAGTAAACTTTTATATACCCATTCACTAAGGGTGGACATTAATATTTGGAAATCAAACAAAAACAAATTAGTGTACAAGGATGAAGATAATATTTATGTTGCAAGTTGTCTGCTCTTTTTTTTTTTTGGAGACAGAGTCTTACTCTGTCTCCCAGGCTGCAGTGCAGTGGCATGATATCGGCTCACTGCAACCTTCGCCTCTTGTGTTCAAGTGATTCTCCCACGTCAGCCTCCTGAGTAGCTGGAATTACAGGCATGCACCACCGCACCTGGCTAATTTTAGTTTATTATTTTTTTTTTTGAGATGGAGTCTGGCTCTGTCGCCCAGGCTGGAATGCAGTGGCCCGATCTCGGCTCACTGCAAGCTCTGCCTCCCAGGTTCATGCCATTCTCCTGCCTCAGCCTCCCGAGTAGCTAGGACTACAGGTGCCTGCCACCACGCCCGGCTAATTTTTCGTATTTTTAGTAGAGACAGGGTTTCACCATGTTAGCCAGGATGGTCTCGATCTCCTGACCTCGTGATCCGCCAGCCTCAGCCTCTCAAAGTGCTGGGATTACAGGCATGAGCCACCACACCCGGCCTGCCTTTTCTTAGTCTTGATCTAATAAGCAACATTCTTATCACAGTTATATACAATTATTTAAAATTTAAATAAGATTCCTGGGATAAGCACAATAAAAAGTATTTTTACAGAATACTAAAAGAAAACTGTTCTAGTCACAATAGCCAAAAATGTCCATCACTGGTGAGTGGATTAAAAAAAATTGTGGCACATCCAAACAAGGAAATACTTACTCAGCAATAAAAAGGAATGAACTACTGATACACATTCAAATAAATCTCAAAAGCACTACTCTAAGTGAAAGAAGACACAAAAGATTATTTACTCTGTGACTCCATTTACATAGTATCCTAGAAAAGGCAAAACTACAGGGACAGAAAGCAGATCAGTGGTTACCCAGGGGCTGAGAAAGGGAGAGGGCACTGACTATACAGGGCCATAAGGGACCTTTCTGGCAATGGAAGTGTTCTACATCTTGATTGTGATAGTGGTTACATAACTATATGCTTGTCAAAATTCACCAAACTGTATACTTAAAACAGATGAACATTACATCTCAACAAACCTAACTTTAAGAAAAAAGGTTCTCAACAGAATGAGAGCTCCCATTCATTCTTGTACATTCACCACTCAATTGGCAGGAAGTCTAATACTTAGCAGTGCAGTAATGTAGGTAATTAATATGGTCTATACCTGAGTTGTAACACTGACACAAGGGCTCCACACTGTGAAAGCTACACAGCTCCTTCCAGAACATGCCAATGCAAGAGTTAAAAATGTAACAGGGCATGGTAAATTAATGCAACGATGTGTGATAAACTTGATTTTTAAAAAAAGTCAAAAATTCATTTTAAATACACTACATGGCTGGGCGTGGTGGCTCACGCCTGTAATCCCAGCACTTTGGGAGGCTGAGGCGGGAGGATCACCTGAAGTCGGGAGTTTGAGACCAGCACGACCAACATGGAGAAACCCCGTCTCTACTAAAAATACAAAATTAGCCGGGAGTGGTGGCACATGCCTGTAATCCTGGCTACTCCGGAGGCTGAGGCAGGAGAATCACTTGAACCTGGGAGGTGGAGGTTGCAGTGAGCCGAGATCATGCCACGGCACTCCAGCCTGGGAGACAGAGCCAGACTCCATCTCAAAAAAGAAAGAAAGAAAAAAGACCCATTTGAAATCCTTCATTATCACAAATCTGCTATGACTGTTTTTGGCTTCAGTTTAGAAAGCATGGAGCTCCTACTCTGGTTCAATGTAAGGTTTTGCTTCTCTGAGTGAAGATCAATGATCAAAACTAATCAGTTGGGCACACTGGCTCATGCCTGTAATCTCAGCACTTTGGGGAGCCGAGGCGGGTGGATCACATGAGGCCAGGAGTTCTAGACCAGCCTGGCCAACATGGTGAAACCCTGTCTCTACTAAAAATACAAAAATTAGCCGGGCGTGGTGGTGCACGCCAGTAATCCCAGCTACTCGGGAGGCTGAGGCATGATAGTCACTTCAGCCTGGGAGGTGGAGGCTGCAGTGAGCCAAGATCGCACCACTGCACTCCAGCCTGGGAGACAGTCTCGGTCTGTCTCAAAAAATAAATAAATAAATAAATAAATAAGCTTTCTTTAAAAGGACTATAAGGAAATTAGTACCCTGACTCACCTAGTCTAAGAGTTTCTATTACTCACTCTTTATATAATTTTCTAATCTATCTCAGGTGGAGAAAGGTACATCACTGTTCTACTTACTCAGGGCCACAGAGCATTAAATATTGTATACTAATATGCTACAGGGATGCTTTAGGCTATGGTTTACGTTTACGGATTAAATTATCAAACAGCTATCCAGCAAACAAGCGGCATTTTTGAAGATCAAAATGAAAGCATTAACTCCACTAGGCCACAACATCTCAGGACATTACTGAAAGCATGAAAACACTCAAAGCGAGGAAGCATTCCCTAAGAGAAGACATTTCGTGCCAGCAATTACCTCATAACACTTTTAATGAAAGGCCAGTGAAGTTTCTTTACAAATTATTTACTAGATGTTTTACAGAATATAGGCAACAACTAGATTGAAACACTTTTGAACCCAGTTAGAGGAGAGTTCAGAAAACGAACAGAGTCAAACGTTTCTTCAATCGAATTTCTACTGCAAGTTCTCATTCTCTAGCAATGCTGTTCCTGGCATTTTGTAGTTTCACATGAACAAAATCAAAGGTTCCTTTTATAAAACCATAGCCTGTGAGCGCTGAAAGGGACCTAAGAGCTCATCTAAGCCAATCTCTTTTTAGGAAGGAGGACAGCGAAGCCCCCAGCGGGTGTCCCTCAGCTAGGCAGTGAGTGGCAGAGCACAGCTTCACTATACATCTGCTTTTCTGCTTTTCAAAATGTTTAACCAACTCCTTCAAAAAAGATTTGTATGGAAAGGAAACTGCCTTAATAAAGGCTGCGCGCTAGTGTTTTTGGAATTCCTAAGGGGACCGCAAAGATCCCTCAGTGGACACTTAGTGACTGTGATTAAATTTAGTTCCAGACCATCTTAAAGAGCGAGACCGCCCACTTGACCCAATCGATTACTCTTACTCAGCACCGGTAACATATGTTATTAATGTGACAGTCTCTCAAGAACTGCCTGACCAAGTTAAAAGCAGAGTTCGGTTAAAATAAGCGCTGACCACTGCAGTGATCTGACACACACATTTGCACAATCCATTGCGCGGCAACCTGGCCTCTCAAAGCACCGATCCGTAACGCTGCAACTCCTGGGCTTTATTAACCGACTAGACTGCCGGCATAATCGATATACTTCGCAGACCCGCCCGCGAACAGCGGGACAGGGCAGACTTCTGGAGGAAACGGTCCGACCTGGCTGCCTCTTGGGTGACTACGGCCTGCCCTCTATTTCCAGAGCGTTCGGCTGGGGGGAACACCCGACTGCAAGGCACTGCCCGAGGAGCACGAATGCCACCCCGAAGGTCCGCCAACTACAACGCCCAGGTTACTTACGTTTTCAGTGTCTCGTTCATTCACCGTTGGCAATGGGGTCCTAGTGGACATTTTACTGCACTTTAATTCTGCACAATGCGAGGGTGAAAACAAAACAGCACAGCCCTAGGAGGCCGGCGACCAGCGTCCTCGAGTCCACGGCAGTTCTGAAAAGGCGCCGTGGGGAGGGCGGCTCCCTTCCCCCTACGGCCGTCTAGATCCCGGGCCTGGCCCGGGCCGTCCCCCGGCGGGTCCCGGGGCTCATTCTCTCCCTGCCTCGGCGGCCGAGGCGAGGAGACCGGGAGGGCGGCAGTGGCGGAGCCGAGCCTGCGGGCGGCGGGCTGCGCTTCGGCCCGCCGGCGTCCCCTTGCCTCAGGGCGCCCCGCGATCCTGGGCCCCCTCAGCTCCTTCTCCACTCCCTCTCGTCGCACCGCGAATTTCAGCTCGCGGGCCTCCACACAGCGCCGCCGGCGGCGCCTGAAAAAGAGGAGGCGGAGGAGGATGTGAAGGAAGTGGAGCGCAAGACAGGCCGCCGCGGGCTGTGGGCGCCGACCATGGAGCGGGCTGCGGAGGAGGCGCCTGCGCCCGACTGCTTCTCCCTCTCTAGCGAGCTTGCTGCCTCAGCCTCCGCCCTGCTGGCCGCCGCTGCCGCCGCCGCACCCCGGCACCTCGGAGCCTCACGGAGCCAAGATGGCCGCCCCTCGGCTTCCTCTGCTGCCTCCGGCTGCCGGAAGTGACGACAGGCCGCCACCCGGAGTCCCGCCAATCAGCATGGCCTGAGAAAGCCGGCCCGGCTGTTGTTGCTAGGGGCGACTTGGTCCAGACCCCGCCGCGAGGGCGGTGCAGAGGGCTGGGTAGTGCTGGTCCGGTCTCCGCTGACTCCCGCGGACTGCGGGTTCCTCCTGTCCCGAGCGCGCCGGCAACCGCGAAAGAGCCGAGAAACGGCTCTGGGCGACAGCCAGAGCCCTCCCGCTGAGTTGGCATTTACACACTACAGGCCTGGGTTGGCTGGATTACAGATCGAGAGCCTATTGTGCGCAAAAGTTGCGGTTGCATCCCTGGGACTGCGCTGCACCGAATGGAGCCCCAGCATTAATTAATGACAGGGCCGGGGCTACGGGAAGGCGCCGGGCTCTTGCATCCTTAACTGTGACCCGAGAGTCAGGCTCTCGCCAACAAACCTTCCCGTCTCCGGATCTGAGCAGCTGCGGGCTGGGCGCGGACCCTGAGGGCAGCAGGCGCCTCTTGCCCTCAAGGAGCTGGTGGTCAGACGGGTGACAGACCCGGACCCAGCTAAATGCCATCCGGATGGAAGAGTGCAATAACGAGGGTGGCACAAAGGGGATGGGGTCGGGGGCGAAATGAATCTGTAGAGGACCCCAGGGACCAGCTTCCAAATGCCTGTAGGGGGTTTATAAGCAGGCTTTTCTTACAGTCAGTGCGTTGCTGCTGGAAGACTGGAAGCATCTCTGGGTGCCAGCCTCGGGCCAGGCTCGGTAGATGCCTGCAGGCTGGAACACTGGAAATGCTACCTGACCTGGAAGCCTTCCTTGCCCATTCACCTCTTCACGTGCTCGGTGCCTCTACTCAGCTCCTGGCCAGCGGTGGATGGAATCCATGGGTGCAGGGTCCGAAGAGGGAGAGTAGTGTGAGATGGGGGTGACAGGAACTGTTACCGAGAGTTGAGTCTACCTTGTGGGTTCATGACATTTGTTACCTCATTTAGCCTCAGGGTAACCCTATGAGATGGGCAGACACACATGCGATCCGAAGTCTAGACAGGTACAGTGACTTGGCTAAAGTACACAGGTTGGTTAGCGACAGAGCTGGGATTCTAACCTAGTTCCCAAAGCTTGGATAATAGGTAAGCCCTTGTAGTGGGTGGCTATGTCATGCTTGCTTTCCCTTTGGTCCGTTGGCATCCCAACTGTCTTGCTATGTTTGAGACATTTCTTGCTCCACGAAATATATGTTTGTTGTTGTTGTTGTTGTTGTTGTTGTTTTGGGACGGAGTTTTTCTCTGTCGCCCAGGCTGGAGTGCAGTGGCGCGATCTCCACTCACTGCAAGCTCCACCTCCCGGGTTCACGCCATTCTCCTGCCTCAGCCTCCCGAGTAGCTGGGACTGCAGGTGCCCACCACCATGCCTGGCTAATTTTTTTTGCATTTTTGGTAGAGATGGGGTTTCACCGTGTTAGCCAGGATGGTCTCGATCTCCTGACCTTGTGATCTGCCCGTCTCGGCCTCCCAAAGTGCTGGGATTACAGGCGTGAGCCACTGCGCTCGGCCAAATATATGTATCTTTAAACGCCAGATTCACTCCCAGAGAGGCCAGAGGCTCCCAATGTTAAAACACCTGAGGACTAAGGTAACACTCAGGGCTCCCATCTAACCCTCAGAGAGGAATGCTCAGGGGGCCAAGAGTGGTTCTATTTAAAATGTGAATAGGGGCCGGGCGCGGTGGTTCACGCCTGTAATCCTAACACTTTGGGAGGCCGAGGTGGGCGGATTGCCTGAGCTCAGGAGTTTCAGACCAGCCTGGCCAACATGGTGAAACCCCATCTCTGCTAAAATACAAAAAATTAACCAAGCATGGTGGTGTGTGCCTGTAGTCCCAGCTACTAAGGAGGCTGAGGCGAGAGAATCTCTTGAACCTGGGAGGCGGAGTTGAAGTGAGCGAAGATCAGCCCACTGCACTCCAGCCTGAGCAACAGAGCAAGACTGCGTCTCAAAAAACAAAATAAAGTAAAATAAAATGTGAATAGGGAGATGGCATGCACATCTGTAATCCCAGCTACTTGGGAGCCTGAGGTGGGAGGGTCACTTGAGCCCGGGAGTTGGAGACCAGCCTGGGCAACAGAGTGAGACCTTGTCTCTACAAAAACTTAAAAAAAAAAAAAAAAAAGGCAGAAGGATGATGCCCACTGCACTCCTGCCTGGGAGACAGAGCAAGAACATGCCTCAAAAATAAATAAATAAGTAAATAAATAAATAAAGTTATTCTCTTTCTCCTTCTGGCCAAGAGGAGTTAGTGGAATTCCATTAGTTAAATGTGTGCTTCACACACTTCAACTGCAATGTTGGTTATGATAAGACGGGGTGAGCATAAGTGTTGTGGGAGACCCAAGCAGGGACATTTAGCTCAACTCGGGGGTTTGGATCAGGGAAGGCTTCCTGGGGGAGAGGATGTTTATGCTGAGTCTAAAAGCATGAGCAGAGTTAGCTGTGGGAGGATGGGTAGAAAGGACAGTTCAAGCAGAAGGATGGCCTGATGAGCACCGCAATGAGAAGCCACACGGTGGGTCTGGGTAAATATCAGGAGAGTGAGCGGTGAGAAGTGAGACTGCCGGAGAAGGCCGGAGCCAGGCAGGGTTTGGACAGAGCATGGCACCTGGTTCTGCATCCCATCCTGATGACAGTTGGGAAAACACCCCAGAAAGGGTTTCAGCTGCAGGCAGAAGCTGCGAGAAAGTGTATGGGAAGTTCAGAACAGTCCCCATTGGCCAGAGAAGTAGCTGGGGGAGGAGGTTGCCACCCAGATGCTTTTCTCACCCAAGCCACATATGAAATAATGAGTCAGCGAATGCCAAAAGTTAGGAAATGAAGATAATAGTACTTAACTCAAGATGCTTCTGGGTTTTGTAAAAGCTAGAATTAAATGCCTTGAACTTTTCCTTGTACTTACGTTAAATGACATCATGACACTATAAAGAGTGGGAGATGGGTGTGTGTGTTTCTTTTTTCTTCTTTCTTTCTTTCTTTCTCTTTCTCTCTTTCTTGCCCTGCCTGCCTGCCTTTTTCTCTCTTTCCTCCCTCCCTCCCTCCCTTCCTCTCTCTTTTTCCCCTTCCTTCCTTCCTTCCTCCCTCCCTCCCTCCCTCCCTGCCTCCCTCCCTTCCTCCCTCTCTTCCTTCCTCCCTCCCTCCCTCCCTCCCTCCCTCCCTCCCTTCCTTCCTTTGTTGTTGCTTGAGCCAGACAGGGTCTTGCTCTCTTGTCCAGGCTGGGGCACCGTGGTGTGATCATAGCTCACTGCAGCCTTGAACTCCGGGGCTCAAGTGATTCTTTGCCTCAGCCTCCTGAATAGCTAGGACTACAGGTATGCACCACCACACCTAGGTAATTTATTTTTAGAGACCAAGTCTTGCCCAGACTGAACTTCCGGCCTCAAGCAACCCTCCCATCTCTGCCTCCCAAGGTGCTGGGATTACAGGTGTGATCCACTGCGCCTAGCCACCTGGGTGTGTGAATTACAAGCAAAAAAGAAAAGGAGAGGAAGAGAAGAAAGAGTAAAGTATTGTTCTGTCCAAAGGACTCTCTGTGGCCCAGAATTATGTGCATCTATGGTCTGGAAGGAATAGAGAGGAGGGTTTGGAAGTTGTCTTTGGAATGCCTTCTTCAATCCCTTTTCATATTTCTTGTTTCCTGTCTTCATATTAAAATAGTTTCTACCTTGGGGCCCCAAGCTGAAAAGATATAACTAAATTTACTAAGATGTATATGTGCATAAGCAGTACTTACTTTCATGGCAAGAAGGAAGGCACCATGAGACATCAGAAGCTGGAGATAATCTAGCCCTACTGTGTCCCTGTGGGACAGACGAGAAACTGAGTCTCAAAGCCATTAGAATAGCTGCTACCAAAAAAGCAGAAAATAACAAATTTTGGCAAGAACGTGGAGAAATTGGAAACTGTGCACTGTTGGTGGGGATGTAAAATGGTGCAGCTTCTATGGAAAGCAGTATTATGCTTCTTGAAAAAAATTAGAAATAGAATTACCATAGGATCTAATAATCCCACATCCAGATAGATACCCAAAAGAATTGAAAACACAGTCTCAAGGAAATATCTGCACAGTCATGTTCATGGCAGCATTATTCACAATAGCTAAAATGTGAAAGCAAACCAAGTGTCCATCCATAGATGAATGGCTAAACAAAATGTGGTATGTCCATACAATGGAATATTATTCAACCTTAAAAAGAGGGGAAATTCTGACATTAGCTACAACACAGATGAAACTTGAGGACATTATGATGAGTGAAATAAGTGAAACACAAAAGGACAAATTCTGTATGATCCCTCTTCTATGAGTTACCTGGAGCAGTCAAATGTATTGAGACAGAAAGCAGAATGGTGGTGCCAGTGGGGAGGAGGAAATAGAGAGTTCTTGCTTAATAGGCAGAGTTTCCGTTTGGAAAGAAAAGAGACATGAGGACGGATTGCACAACAGTATGAATGTACTCAATGCCACTAAACTGTACACTTAAAAATGGTTAAGATGGTTTTATGTTATATGTTTTTACCACAATTTTATTTATTCATTTTTGAGATAGGGCCTCACTTTGTCACCCAGGCTGGAGTGCAGTGGCACAATCACAGCTCACTGCAGCCTCAAACTTCGGGGCTCAAGTGATCCTCCTGCCTTAGTTTCCAAAGTAGCTGGGTCCACAGGCATGTACCACCATGCCTAGCTAATTTTTTGTATTTTTTTTTTTTGTATAGATGAGGGTTTGCCATTTTGCCCAGGTTGGTCTCGAACTCCTGGCCGCATGCAATGCTCCCACCTTAGCCTCCCAAAGTGCTGGGATTACAGGCAGGAGCCACTATACTCAGCCTGCAATTTTAAAAACAAATAAAGAAATGAAGTCAAAGCTTCAGAAGCTTTGTCTGAAGCTGCACAACTAGTTAGCAACAGAGCCAGAAGGGGGGCCCAAATCTCCCAAGCTCCAGCAGATGCCCCCCATATACACTATCACCAGAAAGTATCTGGGTCCCCGATGGCAGCTTCAAGCACCCGCACTAGCAGTGAGATTGCCATCCTCCTGATTTCTTCTGCAAAAAAATAAGCACCTGCTTGTTGCACCCACTACAGTTGGGTTGTGTGTTACTCACTGCCTAGCTTGATCCTAACCAGTACCATCATGCTAAGTGTCACATCTGCTGATCCACAGGCCTGTGCTCTCTGCACCACATCTAGTTTGGACGAACGTGGAAAGGCTGCTGCAGGCTCGTCACCCCATCACAGCCCTCACAAACACAACTCCTCTACCAGAGAGTGGGAACCACTGGGACCCAGGAGCCATTCCTCAGTGTGTGTGTGTGTGTGTGTGTGTGTGTGTGTGTGTGTGTTTGTACGCAGATATGTTGCAGACCAAGAGCTGAACACTGAGAATATGTAAAGCCACAGAGATGGAGAAAAGCAGACTGTGATAATTATGAGACATTGCAGTCATCATGCTTGGTGAGGGGAAAGAGGAGGGGCCGGGCAGTAGGTGTTCCTGGGACATTCCAGGTAGGCCCCAGATGCTTTGAGTCTTTGGGAAATATGAGGTCCATTTGGACTCCATGCCAGGCTGCTCCCCCCACACCGGGGATGAGGGCAGACAAGCTGCTATTCTTTTAATTTACCCTCCAGTCCCCTTCTTCACTCCAGCAGGGTCCTGTTGCCCTCTGTGAGCCCTGCTTCAAGGCCCAGAAGGCACCCCAGGAATTCTCACTTCCAAGATTGTGTTCCTGCCATTCACCCACCTGGAAAGGCTCCCCTGCCTGCCCAAAGCCTCCCTGCTGTTATGCAGCCATCCTCTCATCCTGTCCTCATCCTGGGTCCTTGTCCTCGTCCTGGCTTCTTCCCTGAAGACTCTGCAGACCAGCCCCCAGGGTGGCCCGCCCCTCCTTGGCTTTTCCTGCCTGAGGTCACAGTACATTTATTGAGCTCCAGCTGTGTACCTGGCACAAGACACCTATGCTAGGACCCCCTAACTCTCCAACAGCCTGTGAGATGTCAATGGGCATGTGAGAGGCGACTGACTGAGACTCAGGAGGGGCTGTAACTCTTCCAACGTCAGGAGCAAGCAAAGGGAGAGCCAGGACTGGGCTCCAAGGCCGAAACTCTGCAATTGATCCTTTCATTCCTGGTCAGTGGAGAGCCCTCGAACCTCCTGTGCTTAGGTCAGTGTGGGTGGGGCCCAGTTGAAAACTCAGTAGAGCTGCATCAGTGATTCTCCACCTTCTGGCTTCCAGTACCCCAGCCTTTCCAGATAGCTCTGGATGGAACGCCTCTCGGGAAGAACATGGGCGCCCCCGCCTTCCTAAACACACTATTGTGAAAAATCGTGTCAGCTTTTCCCACAGCTCAAAGGTGTCCTTTGACCACGTCCCATGCTTCACCGCAGTGTAGAGATGGCCCTGGGGGATGCAGGAGAGAAAGAGCCGTTTGCCCCTGCAGTAATTCTCCAGCTCTCGGATCTGCTGAAGATGATTGATCCCCGTCTAGTTCTAGATCGGTCAGTCCCCATCTAGATTGGTCAGCCGCCTGTCACGCACACATACACAGTTGTCATTACCAGATTCTGGTAGCGTAGCCCTCTGGAGCCTGCCCTGTCCCATGACCCACTCTGCTCTGAGCTGGGAAAACCCACTGTCTGGAACTATATCTAAAGGTCTAGGGAGACCACAGTGGTGAGGCAGAGGCAAGGGCTTTGGAGTTTGAACTCTGACTATGACCCTGAATGCTGGGGGACCTTGGGCAAGTGACTTCATGTCTCTCAGGCAAGGTTTCTGAACCAGTCAAATGGGAATGGTAACAGCTACCACTCACAGTTGCTCTGGAGGTCCGTGGAGAAAATTCCCAGAGAGCACCAGCGCAGCAGGTGCAGAGTCCACCCTTCCAAAGCTCAGAGGACTCACCACCTCCTGGAGGGCTGCCCTTTCCACCTGTCCCCCAGAGAGGAGCACAGAGCTCAGAGTCTGTAGAACACAGATCAAGGCTTATTAGGCCACACAGGGTGGGGAGTTAGAGACTCACTCCTCCTCCCCAGTTTCCTCCTCCAGTTTTGCCTACCTCACTGAGTACTGAGCTCACGATAGGAGACGTAGAAGCCCTTGGTAAGGGATCCTGCAACACCAGATAAGGCGTTAGTGTTTTTATCATTGCCTCTGCTTTGCAGGCAAGGACTTGGAGATTCAGAAGGGCAAGAAGCTTTCTCAAGCTCACGGACAGAAAGCAGTGCCCTTAGACTCCAGTCTGCTGCTGGCTCTGACACCCACTGGCTGCAAGGCAGGTGGGTAAAAAAGGATAGAGAGAAGGAATAAGGGGGTGAATAGATTACCCCAGCACTCCTGGAGCCTCAGACCTGCCCATTATTGCAGGGTTGACCTATTAAAGTAAGCAAATCTCCCAAATACAAACAGGTTTTTCCAAGACAATAAAGTCTAAGCTCTGCTTGAGGAAAGACCATTTCCTCCATTCCTTAGGCTGCTGCCCTACCCTTGGAGCCAGCTGGGCCTCACTGGGTGGAGTCATGAAAAGCCACATCGGCCTTCGGTGGCTGCCCCCCTACTCCTCTCTCCTTCCTTTGTTCCTTCCATCCACAGTGTTTATTGAGCACCTACTTTGGGCAAAGCTATGTTTGAAGCATTGAGGACATAGCTGTGAACAGAGAAAGTTCTTGACCACTCTCAGGTCACAGGACACACATAGCAGAACTCATGCATAATATAATTTCAGGACAGGAGAACTGTAATTTAAAAATTTAATCAGGGGAGGGTGATACAGACTAAGCTCTTTGGTTTTAATTCAAATTTCTTTCTTTTTATTATTTATTTATTTATTTATTTTGAGATGGAGTCTCACTCTGTCACCCAGGCTGGAGTGCAGTGGTGCGATCTCGGTTCACTGCAAGCTCCGCCTCCCGGGTTCACACCATTCTGCTGCCTCAGACTCCCGAGTAGCTGGGACTACAGGCACCCGCCACCATGCCCGGCTAATTTTTTGTATTTTTAGTAGAGACAGGGTTTCACCGTGTTAGCTAGGATGGTCTCGATCTCCTGACCTTGTGATCTGCCTGCCTGGGTCTCCCAAAGTGCTGGGATTACAGGCATGAGCCACCACGTCTGGCCTCAAATTTCATTTTTTTCTTTTGTTCCTCAGTACACATAGTGCAAAATAAAAAGCTGCAAAGGAATACACAGTTAAAGCTTTTTTAACAGTTTATGTTTTTCAAAAACACCATAAAGAGGGTAAAAATGCAGGCCTCAAACTGGGAGAAGTTATAACTGATAAGGATTTAAATCCATACCATATAAGAAATGTCTATAATTGGCTGGCCACGGTGGCTCACACCTGTAATCCCAGCACTTTGGGAGGCCAGATCACCTGAGGTCAGGAGTTTGAGACCAGCCTGCCCGACATGGTGAAACCCCACCTCTACTAAAAATACAAAATTAGCCAGGTGTGGTGGTGTGCACCTGTAATCCCAGCTACTCAGGAGGCTGAGACAGGAGAATCACTTGAACCTGGCAGGCAGAGGTTGCAGTGCGCTGAGATCATGCCATTGCACTCCAGCCTGAGCAAAAAGAGCAAAACTCCATTACAAAGAAAGAAAAAGAAAGAAAGAAAGAAAGATCTATAATTTAATAAGATCAACAACCCAATAGAAATATAGGCAAAAGACAACAACAGGCACTTGGGGGTTGATAAATAATAATAAGAACAAATACTTAAAGTCGTCTGTTATTGCAAATGCAAGCTATCTCAGTCCATTTTGGATGCTATAACAAACTACCATAGACTGGGTGGCTTAAAAACAGCAAAAATTTATTCTCCACAGTTCTGGAGGCTGGGAAATCCAAGATCAAGGTCCTGGCAGACATAGTGTCTGGTGAGGGCTGGCTTTGTGTTCACAGATGGATAGCCATCATCTCACTGTGTCCTCACATGGCAGAAGGGGCGAATGAGCTCTCTGGGGCTCTTTTCTAGGAGGGATCCACCCTCCTGACCTCATTACCTTCCAAAGGCCTCACCTCTCGATACCATCAAACACTGGGGTTCAGTTTTCTTTTTTTGAGACAGAGTCTCACCCTGTCGCTGGAGTACAGTGGGGCTATCATGGATCACTGCAGCCTCAATCTCCCAGGCTCAGGTGATCCTCCCACCCCAGCCTCCCAGGCAGCTAGAACTACAGGCACTCACCACCATGCCCAGCAATTTTTTTAATATTTTTTGTAGAGACGGGTTTCCACCATGTTGCCCAGGCTGGTCTTGAACTCCTGGGCTCAAGTGATCCTCCAATCTGAGCATCCCAGTGCTGGGTTTATAGGCCTGAGCCACTGTGCCCAGCTGGGGTTTAGTTTTCAACATATGAATTTGGATGGACACAAACAATCTATAGCGCAAAGACCATAATAAGTTACCATGTACTGGCCACCAGATTGGCAAAAATGAAAAAGTCTGACAATATCAAGTGCTGCTGAGAATATGGAACAATGGGAACTTTTTATTGTCTTTTAGAGACAGGGTCTCACTCTGTTACCCAGGCTGGAGTGCAATGGCATGATCATAGCTCACTGCAGCCTCGAACTCCTAGGCTCCAGCAATCTTCCTGTCTCAACCTTCAAGTAACTAGCACTATGGGCATGAGCCATCATACCTGGCTAATTTTTTTTTAATTGTTTTTTGTAGAGACGAGATATCACTATGTTTCCCAGGCTGGTCTCAAACTCCTGGGCTCGAGCAATCCTCAGCCTCAGCCTCCCAAAGTGTTGGCATTACAGGCATGAGCTGCTGCCCCTGGCTTCAGTGGGCACTCTTAGACCCTGCTTGGGAGTGTAAGTTCAAGGTAAGAGCAGAAAATAGTGAAGCACAGTGCAAAGATCACATACTCAACAAAGCCAAAACTTAGTTCTTTGGCAAAAGCCAGTAAAATTGACATTTTGGACAACAATCTGACATTAGCAATTAAAGTTGAAGTCGTGTGGCCCCTACAACTGAGCAATTCCACCCAAAATATTTGCCCTAAAGAAACTCTCGGCTGGGCACAGTGGCTCATGCCTATAACCTCACACTTTGGGAGGCCGAGGCGGTGGATGACCTGAGGTCAGGAGTTCAAGACCAGCCTGGCCAACATGGTGAAACACTTTCCCTACTAAAAATACAAAAAAATTAGCTGGGCATGGTGGCCCACGCCTGTAATCCCAGCTTCTCGAGAGGCTGAGGCAGAATCACTTGAACCTCAGAGGCGGAGGCTGTGGTGAGCCGAGATGGCGCCACTGCACTCCAGTCTGGGTGACGGAGTAAGATTCCATCTCAAAAAAAAAAAAAAGAAAGAAAAAAAAAAAGAAACTCCCGCTTTACGCACTACCCACAGAGGGGTCCATACGGCGTTGTTCTGGATTCTCGTTGTAACTTAAAGGGAAACTTTCACAAGGTCTGGAGCTTTTGATGTCCTGCAAATGAAGGAGGAGCATGTCCCTAAGTTCCTTGCGGCAGGAACCCACTTAGGTGGCACCAAGCTTGACTTCCAGATGGAACAGTACATCTGTAAAAGGAAAAGTGATGGCATCTACATCATAAATCTGAGGAGGACCTGGGAGAAGCTTCTGCTGGCAGCTCGTGCCATTGTTGCCATTGAAAACCCTGCTGATGTTAGTGCCATATCATCCAGGAATACTGGCTAGACGGCCGTGCTGAAGTTTGCTGCTGCCACTGGAGCCACTCCAGTTGCTGGCCGCTTCACTCCTGGAACCTTCACTAACCAGATCCAGGCAGCCTTCCGGGAGCCACGGCTTCTTGTGGTTACTGACCCCACAGCTGACCACCGGCCGCTCATGGAGGCATCTTATGTTAACCTACCTACCATTGCTCTGTGTAACACAGATTCTCCTCTGCACTATGGGGACATTGCCATCCCATGTGACAACAAGGGAGCTCACTCATTGGGTTTGATGTGGTGGACGCTGGCTCGGGAAGTTCTGCGCATGCATGGCACTGTTTCCCGTGAACACCCGTGGGAGGTCATGCCTGATCTCTACTTCTACAGAGATCCTGAAGAGATTAAAAAAGAAGAGCAGGCTGCTGCTGAAAAGGCTGAGACCAAAGAGGAATTTCAGGGTGAATGGACTGCTCCAGCTCCTCAGCTGCTACTCAGCCTGAGGTTGCAGACTGGTCTGACGGCATTTAGGTGCCCTCTGTGCCTATTCAGAAGTTCCCTACTGAAGACTGGAGGGCTCAGCCTGCCACGGAAGACTGGTCTGCAGCTCCCACTGCTCAGGCCACTGAAGGGGTAGGAGCAACCACTGAATAGTCTTAAGCTGTTCTTGCACAGGCTCTTCAGCAACATGGAAATAAGGTTGATGGAAAATAGACATCAGTTTCTAAAAAAAAAAAAAACTCTCAAACATATGCACGGGAACATGTTTAAGAATAGTCACAGCACTACAGTTTGTTATAGAAACACACTGGAAACAATTCAAATGTCCATTATCTGTACGAATACAGAAAATGGCATATTAGCACAAAGAAATAGTATATAACAGAGAGAATAATTTTTACAGCTACACACAATGTGAATGCATCTCAGTATCATAATCTTGAGATATTATTTAAAAAACCAGAGCAATTCCTAGAATACACATAGCGTGATTCAGAAATGAAAGCGTGCAAAACCAAACAACATACTGTTTAAAGATGCAAACGTATAGAATGAAACTATTGAAAAAAACACAAGGGGATGAAAAACACAAAAATCAGGGTAGTGGTGGCTGGGCACAGTGGCTTACACCTGTAATCCCAACACTTTGGGAGGCTGAGGAGGGCAGATCGCTTGAGCCCAGGAGTTTGAGACCAGCCTGGGCAACATGGTGAAACCCTGTCTCTACTAAAAATACAAAAATTAGCAGGGCGTGGTGGCACATGCCTGTAATCCTAGCTACTCAGGAGGCTGAGGCACAAGAATGGCTTGAGCCGGGGAGGCAGAGGTTGCAGTGAGCTGAGATGATGCTACTGCACTCCAGCCTGGGTGACAGAGTGAGACTCCATCTCAAATAAATAAATAAATAAATAATCCTCACTCCCTTCTCCTCTGTGGATCTGGTTTTACCTGGGAGTCAGTGCACCAGGGCATAGCTAACAGCAGACCCTTCACTGTTCTGGCCCTCATTATGGATTCCATGCAGGAGGCTGATGGGGGATGGTCACCGGGAGACGGAGATTCTACTGTGACTTTGCATTTGGCTGCCAAGCGGCCTTGCCTATAGCCTTCCTTCCCACCTTGAACTTGAGCTTCCTCATCTGAGGATCACAATGGTTCTGACTGTCCATCATTTTCCCCAGCACACATCAGCTGTCATCATTTTTTTTTTCTTTTTTTGCCGCTAGTATAATTTCAGGTCAAGGACAAGAGCAGAGTTGAAAGAGCAAAACCCTCAAAGGTCTAGCCCTTCACCTTGACAAATCCCTGACCTCACATGGACAGCTCAGCATGGCAAGGCAGTGTGGAGCCTGGGAAGTTGTTAGAACAAGATTCTGTTCACTCAGCTCTGCTGCCTCCTCTCCCTCGGATGTGACCTCAGACATGAGCTGGCCAGGGCTGGCCCTCTGAGTCAGCCCTGAGTCCCAACTATACGCCTTCCCCGTGGGGCTGCTGGCCTCAAAGCCTCCTTTAACAAAGAGGGCAGGAGGATGGATGATTCGGCGTGTGTAATATACCCAAGTGCAGATGAATAATTGATGTGTTTGAGTATTAATAAGCAGGAACTGGCTATTTCAGCCAGTAAAACCAAAAAGATATTCTGTTAAAGCAAATCCTCCAATCTACACCGAAGGCAAAAAAAAAACAAAAAACAAAAAACAAAAAAAACCACATAAACAACACCTCTAAACTTCCTGAACCCCCTGTTTTTAACAGAAACCTACTTGGAAGAGACTCTATTTTTATAAGCATGTTATTTTAAAAATTACAATTTTAGGGTTGAAATGGAAAAAGGACTTTGTGTGTGTGTGTGTGTGTGTGCATGTGCGTGTGTGTGTGTGTGTGTGTGTGTGATGGTGCCACTGTCTTCCATTCCTCAGGCCTGGCCCTGAGCAGCACACTGTCATTCCTGACTCTGTTTTTTCGTTTGTTTTTTTTTGTTTTGTTTTGAGACGGAGTTTCGCTCTTGTTACCCAGGCTGGGGTGTAGTGACGCGATCTCGGCTCACTGCAACCTCCATCTCCGGGGTTCAAGTGATTCTCCTGCCTCAGCTGCCTGAGTAACTGGGATTACAGGCACCCACCACCACACCTGGCTAACTTTTTGTATTTTTAGTAGAGACGGGGTTTCACCATATTGGCCACGCTGGTCTCAAACTCCTGACGTCAGGTGATCTGTCCACCTCAGCCTCCCAAAGTGCTGGGATTACAAGTGTGAGCCACCGCGCCTGGCCAAAAACAATATAATCATATTAATAGGCCCAGAAAAAGCATTTGACAAAATGCAACACCTTTTTTTGAGACGGAGTTTTTCGCTCTTGTTGCCCAGGCTGGAGTGCAGTGGCGGGATTGGCGGGATCCGGCTCACTGCAACCTCCGCCTCCCAGGTTGAAGCAATTTTCATGCCTCAGCCTCTCAAGCAGCTGCGATTACAGGCACACGGCATCACGACTGGCTAATTTTTGTATTTTTAGTAGAGACGGGGTTTCACCATGTTGCCCAGGTTGGTTTCGAACTCCTGGCATCAGGTGATCTGCCTGCCTCGGCCTCTCAAAGTGCTGGGATTACAGGCGTGAACCACCATGCCTGGCCATGCAACACCTTTTTTTAGAGACAGGGTCTAGCTCTGTTGCCCAGGCTATGGTGCAGTGGCACAGGCATACCTCACTGTAGCCTCAAACTCCTGGGTTCAAGCAACCCTCTTGCCTCAGCTTCCTGAGTAGCTAGGAATACCACCATGCGCCACTACACCTGGCTCATTCTTTAAAAACATTTTTTTAAAATTAGAAATGGGGTCTTGCTATGTTGCCCAGGCTGGTCTCGAACTCTGGGCCTCAAGTGATTCTCCAACCTTGGCTTCCCAAAGTGCTGAGATTACAGCTGTGAGCCACCATACCTGGCCCCAAGACAATTTCATGATAAAAACAAAAAACAAAAAACCACCCTTAAACTAAGAATAGAAAGGAACTTTGTATAAAGAGCATCTATGGGCCAGGCGAGGTGGCTCACGCCTGTAATCCCAGCACTTTGGGAGGCCGAGGTAGGTGGATCACCTGAGGTCAGGAGTTCGAAACCAACCTGGCCAACATGGCGAAACCCTGTATCTACTGAAAATACAAAAATTAGCTGGGCGTGGTGGTGCCCACCTGTAATCACAGCTACTTGGGAGGCTGAGGCATGAGAATTGCTTGAATTGGGGAGGCAAAGGTTGCAGTGAGCCAAGATCATGCCACTGCATTCCAGCCTGGATGACAGAGCGAGACTCTGCCTCGAAAAAAAAAAAAGAAAAAGAAAAAGAAGAAAAAGAACACATCCTGAGATGTGACAGAGTTAAAAATAATAATAATAAAGAAAAAGAATGCAGGCTGGGAGCGGTGTCTCACACCTGTAATCCCAGCACTCTGGGAGGCCGAGGCGGGTGGATCACCTGAGGTCATGAGTTCAAGACCAGCCTGATCAACAGGGTGAAACCCTGTCTCTACTAAAAATACAAAAATTAGCTGGGCGTGGTGGCACGCTTCTTATCCCAGCTACTCGGGAGGCTGAGGCAGGAGAATCACTTGAACCTGGGAGGCAGAGGTTGCAGTAAGCTGAGGTTGAGCCATTGCACTCCAGCCTGGGTGAGAGAGGGAGACCCTGTCTCCAAAAATAAATAAATAAATAAATAAATATAAATTAAAAAAAGAGGAACACAGTGTACCCAAAGAGTGTTAAAAGGACATAGTAAGCAGAAATTAATGAAATCCCAAAGATATAATTAGATCAATAAAGCCAAGAAACAGTTTTTTGTAAAAACTCATTAAAAAAAAAAAAGGCAAAACTCTAGCCTGGCTAACCAAGAATAAAACAGAGAAAGCATGGGTAAGCATTAGAAAACACAAAGGGAGATACAACTACAGATGTTCAGAGATTTAAAAAATAAGGAAATTCAGTGAACAAATTTGCATCAGTAAATTTGAAAGCTTATGCAAAACCAATCAGTTCCTTGAAAACGGTATCATCATAACAACCCAAGAAGAAATAGAACGTTAATAGCTCTGTTACTTTTAAGGAAATCAAAGCAAACCCAAATAATTTTCAGGTGAATTCTACCAAATTATCAAAGAAGACATTATTTCAGTTCTATACAAATTCTTTCAGACAAGAAGAAAAGCTGAAAATCCATGAACTATGCAAACATCTCAGGAAACTTGAAAAGAAACAGCAAACCAAATCCAAAGAAAGTGTAGGATAGGAAATAATAAAGAGGAAAAATAATGAAATAAAAAACAAACATATAATAGAATCAACAAAGCTAAAAGTCTCATCCCTGGTGAAACTGACCAAAGAAAAAGAGAAAATTGCAAAAAAAAAAAAAAAAAAAAAAAAAAGTCAAGAGTGAGAAAAAGGCCAGGTGCAGGGACTCACACCTGTAATGCCAGCACTTTGAGAGGCTGAGGCGGGTGGATCGCTTGAACCCAGGAATTCGAGACCAACCTAGGAAACATGGCAAGACCTCCGTCTCTACAAAAATACAAAAATTAGGCTGGGCGCGGTGGCTCACGCCTGTAATCCCAGCACTTTGGGAGGCCAAGGGTCGGGGTGGGGGGGGGGGGGGCGAATCACGAGGTCGGGAGTTCGAGACCAGCCTGACCACATGGTGAAATTCCCGTCTCTACTAAAAATACAAAAATTAGCCCGGCATGGTGGCCCGCTTTTGCAGTCCCAGCTACTCAGGAGGCTGAGGCAGAAGAATCGCTTGAACCCGGGAGGCGGTGGTTGCAGTGAGCCAAGATCGCGCCACTGCACTCCAGCCTGGGCAAGAGTAAGACCTTGTCTCAATAAATAAATAAATAAATAGTATATGGAAATACAGAAGAATGAGAATATCCAAAAACTCTCCTAAAGAAGAGGAACAGGCTGGGCGCAGTGGCTCATGCCTGTAATCCCAGCACTTTGGGAGGCTGAGGTGGGCGGATCATGAGGTCAGGAGATCGAGACCATCCTGGCTAACACAATGAAACCCCGTCTCTACTAAAAACACAAAAAATTAGCCGGGCGTGGTGGCGGGCGCCTGTAATCCCAGCTACTCGGGAGGCTGAGGCAGGAGAATGGCATGAACCTGGGAGGCGGAGCTTGAAGTGAGCCAAGATCACGCCACTGCACTCCAGCCTGGGCGACAGAGTGACACCTCGTCTCAAAAAAAAAAAAAAAAAAAAAAAGAAGAAGAGGAACAAGTCAAGACAATTACCTCACTACCTGTCAAGGCTTATTATAAAGTATGGTAATTAAGGCAGTGTGATTAGTGCACAAATACAAAAATCGTCCAGTGAACCAGCAAGAAAAACTCCGAAGCAGACCAACACACATGGATACCTGATTGACAACAGAGGGCATTGCAGAGCCTGGAGAACAGTCTTCTTTTTTTTTTCTTAAGACGGGGTTTCTCCATGTTGGCTAGACTTGTCTCAAACTCTTGAGCTCAAGCAATCCACCTGCCTCAGTCTCCCAACGTGCTGGGATTACTGGCATGAGCCACCACGCCCAGCCTGCCACTTGTATATTTTCTTTGGAAAAATGTGTATACAGACGCTTAGCCCAATTTTTAATTGAGCTGTCTTTTTATTATTGAGTTGTAAGAATTATTTACATAGCAGTGATATCATGGAAGATGACACAGTAGAAAGTGCCAGGAATCTGTCGCCCCCATCTAGACAACAATCTGGCAGAATCTGTCTGATGCAACTATTTTGGAACTCTGGAGTCCATCTGAAGGCCTGCAGTTTCCAGGGGAAGGCTTGTATCTTACTCCTTTTTGTGCTGCTATAACAGAATGCCACAGACTGGGTAATTTACAAGAAAATAAATCCATCGGCTCACAGTTTTGGAGGCTGGGAAGTCCAAGATCAATGAGCTGACATCTGATGAGGGTCTTCTTATGGTGTCAGCCCATGGCAGAAGGGCAAAGAGAAGAGAGAGAGAGAAAGAGAGAGCAAAAGGGGGGCCTAACTCTTCCCCCTTCTTTTTTTCTGAGACAGAGTCTCACTCTGTCACCCAGACTGGAGTGCAGTGGTGTGATCATAGCTCACTGAGGCCTCAGTCTCCTGGGCTGAAGCAATCCTCCCACTTCAGCCTCCCCAGTAGCTGGGACTGCAGGCATGTGCCACCATGCCTGGCTAGTTTTATTATTTTTAGTAGAGACAGGATCTCACTATGTTGCCCAGGCTGGTCTTAAACTCCTGAGCTCAAGCAATCCTCCCACCTTGGCCTCCCAAAGTACTGGGATTACAGGTATGAGTCACTGTGCCCAGCCTTCTCCGTACTATAATTAACCCACTCCCATAATAATAAATGCATTCCCAAGATAATGGCATTAATTAATTCACTCCACTCTCGGGGCATAATCATCTGTTATTTTTATTTTATTTTATTTATTCTTTGAGACACGGTTTTGCTCTGTTACCCAGGCTAGCGTGCAGTGACATGATCATAGCTCCCTGCAGTCTTGAAATCCTGGGCTCAAGTGATCATCTCACTTCAGCCTCCTGAGTAGCTAGGACTGCAGGTGTGTGCCACCACATCTGGCTAATTTTTAAATTTTTTATTCTTTATTTTAAATTTTATTTTTAGAGTCAGGGTCTTGCTCTGTCTCCCAGGCTGGAGTGCAGTGGCATGATTACAGCTCACTGTAGCCTCAACCTCCCAGGCCCCAGTATCCTCCCACCTCAGCCTCCTGAGTAGCTGGCATGTGCCATCATGTCCTGCTAATTTTTTTATTTTATTTTTTGTAGCGAGGGGGGTCTCCCTATGTTGCCTAGACTGGTCTTCAACTCCTAGGCCCAAGCAATTCTCCTGCCTCAGCCTCCCAAAGTGCTAAGATTACAGGTGTGACTCACCACACGTGGCCCTAATCATCTCTTAAACCTCCCAACTCGTAATACCGTTAAAATGGCAATCAAATTTCAACATGAGTTTGGAAAGGGGCAAATATCCAAACCATAACAGCTTGAATGTAAATCCTGGTTAATTTCGGTCAGTGTCCTCTCTTTGCATGGTAGTGGCTATGCATTCCCCAGCCCCCTCAGCCCTACATGCAGTCGTTCTTGGAATAGCTGGCAGCACCCAGGGTTAGCACATGACCTTGTCCTCCAAATACTGGAGATGTGTATTCTTTTTTTTTCTCCCAAGATGAAGTCTTGCTCTGTCGCCCAGGCTGGAGTGCAGAGGTGCCATCTCGGCTCACTGCAACCTCCGCCTCCCGGGTTCAAGCAATTCTCCCACCTCAGTCTCCAGAGTAGCTGGGATTACAGGTGTGTACCACCAAGCCTGGCTAATTTTTGTATTTTTAGTAGAGACAGTGTTTTACCATGTTGGCCAGGCTGGTCTCGGACTCCTGACCTCAGGTGATCCGCCTGCCTCAGCCCCCTAAAGTGCTGGGATTACAGGCGTGAGCCACCGTGCCCAGAAGAGATGTGTATTCTCATCACTGGCTGTTGCTTCTGATTGCAGAGGTTCAGACACAGAGGTGACTGCCATTGTTACAACCCCACTGGCTAAAGCAGCTTCCAGAGCATTTAAAGAGATAGAGGCTGGTTTTTGAGGTTTTTTTGTTTTTTACTTAATTATTTATTTACTGAGACGGAGTCTCACTCTGTCGCCAGGCTGGAGTGCAGTGGCGTGATCTCGACTCACTGCAATCTCTGCCTCCTGGGTTCAAGTGATTCTCCTGACTCGGCCTCCTGAGTAGCTGGGACTACAGGCGCGTGCCACCATGCCCAGCTAATTTTTGTATTTTTAGTAGACACGGGGTTTCACCATGTTGGCCAGGATGGTCTTGATCTCTTGACCTCATGATCCGCCCGCCTCAGCCTCCCAAAGTGCTGGGATTACAGGCTTACGCCCAAGCCACCACGCCCGGCCTGTTTTTTATTTTTTTACCCTTAATTTTTCCCTTTTCTCCTTTTAGTGGCCAATTAAGGACTAGGACATTCAAAAGCAACCACGTATACAGGAGAATTTAGAAAGTCACCATTCATGCCTGGAAAGACAAAGCCTCAGAAAAGACCCGAGACAATCTCAAGTTTACACCTCAAGTTCGTCCCCTGCACAGAGACACCTTACAACAATTTAAAAAGAAAAACAGGCTGGGCATGGTGGCCCACACCTGTGATCCCAGAACTTTGGGAGGCCGAGGCAGGTAGATTGCTTGAGCCCAGGAGTTTGAGATCAGCCTGGGCAACATGGTGACAACCTGTCTCTACAAAAAAAAAAAAAAAAAAATTGGCTGGGTGGGAGGCTGAGATGAGAGGATTGCTTGAGCCCAGGAGGTAGAGGCTACAGTGAACCATGATAGTCCCACTGCACTCTAGCCTGGGCAATAGAGTGAGATTCTGTCTTGAAAGAAAGAAAGAAGGAAAGAAAGAAAGAAGGAAGGAAGGAAAGAAAGAAAGAAAGAAAAAGACAGACAGACAGACGTGGGTAAAGAAGAGAACCTGATTTCCACAGTTACCATATTGTAACATTCAAAATCCCGTTTTCAACAAAAAAATCACAGGCATACAAAGAAACAGGAAAGTGAGTTCATTCATAGGGAAAAAATATATAGAAACCATCTCTAAGGAAGAACCACATGGCAAACTTACTAGACAAAGACATTATAACAATCGCCTGAAACTTATTCAGCCTTTTCTGAGGCTTTGTTTTTGTTGCTATTATTGTTGTTGTTGAGACAAAGTCTTGCTCTGTTGCCCAGGCTGGAGTGCAGTCACATGATCTTGGCTCACTGCAACCTCTGCCTCCCGGGTTCAAGCGATTCTCCCGCCTCAGCCTCCTGATTAGCTGAGATTACAGGCAACTGCAACAAGGTCTGGCTAATTTTTGTATTTTTAGTAGAGACGGGGTTTCACCATGTTGGCCAGGCTGGTCTCGAACTCCTGACCTGAAGTGATCTGCCCGCCTTGGCCTCCCAAAGTGCTGGGATTACAGATGTGAGCCACCGCACCTGGCTGGCTTTGTCTTTAATGCTTGCTAGACAAAGCATTTTGTCTGATTAATAATGCTCAGAGAGCTAAAGAGAGATGCAGATAGAGACTAGCGAACAATACAGTCAGGATGGCTAAACGTGATCCCAGGAAACCAAAGGACAAAATGTCTGCTTATGCCTTCTTTGTGCAGATGTGCAGAGAAGGACATAGAAGAAAATCCCAGAGGTTCCTGTCAATTTTGCAGAATTTTCCAAGAAGTCCTCTGAGAGGTGCAAGACAATGGGAAAGAGAAGTCTAAATCTGATGAAATTGCAAAGGCAGATAAAGTATGCTATGATCGGGAAATGGAGGATAACAGACCACCAGCTAAGGGGGGCAAGAAGAAGTTTCCTAATGCCCCCAAAAGGCCATCCTCTATATTATTTCTGTTCTGTTCAGAATTCCTCCCCAAGACCAAATCCACAAACCCTGGCATCTCTACTGGAGATGTGGCAAAAAGCTGGGTGAGATGTGGAATAACTTAAACGACAGTGAAAAGCAGCCTTACATCACTAAGGCGGCAAAGCTGAAGGAGAAGTATGAGAAGGATGTTGTTGACTTTAAGTCTAAAGGAAAGTTTGATGGCACAAAGGGTCCTGCTAAAGTTGCCTGGAAAAATGTGGGAGAAGAAGATGAGGAAGAAGAAGAAAGAGGAGGATGAATAAAAAAAACCGTTTAACTGTCAAAAAGAGAAAAGAAAGACGCAGACAAAGCCAAGCAAATTATTTAGGGACAAAATGGAAAGATCAATAAAAATACAGTGAACACAAGAAGGAACCAAGAGGAAATTCTGTAGCTGAAAAGTACAATAACTGAAATGAAAAATTCATGGAGGGATTCAGAAGCAGATTTGAACAGGCCGAAGAAGGAATCGACAAACTTGAAGATAAGACGACTGAAATGATTAAGTCTGAGGAACAGAAAGAAAGAGGACTGAAGAAGAGTAAACAGGGCCCAAGAAGCCTGTGGGACACCATCAAGTAGAAGAATGCACACTGTCAGGGTGCCAGAAATAGAACAGAGAGAGGGAAAGAGGAAATTAAATTATTGGCTGGGTGCAGTGGCTCACAACTGTCATCCCAGCATTTTGGTAGGCTGAGGTGGGCAGATCACTTGAGGTCAGGACTTCAAGACCAGCCTGGACAACATGGTAAGACCCTGTCTCTACTAAAACTACAAAAATTAGCTAGGAGTGGTGGGAGATGTCTGTAATCCCAGCTGCTTGGGAGGCTGAGGCAGGAGAATCACTGGAACCCAGGAGGCAGAGATTGCAGTGAGCTGAGATTGTGCAACTGTACTCCAGCCTGGGCAACAGAGCAAGACTCCATCTCAAAAGAAAAAAGAAAATGAGATTATTATTGTTTTTAATCGATAAATGATAAGAGATTATTTGAAGAAATAATGGCTGAAAACATCTCAAATTTGGTGAAATACATGAATCTAAACATCCAAGAAGCTCAGTGAACTCCAAGTAGGATGAATTTAAAGAGGCCCTCACAGAGACACACTGTAATCAAACTGCCCAAACCACAGATAACAGAGAATCTTTAATTTTTTGATTAATTAATTAATTAATCTTATAGATTAACTAATCTTATAGATTAATCTTATAGATTAATTAACTAACTAATTAATCTTATAGAGATAGGATCTTGTTATGTTGCCCAGGCTAGTCCCAAACTCCTGGACTCAAGCAATCCTCCTGCCTTGGCCTCCCAAAGTATAGGGATTGCAGGTGTGAGCAACTGCACCCAGCCACAGGTGTGAGCCAAGAGAGAATCTTGAAAGCAGGGAGAGAGAAACAAATTGTTACATACAAGGGATCTCTAATAAGATTAACAGCAGATTTCTCAGCAGAAACGTTGGCAGCAAGAAGGCAATGGGTTGGTACATTTGAAGAGATAAAAGAAAAAACTGTCAATCAAGAATCCTGCTGGACAAGTTAGCTCCTTCCTGTAATTCTAGCTACTTAGGAGGCTTGAGGTGGGAGAATCACTTGAGGTCACGAGTTCAAGACCAGCCTGGGCAACATAGCAAGACCTCATCCCCCCCAAAATTTTTTTTTTAATTAGCCAGGCATGTTGGTGCACAACTGTAGTTGCAGCTTCTTAGGAGGCTGAGGCAGGGATGATCACTTGAGCTAAGGAGTTTGAGGATGCAGTGAGCTATGGTCACACCAGTACACTCCATCCTGGCTGACAGAGTGAGACTCTGTCTCTTAAAAAAGAAAACAAAACAAAACAAAAGTAATCCTATACCTGGCAAAACTGCCCTCAGAAAAGAAGAAATGAAGGTATTCCCAGATAAACAAAAGCAGAAAGAGTTTATTACCACTAGATCTGTCTTACAGAAAATGCTAAAGGGACTTCTGCAGATTGAAATTAAAGGACATTTGCCATTATATAGGCAGTAGGAAGAAAGCAAAAATTAAAAAAAAATAAACTAAAGAACACTAGACAATAACTCAAAGTCCTATGAAGAAATAAAGATCTCCTATAAAGGTAAATACATGGACAATTACAAAAGCTAGTATTATTGTCATTTTGGGTTGTAACACCACTTTTCCTTTTATACATGATTTAAAAGACTAATAGTAAAAAGCCAGTAATAAGTCTATGTTTTTTGGCACCCAATGTATAAAGGTGTAACTTCTGACATCATTAGCTGAGAGGGTGGTGGCAGAGCCGTATAGGAGCAGAGTATGCTACGGCAGCCCCTCCTTACCCAAGGCTTTACTTTCTGTGGTTGCAGTTACTCATGGTCAACTGTGGCCCAAAAATATGAAATGGAAAATTCCAGAAGTAAACAATTCATAAGTTTTAAACTGTGCACCATTCTGAGGAGCATGATGCAATCTCTTACTAGCTTGCTCCATCCTGCTTAGGATGTGAATCATCCCTTTGTCCAGCGTATCCACGTTTTCTATGCTACCTGCCCCATTAGTCACTCAGCAGCCATCTCTGATCGGCTCTCACGGTGTCACAGTGCTTGTGTTCAAGTACTCCTGTTTTCATTGATAACGGCCCCAAAGGGCACCAGTAGTGATGCTGGCATTTTATCATCTCACATGATCATACGAAGGGTGAATACAGTATAATAAGATATTTTGGGAGAGAGACAGACCACATTCACTTAACTTTTATTACAGTAGGTTATTATAATTGTTCTATTTCATTGTTAGTTATTGTTGTTAATCTCTTACTGTGCCTAATTTATAAATGAAACTTTATCATGGGTATGTAGGTAAACAAAAAAAATACTATATACATAGTAATCAAGTCTTTTTTTTTTTTTCTGACCTCAGGTGATCTGCCTGCCTCAGCCTCCCAAAGTGCTGGGATTACAGGCATGAGCCACCTTGCCCAGCCCGACTGTATATATTCTTTAACATACATAAAACAGTACTTTGAGAAAGAAAGCAAAGAAAAATGTAAAAAGCAGGACAATTCTAAAAGCTCTCAGAGAGAGAGAAATTAACCTACTAAGGAATGAAAATCCAATCACATCAAATTTATCAGCCTCATTGGATGCTTGAGGACCCTGGAGCAATGCCTTCAATGTTCTCAGTAAAAATAATCTGAAACTTGAAATTCTATACCTAGCTAATTTACCAACAAAATGTTAGTGCAGAATAAAAACTTGTTTTTTTTTTTGAGATGGAGTCTCGCTCTGTTGCCCAGGCTGGCGTGCAATGGTGTGATCTCAGCTCACTGCAAGCTCTGCCTCCTGGGTTCAAGTGATTCTCCTGCCTCAGCCTCCCGAGTAGCTGGGATTACAGGTGCCTGCCACCATGCCCGGCTAATTTTTGTATTTTTAGTAGAGACGGGGTTTTGCCATGTTGGCCAGGCTGGTCTTGAACTCCTGACCTCAGATGATCTGCCCACCTCAGCCTCCCAGAGTTCTGGGATTACAGGTGTGAGCCACCGTGCCAGGCCTGGAATAAAGACATTTTTAGAACTACATGCTGTGGAAGATTCTATTATTACCTAGCAAATATTCACTCCTTTCCCCGAGCTCTGTGGGAGGTGCCGACTTCCTTGCCCGGTTGCTGTTGGGCTGAGCCGTGTGACTTGCTTTGGCTAATCAGATGGAAGCAGATGTGTGTGACCCAGCAGAAACTTGAAATATGCTTGCCATGGGCCTGTGTCTTTCACCAAGAGAGATATCAGTCTGGTAGCTGCTGGTTCACGTGGGACAAAAGATGGTTGGAGCAGACTGGGAGCTGATCCACAGTCCAGAGTCAAGCCCAGCCAGGCCTGGCCTGGACCCGCTGAATCACAGTTGAGCTGCAGATATGTAAGGAAGAAATAAATGGTTGTTTCGCCACTGTGCTTTGTGATAGTTTGTTATACAGCAAAATCTAAGACACATGGACTCAGAATAATTTCTCTCCCACATACCCTTTCTGGGGAGGTTCCTTGGGGATTTGCGATGGCAGAGAGGGGAACACATGGGATCCAGGAAACAGAAGATTCAACTCAGACAGCAATGAAGGAAGACCTGGGAGACAGTGGGTGCAGGCTCGGACTGGAGCAGGGCAAGACAGCAGCGGGAGAGGGGCGTCCTGAAAACAAGGCGATTCCACAGATGCCAGAGCACCCTTGAGATTCTGGAAGAGCCTTGAGATGCAGTAAAGGAAGACAACGCAACACAGAAAGAAAAGCAACTTGCCATCAGGCTTGGTGGCTCACGCCTGTAATCTCTGCACTTTGGGAAGCCAAGGCGGGCAGATCGCTCAAGGTCAGGAGTTCGAGACCAGCCTGGCCAACATGGTTAAACTCCATCTCTACTACAAATACAAAAAATTAGCAAGGCGTGGTGGTGAGTGCCTGTAATCCCAGCTACTCGGGAGGTTGAGGCAGGCAGGAGAATTGCTTGAGCCCAAAGGTGAAAGATGCAGTGAGTAGAGATCGCGCCACTGCACTCCAGCCTGGGTGACAGAGTGAGACCCTGTCTCAAGAAAAACCCAACAACAACAACAACAACAACAACAACAACATCAAAAAACCAGTTTATTTCTATTGCAAGCAGATTATAAATACTATCAATTCTGACAGTGTAAAAGTAATAGTACAGACGACTGAAGTTGGGAGCTGGAAGGTGGAGGTTATAAAGCCAAGTTTAGAGAAACAAATATCTTCATCTTCCCTTTTTGGGAATCAAGAGAAGCCTCTATGGATAGAAGAACCAGTAATAAAATCGCAAATATTATGTTTAAGCTTATAGAAGGAACCAATAGAGGGATTGAAAATAATAATAATGGCCAGGCGTGGTGTGAGCCACACCTGAAATCCCAACACATTGGGATGCTAAGGTAGGCGGATCACTTGAGTTCAGGAGTTGGAGACTAGCCTGGCCAACATGGTGAAACCCCATCTCTACTAAAAATACAACAACAACAACAAAAATTAGCTGGGAGCGGTTGTACATGCCTGTAATTCCAGCTACTAGGGAGGCTGATGCAGGAGAATCGCTTGAACCCGGGAGGCGGAGGTTGCAGTGAGCTGGGATCACACCACTGCACTCCAGCCTAGGCAACAGAGTGAGACTCGGTTTAAAAAAAATGAAAATAATAATAGAAAATAGTAATAACCACATTGAGAGGAAGATGTGGGGGGATGGGGTGGTGAGTCACCTCTACAGGTGTCACCTGAGACCCCAATGGATAATGTCTCAAAATGACAGCAACTTATAGCTATGTACCCATGTTATATAGTAGTTAGAGGTTAATCACCAGAAAAACCTCAAACAGAAAGTTTGGTTACTAAAGGCCAATTCCAAAGCTTGTATTTTTTTTTTTTTGGAGACAGACTCTGTCTCTGTCGCCCAGGCTGGAGTGCAGTGGCGTGACCCCGGCTCACTGCAACCTCTGCCTCCCAGGTTCAAGCAATTCTCCTGCCCCCATCTTGGTTCACCGCAGCCTCCCCATCCTTGCTCAGGTGATTCTCCCACATCAGCCTCCAGAGTTGCTGAGACTACAGGCATGCACAGACATGTCCTGCTAATTTTTGTATATTTTTTAGAGACGGTGTCTCACTATATTGCCCACGCTGGCCTCAAACTCCTGAGCTCAAAAGATGGCACGCCTTGGCCTCCCAAAATGCTGGAAGGTGGGAGCTGCCAGGTGTGAGCCACCGTGCCTGGCCTCTTGCTGTTTCATTATCCATTAGAGGTGCAGTGTTATTATTTTGGTTCTGTCTGCTCCTGCCCTGTCTCTGAGTTGTTGCCTCACCACGTCACAGTCTTATGAGCTCTTTTTTTTTTTTCTTTTAGATAGAGTCTTGCTCCGTCGCCCAGGCTAGAGCACAGTGGCGCGATCTTGGCTCACCGCAACCTCCACCTCCCAGGTTCAAGCAATTCTCCTGTCTCAGCCTCCCGAGTAGCTGGGATTACAGGTGCCTGCCACCATGCCCGGCTAATTTTTGTATTTTTGTAGAGATGGGGTTTCACTGTGTTGGCCAGGCTGGTCTCGAACTCCTGACCTCAACTGATCCACCTGCCTCGGCCTCCCAAAGTGCTGGGATTACAGACGTGAGCCACTGTTATGAGCTCTTTTATGGGGAGATGGATCTGGGGACACCTGCTTTTCTGCCTTGGATTGAATTTCACCATATCTGTTTTTATACTTGTCCTTGTTTGTTTTTTCCTTTGCAGGTTGAATAAAAAAATCAGACTCCAACTGAGGATCACACATTGCATTTAGCAGAAATGTATCTTTAGTCTGCTTTAGTTGCCATAACAAAATACCATAGACTGATTGGCTTACACAATAGAGATTTATTTTCTTGTCCTTCTGGAGGCTGGAAAGTCCAAGATCGTGGTGTCAGCATGATCAGCTCCCGGTGAGGGCTCTCTTCCTGGCTTGCTGTCTTCTTCCTGTGACCCCCACAGGGGACAGAGAGAGAGAGAGAGAGAGAGAGGGAGAGAAGAGAGAGAAGAGAGAGAGACAGGAGAGAGAGAGAGAGAAGAGAAGAGAAGAGAGAGACGAGAGAACACACTCCAGAATGCTTTCTGTGCTAAGTGTGGTGGCTCATACCTGTAACCCCTGCACTTTGGGAAGCTGAGGCAGGAGGATTTCTTGAATCCAGGAGTCAAGACCAGCCTGGGGAGCATAATGAGACCTTGTCTCTACAAAAAATAAATACATTAACAAAATTAGCTGGGCATGGTGACACATGCCTGTAGTCCCAGCTACTTGGGAGGCTGAGGTGAGAGAATCACTTGAGCCCGGGAGGTCAAGGCTGCAGTGAGCTGAGATTGTGCCACTGTACTCTAGCCTGGGCAATGGAGGAAGATCCTGTCTCAAAAAAAAAAAAAAAAAAAAAAGAAAAAGAAAAAAAGAAAAACAAAAGTGCTTTCCGGTGTCTCTTATTATAAGAGTACTAATCCCCTCGTGAAGGCCCCACCCTTTGACCTCATCTAACCCTATGACCTCCCAAAGGCTCTATCTCCAAATACCATCACACTGGGAGTTTGGTCTGCAATATAGAAATTTTGGGAGGATACTGTTTAGTCCATAGCAACCTTCTTTCTAGATTAAAGAAGACTTTTAAATTTTATTTTATTTTATTTATTTATTTTTTGGTGCTTCATGACACTGACGTTTTTGCTTCCTTGTAGTGGCCCTGTGTATGCTTGCATATCTACCAAGCTGTTTACTTTCATCTTGCTCATGGTGTGTTTGGGCTGCTCTGGCTAGGCTATCTCTTCTGATGTTGAGTGGGAGATTTCTCTGACACTCACGTTGTTCTTGGGGGTATTTATCTTCCCCTATATACCAGCTTTGACGAGTTTTGGCTGCATGCATAAGAAAAAATATGCAAAACAAGGCAAATGTTTATTTCCCTCCTCTAAAAGAACCTTGAAGGGAATCAGCACAGTGTTGATACGACACTTTCAACAGCATCCGGGGCCAGCCTCTGATCTTTCTGCCCCATTCAGACCCACTTACTTCTCACTGCCAGGTGGTCCCGACCAGGCACGACTTCTCCGTGACTCTGGTTGGTCACACTTTTCTGGGGACATTTACAAGACGAGAGTTAGTGGGAAGAACCACAGTCTGGCTGCTGCCAATGCCCTGAGGCTGTACTTGATACTCATTATCTTCCTCCACCCTGAACCATCTAGACATTCTGCAAAACAGCATGTTGGCCACCATATAGAGGGCGTCACATTAATCAGAGCAGATGCCGTGGTAAGACACATGCCATCCAGGGGACTGGAGATAAAGCCTACGGAGACTCAGGAGCCTCCACATGGACGGTTTAACCCATTCATCAGGGCACATGGAAGACTGCTGGTTTTGCATTGGGCCAGGAGCAGAAAGAGCTCTCCAGCAGCCCAGGCTGCCACAAGAGCAGCTTCCTGCATGCACCCATGACTCAGCAGGTGCAATGGAACTAGACGGGGCTGTGGTTGGGAAAGATGCTACTTCCCAGTACAAACCCCCTGGGTTCTGGAGAAAGTCTGTGCCTTACACAACAGAGAACTACAAACCATTCAAAAAGCAGCCCTGATGCGCTCCTGGACCCTGCTAGAAACTGTCTGATGGCTAGAACTTCCCAAGATGAGTTCATTCTGGCCGGACGCAGTGGCTCACACCTGTAATCCCAGCACTTGGGGAGGCCGAGGCAGGTGAATCACTGAAGGTCAGTGGTCAGTGACCGCTGAAGGTGGATCACTGAAGGATCACCAGCCTGGCCAAGATGGTGAAACTCCATCTCTACTAAACATGCAAGAATTAGCCAGGCGTGGTGGCAAGGTGCCTGTAATCCCAGCTACTTGGGAGGCTGAGACAGGAGAATCGCTTGAACCCAGGAGGAGGAGGTTGCAGTGAGCTGAGATCACACCACTGCACTCTGGCCTGGGTGACAGAGCAAGACTCCATCTCCAAAAAAAAAAGAGCTGATTCTGCTGGACCCACCAAGTCTTCAGGTGAGGTAGACCCAACAGTAACCCACAGTGAGATGGAAGTGGTACATCTGCAGTACAGCATGGCAGGACCAGGGGGCGCAATGGGCTGCACAGCAGGTGGCTCAGACACCCGAGTCATCTGCTAGTATTGCACCAACACCTCTCCCTCAGCTACACCTATGGCCTCATAGTGGGAGGAGGGAGATGATGAGTATCACATCCAGCCTCAGGACATCTGCAGCAGCCAGGGTTCAGGTCTTGAATTCTATTGTGACAGAGAGCTGCACAATTCACATTGCTGTTGGGAAGACCATAAACGGATGCTGCTGTGCCCCTGGGGCACCACAGGTGAAAGTTTTAGCCACTGCAGGGCTCGGGCACTTCAGGGACTGTCAATATTCCACCTGCTGGGTCCTCACTACCATTCAGCCAGTGAGTCACCCTTAAGGAATCCCATCCTTGCGGTCTCCTTCATGGGATGGCTCTGGTTCCAGCTATCCTAGGTCAAGTTCCCATAAGCAGCACCTGCAACGGGGATTCTTGTAAAAGTAATTTATTACAGTGTGCATGCATTCAGCCGTTTCTTACATTGCTATAAAGAAATACCCGAGGCTGGGTAATTTATAAGAAAAGAGGCTGATTTGTCTCCTAGTTCTGCAGGCTGTACAGGAAACATAGTGCCAGCATCTTCTTCTGGTGAGGCCTCAGGAAGCAAAAGCAGAAGGCAAAGCGGGATCAGGTGTTTCACCAGGCAGGAGTGGGAGCAGGAGAGTGGGCGGGAGGTGCCGCACACTTTTAAACATCCAGATCTTGTGAGAACTCACGCACTGTCATGAGAACAGCACCAAGAGGATGATGCTAAACTATTTCATGGGAAATCCACCTCCATGATCCAGTCACCTCCCACCAGGCCCCACCTCCAACACTGGAGATACATTTAAACGTATTTGGGTGGGACAAATATCCAAACTATATCAGCTTTCTAAGGAGAAGAGAGTGAGGAAAATCGGAGAGGGCAAAGGAAAAAGGGTAAGCACGGCTGTGGTCTCGGGTGGGGTCCGTGTGGCTTCAGTCTGGTCCCATGGAAAGCTTGGAGCAAAAATTGCATCTGGGTTCATCCCACATCAAAGCAAGGGATGGGCATTTCACATTGTGAGTCTGTCATTCGCTGCTGACTTATCAGACAAGGCAGTACCTATTCTTCCAAGGCAATTGGCTGGAGAGAAGGTGGGCGTGAACTCTGGCAGTCAACACTCACGGGGCTCATGCTTCTTAGACAATCAGGAGATGTGTGCAGAGACAGAGAACAGCACTGTGTCAAGATGCCAATTGTGATGGTAAAATGGATCATAGAAAAGAAATCTCTGGCTGGGCACAGTGGCTCATGCCTGTAATCCCAGCACTTTGGGAGGCTGAGGCAGGCAGATCACCTGAGGTTAGGAGTTTGAGACCAGCTTAGCCAACATGGTGAAACCCCATCTCTCCTAAAAATACAAAAATTAGCCAGACATGGTGGCACGTGCCTGTAATCCCAGCTACTCGGGAGGCTGAAGCAGGAGAATCACTTGAACTTGGGAGGTGGAGGCTGCAGTGAGCCGAGATCGTGCCATTGGACTCCAGCCTGGGCGACAGAGCAAAACTCCACCTAAAAAACAAAACAAAACAAAACAAAAAACCCTCCATGACTCTTCAGATGACCATACCCTAGATGAGTTTTCTTAAATCCAAGCATCAATGAGTGAACAATATGCATCTGAGGACAAAAAGGAAATCTGGATCTTGCTCCTGTTGCCCAGGCTGGAGTGCAGTGGAGTGATCTTGGCTCACTGCAGCCTTGACTTCCCAGGCTCAAGCAGTCCCACCCCAGCCTTCCTAATAGCTGGGACTACAGGCTCGAGCCACCATGCCCAGCTACTTTTTGTATTTTTTGTAGAGACGGAGTTTTGTCATGTTGCCCAGTCTGGTCTCGAACACCTGGGCTCAAGTGATCCACCCACCTCGGTCTCCCAAAGTGTTGGGATTACAGGCATGAGCCACCGCACCCGGCTGAATTATGGATTCTCATATCCATATTCAGTCCTTCAACAGGAAGAACTAGCAACACAACGTTTTGTGACAAGAAATGGGGTACATTTTGTTAAAAGGATGCATGATAATATTTCTTCATCTTTTATGATGTTTGTGTACTTACTTTACTTGATACATTCAGTAAGTGGATGATAAAGTTGGATACACAGGGGTGATTGGAAGGAAATAGATGATGAAGAAATGAAAACAATTCATTGGATTGACCATTTAATTGGGGTTTATAAATCTAACCGTGACAATATTTCACAATTATGGAACAAAGAAGATGGCCATCCTCTCAACAAAATTATGAGTGTCAAAGTTTTCAAAAGTATTGGGTTTCACAGACTCAAAGAGAAGAGTGAGAAGTCATGATAAGCTAAAACCTACTAAAGATGTAGTTGAAATCTGGAAGCAGTTTTTACAAGATGGATATGTTCTAGATTCAACATACAAGGCAGGGCATGAGCAGTAAGTGGCAAGCAAAGGACATTGCCTAGTCTTTTTTTTTTTTTTTTTTTTTTTATAACAGAGACAGGGTCTCGCTATGTTGCCTGGGCTGGTCTTGAACTCCTGGGATCAAGCAATCCTTCCACCTTGTCCTCCCAAAGGGCTGGGATTACAGATGTGAGTCATTGTATTCAGTCCATTCTTGGTATATATACTTTCTTTCTTTTTTGAGACAGAGTTTTGCTCTTGTTGCCTAGGCTACAGTGCAATGGCGCGATCTTGACTCACTGCAACCTCCGCCTCCCGGGTTCAAGCAATTCTCCTGCCTCAGCCTCCCAAGTAGCTGGGATTACAGGTGCCCACCACCACACCCGGCTAATTTTTATTTTTAGTAGAGATGGGGTTTCACTGTGTTGGCCAGGCTGGTCTCAAACTCCTGACCTCAGATGATCCACCTGCCTCGGCCTCCCAAAGTGCTGGGATTATAGGTGTGAGCCACCACTCCTGGCCTCTTTTTTTTCTTTTTCTTTCTTTCTTTCTTTCTTTTTCTTTCTCTTTCTTTTCTCTTTTCTTTTTTTCCTTTTCTCTTCTCTTCTTTTCTTCCCTCCCTCCCTCCCTCCCTCCCTCCCTTCCTTCCCTCCTTCCTTCCTTCTTTCCTTCTTTCTTTCCTTTCTTTCTTTTTGACGGAATTTCACTCTTGTCACCCAGGGTGGAATGCAATGGCACAATCTCGGCTCACCACAAACTCTGCCTCCCGGGTTCAAGCGATTCTCCTGCCTCAGCCTCCCAAGTAGCTGGGATTATAGGCGCCCGCCACCACACCCGGCTAATTTTTGTATTTTTAGTAGAGGCAGGGTTTCACCACATTGGCCAGGCTGGTCTCTAACTCCTGACCTCAGGTGATCTGCCCACCTCAGCCTCCCAAAGTCCTGGGATTACAGGCGTGAGCCACCGCACCCAGCCACCTCTTTCTTTTTTTTAAGACAGCGTTTCATTCTGTCACCCAGGCTGGAGTGCAGTGGCTCGATCTCAGCTGAGAACCTCTGCCTCTTTGGCTCAAGTGATCCTCTCACCTCAGCCCCCCAAGTATCTGGGACTACAGGAATGCACCATCATGCCCAGCTATTTTTTTGTTTTGTTTTGTTTTGTTTTGTTTTGTTTTGTTTGTAGAGATGGGGTTTTGCCATGTTGCCCAGGCTGGCCTCGAACTCCTGACCTCAAGGGATCCACCCACCTCGGCCTCCAAAGTGCTGGGATACAGGTGTGAGCCACCGTGCCCAGCCCTTTCTTGGTATATATACTTTCAAAACAGGAAAATTTGGGATTGAAATTTGGGTTTCCTACACTTACATTCTTATTATAATTTCTAATAAGGTTGTTTGTTATGATCCCTTTATTCTTCTGTAAATTATTATAAGGCTGCTTAAAATATAAATAAAATTAATAGGGTCCTTTGGACCCGAGGTAAATTATTATATAATTCTTTTTTCCAGTATACTGAAGGTTAACCCAGTATTGTTTGTAATAGCAAAAGACTGGAAACTTCTCAAAGGTCCATCAATAGGGCACTGGTTAAATAAATAAATATTGCTACCTTCTAGCAATGGTATATTATTTTGCTATAAAAACTGATTAGGAAAATATACATGTACTACTATGGAATAATTTCCAAAATATAAAGTGAAAGAAACAGGGTTCAGAACAGGATGTAAAACATGCAATCATTTGTGTTATAAAAAAAGAGAAAAAGTATGATTTTGCTTGAATATGCATAAACTATTTCTGATAACATTGACTCTTTTCTGTAGAGGGTATCTGGGTGGCTAGCCACAGGCATGACCAAGAAATGTTTCAGCAAAAATCCCTTTTACATACTGACATAGACTGACATAGACTGACATAGACTAACATAGACTGACATAGACTGACATAGACTAACATAGACTGGCATTGACTGACATGGACTGACATAGACTAACATAGACTGACATAGACTGACAGACTGGCGTAGACTGACGTGGACTGACGTAGACTGACGTAGACTGCCATGGACTGATGTAGACTGACGTAGACTGCCATGGACTGATGTAGACTGACGTAGACTGACGTGGACTGACGTAGACTGATGTAGACTGACATGGACTGATGTAGACTGAAATGCACTGACATAGACTGACATAGACTGACGTAGATTGACGTGGACTGACATAGACTGACGTGGACTGACGTAGACTGACATAGACTGACATGGACTGACATAGACTGATGCAGACTGACATAGACTGAAAGGAGAACTTAGAAAAGGACACGCTCAGCGTCGGGCACACCTCAGTCAAGGAGGCTCTGCTGACCACACTGTCCCTGTCTCAGTGACTTCCTACAACAAAGGTGATTTCTCACTGATGTTCCAGCTCCCTTGAGGGTCCACTGGGGGCTCTGCTCCACCCCTTCTGGGACCCATGCTGACACCACAGCTGCCATCTTGAGAGACACTGGTTGCCATGGCCACTCAGAATCTTAGACATGTAATGAAATACATAATTTCATATTTTATATATTTTAATTGAAATATCTGTACATACAATATATATCTTGTACACCTATTTTATCTATTTTTTTTTTGAGACAGGGTCTTACTCTGTCCCCCAGGCTCAAGTGCAGTGGCATGATCATGGTTCACTGCAGCCTCAACTTCCCAGGCTTAAGCGAGCTCCCTATCTCAGCCTCCTGAGTAGCTATGACTACAGACATGCGCCACCACATAGTGCTAGTTTTTTGTACTTTGTTTTATTTTTTGAGACAGAGTTTTGCTCTTGTCGCCCAGACTGGAGTGCAATGGCCGATCTCGGCTCACTGTAACCTCTGCCTCCTGGGTTCAAGCGATTCTCCTGCCTCAGCCTCCCGAGTAGCTGGGATTACAGATGCCTGCCACCACACCTAGCTAATGTTTGTATTTTTAGTACAGACAGGATTTCACCATGTTGGCCAGGCTGGCCTCGAACTCCTGACCTCAGGTGATCCAGCCGCCTGGGCCTCCCAAAGTGCGGGATTACAGACATAAGCCACCATGCCCGGCCTAAGGTAAAATTTACATGCAATGAAATGAACAAATTTGGGACAAATGCATATACCCATACACCTATGTAACCCAAACTTCTATCAAGATATAAAACATTGCTGTCACCATGTAAGGTTCCCCTGTGCCCTTTCCCATCAATCCCCACCCCACACCATCCACAGAAGCAATCACTGTCTTGATTTCTTCACCACAGATTAGTGTAGCCTGTTTTAGAACTTCATATAAATGGAACTGTACATATGTATTCTTCTTTGTAAGGCTTCTTTCATTTAGTACATTTTTGAGATTCATAACTTTTGTTGTGCACATTAGTAATTCATTCCTTTTTATTGTTAATATCCAATTTTGAGCATATGGTACAGTTTGTTTATCCATTCTCCTGTTAATAGGTCCTTGTGATGTTTACAGTTTGGGATTATTATGAAAAAAAGCTGCAATGGCCATTCTCATAAGTGTTTTCAGGAACGCTTGCTTTCATATTTATTTATTTATTGCATCAAAGTCTCGATCTTTCACCAGGCTGGAGTGCAGTGGCACGATCTCAGCTCACTGCAAGCTCCACCTCCTGGGTTCAAGTGATTCACCTGCCGCAGCCTCTCGAGTAGCTGGGACTACAGGCGTGTGCCACCATGCCCAGCTAATTTTTGTATTTTTAGTAGTGACAGGGTTTCACCATGTTGGCCAGGATGGTCTGGATCTATTGACCTCGTGATCCACCTCCCTCAGCCTCCCAAAGTGCTGGGATTAAGAGGCGTGAGCCACAGCGCCTGGCCTCATTTCTATTAAGTGTGGAGTTCTCTAGGAGTGGAATTGTGGGTTTAGAAGGCAGGTGTATGTTCAGTTTTTGTAAGAAACTGTCAGAACTTTTCCTAAAGTGTTGGTACCATATTACATACCAACCCACAGTATGTAAGAGTTCCAGTGGCCCCACTTCCTCACCATCTATTTGGTGTTGTCAAGTTTCAAATTTCAGCTGTTCTGGTGGGTGTGTAGTGGTATTTCACTACGGCTCTTTTGTAAACTTTTGCTTTATATATTTTGAGAGTATTTCATCAGGTGCATCCAATGATAGAACTGTTATTTCTTTTTTTTTTTTTTTTTTTTTGAGACAGAGTCTTGCTCTGTTGCCCTGGCTGGAGTGCAGTGGTGCGATCTCAGCTTACTGCAACCTCTGTTTCCTGGGGTTCAAGCAATTCTCCTGCCTCAGCCTACTGAGTAGCTGGGATTACAGGCACTCACCTCCACGCCTGGCTAATTTTTGTATTTTTTAGTAGTGGCCAGGCTGGTCTCGAACTCCTGACCTCAGGTGACCCACCCGCCTTGGCCTCCCAAAGTGCTTAGATTACAGGCGTCAGCCACCGTGCCCAGTCAGAACTTTTATTTCTGATGTGTTGAATTGTTCATCACATTGTGCTGATCCTCTTTATTCCTAATGACTTTTCTTGGTTTGTCAACAAAATAAACAGAGAGAGGCTCTCTCAAAGAAAAAGGTATCTGTGAACAGGGCATTGCAATGGGAATATGCATGTCATAGTGAGCTATGGTAAAGGGAGATAATAGCTTTTAAAGGAAAAGTGAGGAGGATTACATAATTGTTTTGAGATAATCAGCCTTGGCCATGAAGGTCAATAACAAGGCCGACGCCGGTCCAAGGTTGGACAGGCAGTTGCTGGGTAGATGTCCTTGCAGAAGTATTATTTGTGGAAGGTTGTGACGGCCTTTGTGCAGGTTGTGGTTTTTGCAGTCTTTTGTGATCGTTTAGTTGATAGTCGTGATAGGACAAACAAGCATGAGAATGCTCTCTTCACAGCCTCACCTGGCTCTATTTCTCAGGGGTTTTTTTTGTTTGGTGTTTGCCTTTTAAAACACAAATGACTCCATTCTCATTCTGACAGCCTTCACGTTTCCGCCTCTGGTCAGCATCTCTCCCTGAAAGCATCGCTGGTCAGTCATCCTGTGGCTGGGTCTTGATTGTCCCTTGATACCAGGGTGGATCTGTCCTGGCTGCCAGTCTTGTCCCACACTGCAGGGAGTGATTGGGGACTAGGAGCCAGTGTCAAAACCTTCTAGCCACCTGTGAACAACGAGGGAGGTTCGAAGGGAGCGGCTGTCAGCTAAGTCTACTTAGAGTCCATTACTGAGTTCAATTTTGTCTGTTCCATAGTTTTTTTGCAATCATTTCAAAGCGCCAGGCCAGCATTATTCTGTTAGGAGTTGTACTTCTGTAACATTTCTTTTTTTGAGACAGGGTCTTGCTCTGTCACCCAGGCTGGACTGCGGTGGTACGATCATAGCTCTCTGCAACCTTAAACTCTTGGGCTCAAGGGATCCTCCTACCTTAGCCTCTTGAGTAGCTGGGACTACAGGTGCAGGCCACTGTGCCTGGCTAAATTTTTCAGTTTTTTTGTAGAGACAGGGTATCACTTTGTTGCCCAGGCTGGTCTCAAACTCCTGGTCTCAAGTGATCCTCCTACCTCAGCCTCCCAAAGTGTTGGGATTACAGGCATGAGCCACGCTGCCCTGCCATTCTGCAAAAAAAAAAAAATTTTTTTTGAGACAGGGTCTCAATCTGTCACCCAGTCTGGAATGCAGTGGCACTATCTCAGCTTACTGCAACCTCCACCTCCCAGACTCAAGGGATCCTCCTTCCTCAGCCTCCTGAGTAACTGGGACTACAGGCGCCTGCCACATCTGGCTAATTTTTTGCATTTTTAGTAAAGATGGGGTTCCACCATGTTGCCCTGGCTCGTCTTGAACTCCTGGGCTCAAGTGACCTGCCCACCTTGGCCTCCCACAGTGCTGGGATTACAGGTGTGAGCTACTGTACCAGGCTTTGCAAAAATTTTAACATAACAGTATGACATTTTTTGATTTTTTGTTTTGTTTTGTTTTTGAGATGGAGTTTTGCTTTTGTTGCCCAGGCTAGAGTGCAATGGCACGGTCTCGGCTCACTGCAACCTCCACCTTCCGGGTTCAAGCGATTCTCCTGCCTCAGCCTCCTGAGTGGCTGGGATTACAGGCACATGCTGCCACACCCAGTTAATTTTTGTATTTTTTTTTTAAATAAAGACGGGGTTTCACCATGTTGGCCAGGCTGGTCTCAAACTCCTGACCTCAGGTGATCCACCCGTCTTGGCCTCCCAAAGTGCTGGGATTACAGGTGTGAGCCACCGCGCCCGGCCCATAGTGATCTTTTATGTTATTGCTCTGAGCTGAAGATTCTGGCCCATTTAATCAGAGCCTAACCTTCATAAATATTTATCTGGCTCTTTTCTTTTAGACTGTTAATCTTTCAATTAACTGTTCCATCACCCTAAGCAATTATTAGTCAAGCAGATTTAAATTTACATTTCCAAAAGGTGTCTAGGTTGTTGGTCACCATGCGCTTTCGTCATTTATAAGCCATTAAGTAGAAAGCCCTTTAAGACTTAAAAAAAAAAAATCTTGGCTGGAATGCCATAAGCAGTGAGTTTTATCCCAATACCAGTAGAATAGCCAGCAGAGAAAAGAGAGGAGGGAGATGAGAGAGGGAGAGGGAGAGGAGAGAGGGAGAGAGGGAGAGAGGGAGAGAGAGAGAGAGAGGGAGAGAGAGACACACACACACAACTTAGAAGGCTTTACATTAACTGTAGTGTTTTTTTTTTGATATGGAGTCTTGTTTTGTTGCCCAGGCTGGAGTGCAGTGGCGCAATCTCGGCTCACTGCAGCCTCTGCCTCCTGGGTTCAAGCGATTCTCATGCCTCAGCCTCTCGAGTAGCCAGAATTACAGGTGTGAGCCACCACGCCCAGGTAATTTTTGTATTTTTTTGTAGAGATGGGGTTTCACTGTTAGTCAGGCTGGTCTTGAATTCCTGACCTCAAGTGATCCACCCACCTCGGCCTCCCAAAGTGCTGGGATTACAGGCATGAGCCACTGCGCCCGGCCTACTTTAACTCTATAGTTGCAGAGTTTTGGGTTTTTTTTTTTTTTGAAAGTTCAAGCAATGACCATTTGAACTCTGATTTTTCCTTGACATAATTTGCCCATCATTTAAAAAATGTTCACAAGAATGGGCTATCATATGTAACTGGCTGGAGTCCCAGAAAGCCTAGCAGCATGTTATAATGGTTGAGAATCCCATTCTGCTTTTTATTAATCTCTCAAGAGCAAAGAATTTTTTTTTTTTTTTTTTGAGACAGAGTTCGCTCTTGTTGCCCAAGCTGGAGTGCAATGGCGCAATCTCGGTTCACTGCAAACTCCGCCTCCCGGGTTCAAGTGATTCTCCTGCCTCAGCCTCCTGAGTAGCTGGAATTACAGGCATGTGCCACCACACCTGGCTGATTTTGTATTTTTTAGTAGAGACAGGGTTTCTCCATGTTGGTCAGGCTGATCTCGAACTCCCGACCTCAAGTGATTGGCCCGCCTCAGCCTCCCAAACTGCTGGGATTACAGGCGTGAGCCACTGTGCCCGGCCAGAATATCTTTTTTATCCTGTGAGAGAATGTCAGGAGTTTGGATTGGTGTTTTAGATGGTAGCAACTGCCCTAGTGGCTTTTAATTAGACATCCTGAGCCCACTATTTAAAACGCGGAAGGTTTTTAGAAAAAAATCCAGGGAAACGAGTGAAACCAAATCACAGGACACCAAGAGATGAGTGTTCACAAAATTTTAACCCAGGCATGCAGATCAAACAAAATATTACACGCTCAGACCAAAAGTGAATTCACCAGAAATGACATGCCTCACAGAATGTGAATTCAATAGAAACCAGAATACTCAAGCCAGAGACCTCTGTCTTTATACCAGAAAGGACTTACCAGAAAAGACAGTCTTTTATCATCTCAGGAGAGATGTAAGGTTATTAAGGTGGCCTTATAACCAAACCTGATCTTGAATATCAAAAAGCCTCTACCAAAAAAAAAAAAAAAAGAAGAAAAAAAATAGGCCGGGCACAGTGGCTCACGCCTGTAATCCAACCACTTTGGGAGGCCAAGGTGGGCAGATCACGAGGTCAGGAGATCGAGACCATCCTGGCTAACATGGTGAAACCCCGTGTCTACTAAAAATACAAAAAATTAGCCGGGCGTGGCAGCGTGCGCCTGTCGTCCCAGCTACTCTGGAGGCTGAGGCAGGAGAATGGGGTGAACCCAGGAGACGGAGCTTGCAGTGAGCCAGGATTGCGCCACCGCACTCCAGCCTGGGCTACAGAGCAAGACTCCGTCTCAAAAAAAAAAAAAAAAAAAAAAAAAAAAAAAAAAAAAAAAAAAGAAAAAAGAAAAACAAAGCCTCCACCAAAAACAGGGAGTGCTGGCCTGAGAGAAGACTCACCAGGGCCAAAAATTTGAGCCATGGAAGCCTACAGCGCAAAGGGCTCATGCATACTGGCCAAAAAATATTTTTTTCTGATAGTCATCTTTCTTTAGGTCCCATTTCTGACCCCATTTATATCAATTAAATGAGAGAGACGGGCTAAAAGAAAGATACGTATTCAGGAATAGGGCATTGCAATGGGAATACACGTCATTGTGAGCTGTGTGTGTACTTTAGGGAGGTAAAGGGAGAGAATTTTTTTTTTTTGAGATGGAGTCTCACTCTGTCGCCCAGGCTGGAGCACAGTAGCACGATCTCGGCTCACTGCAACATCCACCTCCCCGGTTCAAGCGATTCTCCTGCCTCAGCCGAGTAGCTGGGATTACACGCATGCACCACCCCGCCCGGCTAAGTTTTTGTATTTTTAGTAGAGATGGGGTTTCGCCATGTTGGTCAGGCTGGTCTGGAACTCCCAACCTCAGGTGATCCACCCTCCTCGGCCTCCCAAAGTGCTGGTATTACAGGCGTGAGCCACCACGTGTGGCCGAGAATGGTTTTTAAAGGATAAGTGAAGATTACATAACTGTTTTGAGATTACCACCTGTGGCTACAAAGATCCATAACAAGGGCGATGCAAGTCCACGGCTGGACAGGCTGTTGCTGGGTAGATATCCTTGAAGTATGTTTTGCATAAGGCTGTGATGCTTTTTGTGCAAGGCTGTGGTTTTTGCAATCTTTTGTGATAATTTCGTTATTGGGCATACCAGCATGAGACCCTTCACCACCACAAGACTGCAAACCCTACTCTATTTGTTCGGGTTGTTTTTTTGTTTCTTGAACACAAGGGACTCCGCTTTGATTCTGACAACTTTCACACTTTATTAAAATCTTTTTTCTGAGATTCAAAGAGCTACATTTTTGGTTAGTGTATGTCTACTATACCTTTTTTCATCCTTTCAACATCTTTTGTCACATTTTAGGTGATGCTCTTGTAAACAGTGTATTGCTAGACTTAAAAATCCAAGCTTACAACTTGTCCTTTACCTGATAGATTCCATTTACTTTCATTTGGATTTTTAAAAATGTTAACTTAATACATCTCTTTCAGATGTCCCTGCTTTTTAGTTAATTGTGTTTTCTACTCTCCTAAAGTAAAAGACTCGATTTTTATTTTTTAGTTAACTGACCGTTTTTAAAAAGAGGTTTTAGGCTCATAGCAAAATTGGGTGGAATTTCCCCTACTGCCCCCGCCAGGCATTGCTTCTGACTGCAGCATTAGGCTTCCAGTGGGATTCTGAGTGCCGCACACAAGGGTCTCCGCCCCCACCAGATATGGAAAGGCAATCCCCCAGTTTTACAGTAAGGCCCGGGACAGAATCCAGATTTGATCCCAACACCCAAGTGAATCCTCCTCCTCTTAAAAAGAAATAACTGACTGCATAACCGAACTGCAGGGTCAACTCAGATCCTACCATTCACCTGGAGGTCCTGACATTGCACCTCCCAGTCTAAGTCCCAAGAAAAGAACTCTGTAGCTTCTATTCTCATATCCCAGCACACACAAGTCCTTAAAATTTCTGGCCATAAAAACCACAGAAATTTGATTCCCAGAAAAAAACTGTTTGGCTAGACCAGACAGGTGGACATAAACACCCTGAGCTCCCAACCTATTAACAAAGGCTCACAGGGTCACTCTGGTGCACAAACCTACAATGAGACTACTGGCAAGTCATTTGCTGTCACCCCACTTATGGAATGTCGTCATGAATCAAGATCTGCACTGGGGACAGAGATGACCAAAGTGACTCCCTGTCCCCTTGGGGTCACACAGCACATGCAACAAAAGTGCAACACTGTTTCTGGTACTAAGACTGCTCTGGCTTTGTAGTAGTCAGGAAGGCTGAAATTTGAACCATCAAAAAGATGATGCAGGAACAAGGTCAACTTTGCATTTGCTGGTTACTCTGGAACACTGGTAGGTCAAGCTGTAGCAATTAGGAAAATAGTTGGTTAGATAAGGATTGTCTGCAGACTTGTCAAATAAATTTAAAATACATGAAGGGTTGGTTATTTTGTTAGATAAGTGACCTTGGTACAACAGTACCTATGCCTCAGGACCACGATGAGGACTGACTGAGCTAACAAAACGCAAAAGGTTCAAACTCACTTATCTGCTTTTTGCAGATGGCCAGCTTTCACATCTGCCATCTCCAGGCCAAAGGCATAAAGTCAGTGCTTGGTACACTGAACAAACAGCTTGGGGCTCAATTTTGATACCCCTCCCTTCTCAAGTGGGAAGCGGTGGATTAGAGACCTCCTTGCCCATCTCTAAACTTTAGGACCCACACTAAAAATTTTTGAGTCAATTTCAGAATGCACTTGTTTAGAAAGCAAACCTCCCCATTCCCTCATTCTTAACTAGAGATATATACAATTATTCAGTTACATAGTTGTATGTATGTTCCCTATTAAGTACCTGCCAAGATTTCCAGTAATAAAACTGAGGCAGATTCTCAGTTCACAGACAAGACTAGCAAATAAAGCCAGTGACCCAATGAAATGAACAACTTTTGTGAGTGGGGCTGGCAAGTGTAACTGCAGGATACATCCAACACAAATCCAAAGCAACGGCTACAAAACAGGGCAGATTCCAATGCTTTGATCTCATTATAAAATGAAAACTTGTTAACTTTAATATTAAAGCAGAGACAAAATACAATTTTATTATTTTAATCAAGTAACTTAGCTGTTTAAACAAATCCTTAAGACAGTTCAATAGAGCAAAGTGAAGAATTACTCTATTAGGATAACCTGTGAACAAAGTTCAGATTATGTGAATTTGTATTCCATTGGAAGTTTGGCACCAGACTGAACACTGGTTTAAGCCAAATTTTTTAGTGTTCTAGAAGCCCTGAACATGTTTTCCCTCAGATTAAAAGTAGAACCTTTATAACAGAACCTCATTAGCTTGACACTGACTATGCTGAGTGCAACTTAGCTTAGGTCACCAGTATCTCCTACAGAATTCCAGTTAATGAAAGCAGATCAGCCTTGCGGCAAAGAATTTGAAACCTAGGCAACATACAAGTTTGAAGAAAAAAAAATCCTCTTTGGTGTGACAAAGCACATTCCCTCCAGGTATATGGCTCCTGCTCCACTTGCACCCGAATCTATCAAAGGCAGCTGGAGACCAATTCTTGTCTCTCCAGTAAGATTGCTAGGTTTCAATTCCTTAAAATATCAAGCCAACCAAGTTTTATTACATCAAATGTTTCTATCATTTCAATGTGAAAATTTTTTTACGCCTATTTGTTATTAAGGTCTCATTATCTGTGAAATAATCACAAAAAAACAGGTGAATGGTATAAGCCACTGCTCCAAAATTAACCCTATCGATTCTCGATTCCCACTGTGCACTTTGTGAAAAGGGTAACTGCCAAGAGGTTTAACCTTGAAGATGATTGCTCAAACACAGTCAGAACCCATAATATGAGTTTAGATCAGGCAAGGAGTTCATGAGGAAGTTATCAACTCTTGTGTGTCCAAATCTAAAGCCCTGCATGGGCTCTGTCAGGTCCTTGTCACCTGCACTCAGGTGGCCATCAGACTTCTTGGGTGCCTGGCTATATTCAATGTGAAGTAAAAAATATCCCAAGTCTTACACCAAAATAGAGGCTCTGACTTAGAAGTATACTTTTAGCTTTCTTTTTAAATAAGACATTCTGGAAGAAAAAAAAGAAAAGAAAATAGAAAATCAAGTTTGAAACACAGTTAACACTTATTTTGGCAAGAAAGCAACCAAAATCTAAAAAGCATAAACTATGTGTCCAAATGTAAAAGGCATTACAGAACAAACTGCAAGAGGGGAAAATTAAAGCCACACTGAACAAAAAAATACAGTATGTCTAACATTTTGGAATTGTAATTTAAACCCTAAGGGCAAAAGCTGAAAAATCATGCTTAGGTTGCTAGTTAAGTGCACCCTTCCCTGTTTCTCCCAAATAAAATCAGTTTATTGTTTAATTGCACCGCAAAGCAAGTTCTCTCAGTACAAACTACTACGTACACACAAAATGCTTGTTAATGTAATAATTTCCCTGGCTCATCCAACGTGCAATGCACACGACTTCAAAGACTACAATTTGGGGCAAGTGTACATGAAATGAGAAAACAGCTCTCCAAGTTTCAAATCCTGCTCTTACATTATTTATAGGACACTGAAGTCATATTTACTTCTTGGTTAAGATGTTGCACTGTCATTTGATTATCAGTCTACCTCACAATGTACATTACCAGATGCCAATTTGAGGAACTACAGAGATAAAACTTTAGTACTTTCTTAATGGGCTGAATAAATTAATGACAATTAAGTTTGCTTTACATCCTGTTGAGGACCTCTTTGCAGCCCCAGGACCTAACAATATCTGGCAGGCTCCAAGAATGCTCATCAGGTGAAATGATGGCAGAACATTTAAAGTAAGGAGCCAGTTACTTCAGCTTAAGTCATTCAGAGCCAAACATCTGAAGAACGACCAAAATCAAACCTTTATTTTTATAACTGTATAAATGTGATCCAAATGTGTCCACCACTAGTTTTTCAAAAAGAAACATGCTATAAATAAGCAAACTACATCTGCTCACTGATGTGTATGGACTCCCTAGATGTCTCATTGGGCTTAATAACAGACCACTCACAGTAATAGATTTTTAGTGTAAAGTGTAGCATGATGTTAAGCCATTTTAGCTTTTGCACATACATGTTGCACTTCTGGCTGATAATGGAGGAAAATTTGCAGCATTATACTGTTAAGCTAGGTTGCATCCATCCCTTTAAATGGCATCAATATCGATGTCGTCATCCTTGTTGTCTGACTTTACAGTCTCAACTTTCGGTACACTGGCAGTCTTCGAATACACCACCTGTTAAGAGGAATGATTTTATTCAACATAAACTGATAAATCTGTTTATAAAACAAATCAATGTAAATTGTGGTCACAGAGGAGGAAACTGCCTAGATGCAGCTATTTCTTCTTCACGGAACAGCTCTGTTATGCAAACACTGCAAGTTGTCTTACACAGGCTCTGGTCTAAGGGCATTTTAAAAGTTTTTTATAGACTATAATGTGTAGGAGTAGGAACAGTTTCCATCACCCTTTCTATTATTTTCCAAATTATTGAGAGGCTGTATTTTATTGCATCTTAAATTCTAAACCTGAAATTACCCCAAACTGCCATTATATCACTCCTCACAAACCTTTTTAAATCTCAAACACCCATGCCAGCACTGTATCCAATACCCTCCTCCCCCAATGTTTACCTCAATGTTCTCATCTTCATCTTCTTCTTCGCCACCAGAAGATTCTTCCTCTGCCTCCTTCAACCATTTTATAAATGGTTCTGCTTTGACACGAATCTCTTTGGCAAGTTCTTTGGAGACATATTTCTTAGAGGCCTAAAAAATGTGAGTACAAGTCTCTTAGTTGAGGAATTTTAACAACTTTTGATTATTTATACGATCCCCCTTACTGAGCTGAGGGGACTGGGTCCTAACAAGTCTGAATCCTCAAACAGAATCAAGGTACTCAGTGAACACATTAGTCTCAGCAGTCTGTTATGACTACAAAGCTGACATGATGTGAATCACAATCTACAGCACAGGCACTGAACTTTAGCTATAGATATTAAGACATTTTTTCTTCATCTCAAAGCCGTCTCAATACTTGTGAACGACTGGGCGCAGGAGCTCACACCTGTAACCTCAGCACTTTGGGAGGCCAGTGGATCACCTGAGGTCAGGTGTTCGAGACCAACCTGGCCAACACGGTAAAACCCCGTCTACTAAAAACACAAAAATTAGCTGGGCATGATCGCAGGTGCCTGTAATCCCAGCTACTTGGGAGGCTGAGGCAGGAGAATCACTTGAAGCCGGGACGTGGAGGTTTCAGGGAGCTGAGATCATACCACTGTACTCCTGCCTGGACAACAGAATGAGACTCCGTCTCCAAAAACAATCAACCAACCAAAAAAACCCCCCAAAACTTGTGAACTTTAAGAGCCCACCTATGTATTCCCCACCTTTTCCGACCAGCTGATGATGACCTCTTCTTCTAAAAGGTCTGCATCGTACATCTCCTTCAAGATATGTGGAATCTTGGAGATAAGCTGAGCTTGATGCATTGCTACCACACACTCCAAACCATGAAGAAGGTACCGTTGAGCTTTTTTGTTGTTGTGACAAAACTGCAAATAGACACCTTGGTGTTAACAAGCGTTTTTATGTGTTCTAAGTTGACAACTCTATTACCCAAATAAGAGTGCCTGCAAGTGCATGGTCCATACCATAGTGGTTCAAAAAGGTCAATGCATAAACATCCCTATTACTTTGTAAGGGCCTAGGTACGGCACTTTCAGATACTCAGAGGCTTGTAAGGTGGGTCAATTTCCCCACTTTCAAGCATGACAGGACAAGCAAGAGTGGTTAAAATGACCATCTCGAAAGCCACACAGCTGTAGTCTCATTTATGAATCCAGAGCACTTTGCTTACTCGTAGGAAATGGCGCCTGTATTTCTTAATCTGTTCTCTAATCTTCTCATTAAAAAGAACTTCAGTTAGAACAAGAGGGCCCATGGCTTTTACATCCAGTCTTTCTGCTTCAGCAACGATTTCTTTGTCAGATGAATCAATAACACCCTCTTCTTTCTTTTTCTGCAAAGAAAAGGAAAACAATTCAGTGCAATGGAGGCACACTTTGCCAGGCTCAAGATACCAGCCAGTCCCTGCTCTGATGGACATATTTTTCCTGCCTAATTTGGCAGTTGTGACACATAGTGCCTGGAATCACGCGCAAAAAATATTTAAATGAACAAGAGTTCTAAAAAGTTGTGCATTAGAGTAATCCTAATTACACTGCTAAAGTATCCTATATCTAAAGGCACAAACAAGGCTGGGTTGAAGCTGATTTACAGACCAAGCAAACGTTTTACCTTAACAAAATCAAAGAGGATATTGACCCTCTCCTCAATTGTTCTTTCCAAATCATCACTGAGTGTCAGGACTTTTGCATGGTCACTGATTTCATCCATTCGACGCCTTTGAGCTTCCTCAGTTGTATCTTCTCCCCAGTCATCATCCTCCTCTTCTTCCTGTTTATGAAAACAGAGCTACTTGATCAAAGGCCCTAAAAACAACAAAAAGGTTCAGATTTTGCCAAGTTAATGGCATCAAGTCCATCTCCATCCAAAATTGGGTTCACCTTAATTCAAACAACAAACAGTACTTGGAATCCAAAATATTAGTGTATTACACACTGAAGGCTAGTTTCAACACTTCCACCCACCTCAACCAAATGCCATATACTTTACACAACTTTAGTGCCCACTAGGCCATCAACCCTGCACTCACCATTGTATGTGGAGGAGGATTAATTTCATTTGGTGGTGGTGGTGGTGGTGGTGTCTCACTGCTGGATACGGAGCCATTTTCCTTGTCTTTGCCCTTTCTGTTTTTCTTTTCTTTTTCTTTCTTTCCTGTACCACTGTCACTATTCTCTACAGAAAAAAAGGGAAATAAAAATTTAACCCCATAACTTACATTACCTCATTGCCCATCATTAACGTTTAAAACCCTGCCCTTATTTTCCTATGGATCCCCTCAGAAAAACCACACAGCACACACAATGCTACCTAAGAGGCTTCACAGATCAAATTCATCATGTATTTCATACGTAAGAATGTTAGTCTAAGCATGGAGTGACACAAAATATTAGGGGTATTGTAACTGCTAAGAAAGAGTAAGATGAAGTGATGATGCCTCCACTAGGGAGAGGTGGCCCTAAGGATCCCTGTCATCCCTCATGAACAAAGTCATTAACTCAACCCAGCTTTAGCCAACAGGTGGAACACTGTTTAAGTCTATATAACGGCTTGTCTCATGGGAGAGAGAACACCGGAATAGGTTAGACTTTCTTGCTATAGCAAGCTCAAATTGTGTCAGACAGTTTTGATCATCTGCCACAGAGTGTTGCTTGCAATACTCAAGTTTAATGAAGGGGGCCCTCTTTACCAAACAATGCCAGTAAAAGAACCTTTGCTGGGTTTCCAGCAGAATTTTAGTCATTACTTCATCTATCCTCAGATAACGTCTTAATTGATATGGCACAGTTTAATTGGCAGCCTATTTTTCACCTTTAATGGTAATTAACAATACACTTTTGAAAGATGTCTTAGATTTGATAAAATATAGTACAAGGACTAAAAGGTTCCTTATATTGTTTTTTTGAGACAGAGTCGCTGTTGCCCAAGCTGGAGTGCAGTGGCACGATCTCAGCTCAGTGCAACCTCTGCCTCCAAGGTTCAAGCGACGCTCATGCCTCAGCTACCGGAGTAGCTGGGATTACAGGAGCACACCACCATGCTAAGCTAATTTTTGTGTTTTTAGTAGACGGGTTTCACTATGTTGGCCAGGCTGGTCTTGAACTCCTGGCCTCAAGTGATGTGCCCGCCCTGGCCTCCCAAAATGCGGGGAATACAAGCATGAGCCACCGTGCCCAGTCTCCCTTACATTCCTATTACAAAAAAACCTTCTATTTTGTTCCCAACAGTTAGTCACTTATCTTAGGATCTTAGGAGTTCATCATGGAAGACTCACCAGGTGGGTTTTTGAGAATGAATGTGCAGAGTTTATGATGTGTGTCAAGCATGCCTCGATAGCCACAGGCTTTACAAGAATTACCTATTGTTTGCTTCTTTGGATTGACATGCTGCCAAAAAAATAACAAATGTTATCCATAATATAACATGAAAATATCTAATCAGAGGACATCTAAACCACAGACAGCTTCACATGCAAACTTTTTTCACACAGTGACCTACTTTAAAAAAAAGAATGGAAATATCTCGAAAACTGGAGTTTTGTGTTTGATTTAAAATTACATTTGCTCTGCCTTCTCAGGAAGGTGATTTAGCGGTATCACAGAAGCAGGTATATGGCTTTTTCTTTCGACAACCACAAAAGCACTTACCAAATCTGTTTCAGGATTCTCACATTCAGGACAGAGAACAAATTTTTTAATGAATCCATCCAACATGTCTTGCAGCTTATTCGCCTCATGAGATCCATTGACAATGTAACGGTCATTCTTAACATCAAACTGGGTCTGTGCTCCCAGCTCACAACCAAAATATTTGGTGGGATCTATTTGAATGAAAAAGGAGTTTGGATCATTACAGTTAACTAGATCTCTGGCTACTCAGTCACATTTGTACGAACACCACTTTTTTTTTTTTTTTTGAGACAGAGTCTCACTCTGTCACCCAGGCTGGAGTGCAACGGCGCGGTCTCAGCTCACTGCAACCTCCGTTTCCGGGGTTCAAGCGATTCTCCCCCTTCAGCCTCACAAGTAGCTGGGACTACAAGTGCATGCCACCACGCCTGGCTAATTTCTGTATTAGTAGTAGACTCAGGATTTCACTATGTTGGCTAGGCTGGTCTAGAACTCCTGACCTCGTGATCCACTTGCCTCAGCCTTCCAAAGTGCTGGGGGTTACAGGTGTGAGCCATCGCGCCCAGCCATCCACTCTTTAAATGCGTTCCCCTGGTAGTTTTGTAAACTCATGGCAACCAATAAACCACGGTTCCTCACAACTTGTAAGGTAATTAGCTAGCACACAATTAGAACAAGTTTTGCAGCTCAAAGACTTTGAAGACTCTATCCATAATATGCCCTTTATGGACTTTTCCAAGCTTTACTTACACGTTGGAGGCCGATTAAGCGCCTTTGCAACGTCAACCATGTTGACTATAACTGTCTTGATTCCATTGCCTTTGCCCTCAACCTAAAGGAAATAAGAATTTTAGTTGTGCAGTTTCCCCTGACAAATGCAAACTTCAAAATTCTACAAAAAGAGCTATCAACTAAATTGAAGAGCAGTTTATTACCTTGGCAATCAGACGGGGCATCTTGTAGCGATAGAACTGGTCTGACACGCTGCGGTTGACGTTGACAGACATTTTGGCTTATTAGTGACTTTATCAATAAGATGAAGAGATCTTTGATTGCAACTTTTTGGTATCTTCTGTCTGGAGAAGAAGGGATGACATAAACGACTGCAAGAGTTCTCGGTCTCTGACATGAAAAAATTTTCGCCACTGAGGCTGTAAGCTTCTTGCTTGTATGCTATGTTTCCCCAATACAGGTACCAATGGCTGCGCAACAGCTCTGAAAGAAAAAGGGAAAGAACACACAAAAATCCCCCCAGGTTTAACACCATCGCTGGATGGAAACGCCTTTTACATCCTAGTTATGCTTCCGCTTAATTCCACCTTAAAAAGCATCTGAGATCACATGCAAACAGCCATTCTCATGTAACACAGTACAATCTGCGGGAACATAAAAAGGCCTCCATTTCGACTAAACTGTGACTCTGGTAGGGAAATGCCTGACAAGAAAACACAAGCTGTGCTGCCTCAGCCGCCGTGAGATTCCATCAGACCGAGGGCAATCAGCAGGTTTGCCTCTGCGGCCATCCTGGAAGTGCTGAAGAACGAACCCCAGCCCTCTCCGCCGCCCACCCCGCCCGGATAAGCAAACTTCTCAGGCACACCCCCGTTCGTCTTCATTTTTAAGGGGAAACTAGGGAACTGTTCTCTACAACTAGTTGTTGCTTCGGCAACCACGGCTTACTTCAAAGCAGCACTTCCTTAAACGCAGCGCTCGCCCAGAAGGGCCATTAAGCAAGAGAGCGCCAGCGAACGCCAGGCTCGCCCCGGCCTCCCTTTTCCTCGCTATTCAAACACTCGGTTGACCTTCGCCCTGGTCCCCATGGCTACCGCGCTCCGAGGCGTTTCCGCGGGGGCTGGCGAACCCGGCAGCTCCGCGAAGGAGGGCGGCGCGCGACCGGGGCGTCTGGCCCCATCCCCAGCGCGTCCCCCGAGAGCCGGCGGCCCCGGAGGGTGCACAGCCGGGAAGCGACACACGGCCGAGGGGTGCCGGGATCGGGCCGCCCCCGCCCCGGAGCGCGCGATGACTCACAGATGCAGCAGCTGAAGCCTGAGTCAGCCCGAGCGGCGGGCACGCGCGGCGCGCTCCCGCCAGGCCGGGGAGGGGGCGAGGCCGGGCCGGGGAGCGCGCGGGGAGGGGGCGGCCGGTACCCGGGCCCGCGCCCGCCCGCCGTCCGCCCAAACTGCGCCACACGCCGCGGCGGGGTCACGCGGCGGCCGCCGCCATCTTGTGCGGCCGCCATCTCCTGGCCCGCCGCGCCCGCGACTCACCGTTTTCGTCAAATAAAGACATAAACCCAACGCTGCTCGCCCGGGACTGGGATGAAGTGAGGCGCGATATAAACCCGAGTCCGAGTCCGAGTCCGAGGAGGCGGAGGCGAAGCGCAGCGAGGAGCGGCCGGGCCAGGTGCCGCCGCCGAGCAGCGGGGAGGGGCTGTCCCAGCGACGTCCGCGGTCCACACCCGTCAGCGCCGGAGCTGGGCGACCTGGCGCGGAGAGACGGCGCCGTGAGCCGTGGGCGGTCGGGGAGTGCGCCTTCCCCGCCAGCCAGCGGCCCGAGGGGTCGAGGGGGCGGGAAGCACCGGGCCGGGGTCCGCCCCTCCACCGGACTCACCTCTGGAATGTTCTCGCTCTGACTGAACAACGCCGCCGCCGCGCTCAAGCTACCCTCGGCCCCAGCGTCCGCCCCCCGCGTCAGGCCTCACTGCCCATTGGCTGGAGGCCTGCCACAGCTCGCTCGTCATTGGTTCGCTTGCGACGTCAATCGCATCTTTCCGCGCCCCTTCTGCTTCCTGAGGCTCCACTAGCGGCCTCGGCCCGCCTCCAGCCCCCGCCCCGCTTCCTTCCTCTCCCCTCCCCCGCCTTTCCCAGAGGTCTTCGCGGCGCAGCCCTTGGATCTCGCGAGACCCGGAGTGGCCCTGGTGGCGGGGCCAGGGCGCCGGGGGCCGTTCTTTGTCGGTTTGGGCCTTGAGGGGAAGATGGTGGTTGGTCCCCTCCCTCGCCGGGTCTGGGACAGGCCGCGGCGTCATGGCGACTCCCGGGACGCAGAAGCCATCGTCCTCGAAACTGCTTTCGAGGCCGTGTTTTTGCGGCCGCCACCTTCGGGCAGAGGAACCCGACCGCGTTCTCCCCGCAGCGGGCGCTCATCTCCCTTTCCCGTCCTCCCGGGACGCCCGTCTCCGGGCCTCGAGGAATGAGTTGTTTTTCCACCTTAAGCCCCAGGCCTGGGTCTTTCATCCCAGGGACGTCTTCTGTTTCGGACTCGGGGTGGATTGGCCGCTGGCGGAACGAGTCCGTGACTCGCCAGTGACCGCCCAGGGCGGTCGCGAGGCCGCGCCGCCTCGGTGTCGGCCCGCAACCCAGCCTGCGCGCTTAGCTCAGCGCGTCGCCTCCGGTTTTCGGAAGAGGAGGCCCTTAATTGGTTTGGAATCCCGGGGTCTCCTGAAGGCGCTTCGTGGTGGGTTCCCACCTTCTGGTGAAGACCTCCCTGCTCTCCCAGGGTTGAAAAGCGCTATCCTTCGTGCTTCTCTTGTCACCTTTCTCCTAGTGGGCATCACGTCGAGTCCACCCCTCTAGTTTATGACTTGTGAATTCTTTGATAAGCAAATCGTAGCCCAGAGCAGGCATTTATAATGAGATTCCAATGTATTCCGTTGAAAATTACTATTATTTAGGCCGGTCGCGGTGGCTCACGTCTGTAATCCCAGCACTTTGGGAGGCTGAGGTGGGCGGATCACCTGAGGTCCGGAATTTGAGACCAGCCTGGCCAATATGGTGGAACCCTGTCTCTACTAAAAATACAAAAAATTAGCTGGGCGTGGTGGCTCGCTTGTAATCCCAGCTACTCGGGAGGCTGAGGCAGGAGAATCCATGAACCCGGGAGGCACAGGTTACAGTGAGCCGAGATCACACCACTGCACTCCAGGCTGGACAACAGAGCGAGACTGTCTCCAAAAAAAAAAAATTTTTTTTTATTATTTAGAGAGAGGCTCTCATATTTTAGTTCTGTTGAAACTCTCCCATTCTTTCTGAAACTTGGATTTTTTTTGTGAAAACTTGAGTCTTAAAAACACATCCATAGTTCACCCTGAAGTTTGAAGACCTCACTTGACTGATGGAGCGAGAGCCCCGCTAACCTGCACTCTGGTCTCTAAGGTGCAGTCATCGAAAAGTCCTGAGCGGCCGTGCAGGTTTCCCGATCTGGAAAAGAGCAATGTTGCTGAGGACAGGATGAGGTAGATAAGGGGCTGCCCTTTGTTATAGACCAGTTGCATTTGCACTGAGGTTAGAATTGGCAGCTATGTTGATTTTTATCAAAATCCAAGATCGCGATTCCATAACTAAAAGCTTTATAAACAACTTAAAAATTGGCAGTGTTGGTAGGAAGAAATAAAGGCACAATCCAGAATTGAGAGGTGATTTGTGTCCTTTAGGGCAGGGACTTTTATAATCCCGCAGTGTGTACCTTGGTGTATAGTTGTTAAGCCAAATGCACAGTGCCTTATGAGTACCAGGGTTCCTATCAGACGAACTAGAAAAGGGGATCCCAGACATGCTGCTGCTGTTTCACTGTGGAGCATGACTTAGCAATCTTGAAACAGATCTGACTTTTTGCTTGGCAGCACAAAAATGATGTTATTTTAGAAACTCTGTTGGAAAGTATAGGCATGAAACTAGTCTGAGGTGAGAGGCCTTCCTTTTCAGAAAAGTTTTAATAATGAAACACGAAGTAATTAGCTTTTTTGTATGTTTAGTGGCACAATTTTTAATTTCGTTGAAGTTTGTAATAATTTTAACTGCTTTTTAATATGTGTACCACTCATTTATATGCAACCATGGACAACTTTAAAAAATTATACTTTTGTGTTCTTTTTCTCCCTTTTATTTTTAGTTAATACATAACACATTTGTGGGATACAAAGTGATATTTCAGTACATGTATACAATGTGTAATGATCAAAGCACAGTAATCAGCATATCCATCACCTCAGATATTTATCATTTCTTTGTGTTGGGAACATTCAGAATTCTCTTTTCTAGCTTTTTGAAAATATACAATAGATTGTTGTTAAGTATATTTACCTTGAAGTACTACAGAGCACTAGAACTTATTGAGCTGCAATTTTGTATCAACCTCTCCCCTCCTCCCACTAGCCTTCCCAGCTTCTAATAAACCACAATTCAAGTCTCTACTTCCATGAACTCGAATTTTTTTTTAGCTCCCACATATGAATGAGAATATGTGGTATTTATCTTTCTGTGCCTGACTTATTTCACTTAATATGATACTGTCTTCCAGTCTCAGCCATGTTGCTTCAGATAAAAGGATCTCATTATTTTTTTATGACTGAATAGTATTCGAGTATATGTAAGACTTTTTTTTTTTGAGACGGAGTCTCACTGTATCACCCAGGCTGGAGTGCAAGTGGTCTGATCTCAGCTCACTGCAACCTCCGGCTCCTGGGTTCAAGCGATTCTCCTGCTGAGAATCTCCTCCCAAGTAGCTGGGACAACAGGTGCGTGCCATCAAGCCCGGCTAATTTTTGTTTTTTTTTTTTAGTAGAGACAGGGTTTCACTGTATTGGACAGGCTGGTCTTGAACTCCTGTGTGATCCACCTGCCTTGGCCTCCCAAAGTCCTGGGAGTACAGGCATGAGCCACCACGCCCAGCCTATAACACATTTTCTTTATCCTTTTTTTTTTTTTTTTAAATAATAAGATGGCGTGGGAGGGGTGGGGGGGGGGTCTCACTATGTTGCCTAGGCTGGTCTTGAACTCCTGGCCTCAAGCAGTCCTCCCACCTTGGCATCCTGAAGTGCTGGGATTACAGTCATGAGCCACTGCAACCAGCCTGTCCATTCATTTGTTGGTGGATGCTTAAGTTGATTCCATATCTTTTGCTATTGTGACTGGCGCTGCAATAAACATGGGGGTGCAGATATCTCTTTGATAATATTGATTTGATTTCCTTTGGATAAATACCTAGTAGTGGGATTGCTGGATCATATGGAAGATCTATTTTTAGTTTTTTGAGAAACCTCCATGCTGTTTTCCATAATGGCTGTACTAATTTACCTTCCCACCCACAGTGCATCAGAGTTCCCTTTTCTCTGCACCCTTGCCAGCATTTGCTGTTTTTTGTCTTTGTGGTTTTGATTTGCGTTTCCCTGTTGATTAGTGACATTGAGCATTTTTTCATACATGTGTTGGCCACTTGTATGTCTTTCTTGGAGAAATATCTATTGAGATCGTTTGTCTATTTAAAAATCAGATTTATTTATTTTTTGTCACTGAGTTGTTTGAGTTCCTTGTTTATTCTGGATATTGGCACCTAAAAATTACTCTTAATCATACCATTTGTTAAATGCTTATCATATCCTAGGAGTTTTCTAAGTCCTTGGAATACATTATCTTATTTCCCAGGCCCTATGAGGAATTCGTATTTCCATTTTACAAATGAGCGAACCAAGGCTTAGTGGAAAAAAATTAAGCAACTTACCCAAATCATGTACCTAGTAAGTGGCAGAGCTAGGATTTAAAGACAGCTCTGTCTGATCCCAAAGCCTGTTCCCTTAAAAATTATGTGGCATGGCCTCTCCAGATAAATACAAAAACAAACAAAACTAGGCATTTTACATATGTAATCCCATTCTTTAATAATCATGTAAGGAGATGTTATACCCATTTTACAGGTGAGGAAAGAGACTCAGGAAGGTTAAGCAATTTTCCCCAAAGTTGCCTCCCTAATAAATGATGGACAGCATTTGAACTCCAGCTTGTGTGACGCCAAGCTCATTGCACAATTCCACTTCCCGTTTCTGGATCTCCACCTCATTTGGCTGCATTATTTTCCCCAGTCAGGTGCTCACAGTCCGTGCACTAATGGACACTTGGTGCTTGTCAAAACCTTGTTGAATGAGTGCATGAATTGCACACCTCAGTGCATGCCCTGATGACAGGAATAGCTGCTGGAAAGGTAGATTGGTAAACTGGCCTTCTGGTTGTTTACACATTGGCTGTGACTCTGTTGAATGTGAATGAGTGTCCCTTCCCTCCCACCCTCCACCAAGATCAACTCTGCATGGACTGAGAGCCTTGTGTTTCTGAGCTGTGAGCTCTCAAATGGACTCAGATATTGTACACTGTGAGGGGCAGTCTGGCTGGCCAGCTGGTCCTCTGTGACACCCACCTCTCAACTTTTTTTTTTTTTTTTGAGATGGAGTCTCGCTCCGTTGCCAGGCTGGAATGCAATGGCACGATCTCAGCTCTTGCAACCTCTGCCTCCTGGGTTCAAGTGATTCGCCTGCCTCAGCCTCCTCAGTAGCTGGGATTACAGGCACCTGCTACCACGCCCGGCTAGTTTTGTATTTTTAGTAAGAGACGGGGTTTCTCCATGTTGGTCATGCTGGTCTCGAACTCCCAGCCTCAGGTGATCCGCCCATCTCGGCCTCCCAAAGTGCTGGGATTACAGGTGTGAGCCACCGTGCCCAACCTCTCAACTTTTAAAGCTGCACACTGTTAACTGAAGTTCTTGTCCCCCCTACTTCAGGGTATATGCTACAGGGTATATGCATAATTTTTCTTCTAGCACCAGCCAGTCACAGGGGTGTTCATAGAGCAGACATTTGAAGCTGCTGGAAGGGAACTGAAGGTTATCTGGTGAGTACAGAGGCATCGGCTGACATGAGGGCTGGTGTCTTAAACCATGGTAATCTAGTGCATCCCTATCAATACATAATTCTGTGCTAGGCAGTGAGGGTGCAGGCCCGCCTACATCACAGACCCTGCCCAGGAGGTCACATGTAAACAAGTAGAGGCAAATATCTGCTTGCTGGACACCCCACTGAAGCTTGCCCTTCGTGAAATCTCTGACGCTCTGAACAGCATGTCTCCCTGCCTTCGTGACCTGCCCATCCCATGGCTAGGCTGCACCTACGCCACACCACTGGCATTCATGTCACTTGATTGCAGTTGCCTGTTTCCTTCTCTGACTTCCTTACTGGGCCAAGCAACTGGAGGGCAGGGGACTCATGCTTGAGAAGAAAGGATTCTGGACTTTGGCTGAGGAACAGGCCTTTAGTTCCAAAAGGGACAGAGGCAGGAAGCAGAGGTGTTTGAGGAAAGATAGGGGTCCAGGTGAGGGATCACTGGAGACTGACACAAAGTCTTCCTCCTCCGAAGTGTGGAGCTGTGATCCCACCCAGCAGCCATCCTGCATTGTCCCATTCCTGGAAAAAGAAAAAAACGCAAAATGGCATTGATTCTGCCTGCGCAGCGTCCTACGTGCAGCAGATGACAGAGAAATGTGGATGGATCAGAGCAGGCCCTACAATATTGGATTGGTATTGTCTTGGTCACATTGAAGACACACACAGCACCCCAGTGACAAATTCTCAGGGGTTGCAGGAGCTGCTGATCTCAGGACTGTCCTGTGCCTTAAAACTGGGGGACCCCCATGATGTTGGAACCCAAATACGCTTCTTCCCCTCAGCATAGTCTCAGCAGCTTTCTTTTGAGACATTCGAGCTGCCCTAATTTAGATAGTCTGTTTGTGGATAAGAAGAACAAAATCTCTGCCCCAATGGGTGTGTTGGAGAAGTGGTCCCCAGGTCTAATGGCGACGTGATGGGAGTGGCATTAGACTGATCATGGCTGTTAGAATTAGGAAGGTGCCAATGGCCTTGCCGTGCTGACAACGCCTCGTCACCCATGCTCTCTCACTGTCCTCCTCACACCTTGGGAGGTGGCAAGGATACATTTTATTGCTTCATTTTATGGACGAGGAAGCCGAGACTCAGAGAGATGATTTGCCTCCAGCTGGGGGGTCAGGTGTCCTGATTCCCAGCTTCAGAGCTCTTCCCCCTGACTAGGGACTAATAGTCCTGTGTGGTGCATCTGGGTCCCAGGGATTTGCCTCTCTTCCCTCAGCTGGATTTCCTTTACTCCAGTGCTTTTGAAAGTTTCACATGAGGGGAGGCAGGATCCAAGTCATAACCCTGATAGTGGATCCCAGAAGATCCACTCAGGTGTGCTGTCTTCAGACCTGTGAGGATGCGTTCTCCTTTATGCTACAGATTTTCATTAGCCACTGCATATCCTGCCCGGGGGGCGCCAGACACTGGAGATGCAAATGGACCCCAGAGTGGGGACTTTTGTAAGACAACATTGAAAAACATGAAAGGTTTTAGGCCGGGCATGGTGGCTCACACCTGTAATTGCAGCACTTTGGGAGGCTAAGGTGGGTGGATCACGAGGTCAGGAGATCGAGACCATCTTGGCTAACACGGTGAAACCCCGTCTCTACTAAAAATACAAAAAATTAGCCGGGCGTGGTGGCGGGTGCCTGTAATCCCAGCTACTCGGGAGGCTGAGGCAGGAGAATCGCTTGAATCCGGGAGGCTGAGCTTGCAGTGAGCCAAGATCGTGCCATTGCACTATAGCCTGGGCACCAGTGTGAGACTCCGTCTCAAAAAAAGAAAAGAAAAGAAAAACATGGAAGATTTCACCTAAAAATTCAGATTTTTGGTTCCTTGGACAGTTGGAAGCCCTTGTACTCTGGGACATACCGACATGATAGATTTTCCAGGAGCCAAGTTTCAGCTGACCTTTTAGACCCAAAGTTGGGGACTGAATGCTCATAGAAAAGAACGAGTGACTCCCTATCCATGTGTGTGTGTGTGCTCTCCCCTTCCAGGTGTGCATGTGTTCTCCCCCTCCAGGTGTACGTGTGCACTGTCCCCCTCCAGGTGTGTGTGTGCTCTCCCCCTCCAGGTGTGCGTGTGCTCTCCCCTCCAGGTGTGTGTGTGCTCTGTCCCCCTCCAGGTGTGTGTGTGCTCTGTCCCCCTCCAGGTGTGTGTGTGCTCTGTTCCCCTCCAGGTGTGCGTGTGCTCTCCCCCTCCAGGTGTGCTTGTGCTCTCCCCCTCCAGGTGTACGTGTGCTCTGTCCCCCTCCAGGTGTGCGTGGGCTGTATCCCCTCCAGGTGTGCGTGGGCTCTGTCCCCCTCCAGGTGTGCATGGGCTCTGTCCCCCTCCAGGTGTGCATGTACTCTCCCCCTCCAGGTGTGCGTGGGCTCTGTCTCCCTCCAGGTATAGGTGTGCAGTGTTCCCCTCCAGGTGTGCGTGTGCTCTGTCCCCCTCCAGGTGTGTATGTAGGCTCTGTCCCCCTCCAGGTGTGCGTGGTCTCTGTCCCCCTCCAGGTGTGTATGTAGGCTGTGTCCCCCTCCAGGTGTGTGTGGGCACTGTCCCCCTCCAGGTGTGCATATGCTGTATCCCCCCTCCAGGTGTGGGTATGCACTCTTCCCCTCCAGGTGTGTCTGTGCTCTGTCCCCCTCCAGGTGTGTGTGTGGGCTCTGTCCCCCTCCAGGTGTGCATGTGCTCTGTCCCCCTCCAGGTGTGTGTGTGGGCTCTCCCCCTCCAGGTGTGTGTGTGCACCCACATCTGCCCCATCATTTATTCCCCATTGCTTGCCTTACCTCTGTGTTTATCTTTACTCATTTATTCATTCATTCAATGGATATGTATCACATGCCCTCTATCTGCCAGCCCTAGAGGATTTAAACAGCTAAGACATTGTTTCCCAGGGCTATTGTTAACAAAGCAACAGAAACTGTGTGGCTTAAAACAACAGAAATTCAGTTTTAGTTTTTGGCTGGGCACGGTGGCTCATGTCTGTAATCTCAGCACTTTGGGAGCCCGAGGCAGGCAGATCACCTTAGGAGTTTGAGACCAGCCTGGCCAACATGGTGAAACCCCATCTCTACTAAAAATAGAAAAATTAACCAGGCGTGGTGGTGGATGCCTGTAATACCAGCTACTCGGGAGGCTGAGAGGCATGAGAATCGCTTGAACCTTGGAGTGCAGTGAGCTGATATCACGCCACGGCACTCCAGCCTGGGCGACAGAGTGAAATTCCGTCTCAAAAAAAAAAAAAAAGAAATTCATTTTTTCACAGTTCCATAGTCCAGAAGGTACAAAATCCTTGGGTTGGCCACTGCATGCACTCTCCAGCATCTGATGGCTGCCGGCAGTCTTTGGCGTTTCTCAGCTTGCAGCCATAGAGCTCCAAATCCGCCTCTGTCATCACTTGGTTTCATTGCCCTTGCGTAAAGTATCTTCACTTGGCGTTTTCCTCTCTGTGTCTCTCTCTCTCTCTTTTTTTTGAGATGGAGTGTCGCGCTTGTTGCCCAGGCTGGAGTGCAGTGATGCGATCTCGGCTCACCGCAACCTCTGCCTCCCAGGTTCAAGCGATTCTCCTGCCTCAGCCTCCTCAGTAGCTGGGATTGCAGGCGCCTGCCACCACGCCTGGCTAATTTTTGTATTTTTAGTAGAGATGGGGTTTCACCATTTTGGCCAGGCTGGTCTTGAACTCCTGACCTCAGATGATCCACCCGCCTTGGCCTCCCAAAGTGTTGGGATTACAGGTGTGAGCCACCTCGCCACCGCACCCGGCCTCTGTGTCTCTTCTTATAAGGACACCAGACATATTTAATTGAAGACCTGCCCTATTCCAGCATGACCACATTGTAACTCAATTAAATCTGCAATAACCCTATTTTCAAATAAGGTCTCATTCACAGGTACCTGGGGTTAGGTGTTAAACATATTAGATTTTGTTTTGTTTTGTTTTTTCTTCTGGAGGGTCTAGTGAGAGAACATATCGCTTTGGGGACATGATTTAAAAAAACCTCAAATCACACGAAATGTAGAGCATGGCCCTTGCTCATCATCCACTCTGGGAGACTCCTAAAGCGTCAGCCAGTACCCGGTGGCAGCTGTGGTTTGGTGGCCTTGTTGCTTCAGATACACTAATCACTGGATCCCCACAATAGCAGTCCTCTGACAGAGATTCTGTTGCTGCTCCACTTCTGCACAGATGAGGAAACTGAGGCACAGAGAGGTTATACAGCTTGACCGAGGCTACAATTAAAACCTAAGTTACTATATCCAAATATATGCAAAATAAAAACCAGGCACGGTGTTGCCCACCTATAATCCCAGCTACTCTGGAGGCTGAGGCAGGAGGATCACTTGAGCAGAGCTGGTGTGTGGATACGGGCAGGAGGCAGGGTCCTGAGAGATGAACAGCGTGTGTTTCCTGGTAAAGCCCAGCAGGCTGTGTTCTCTTTCCCATCAGACTCCTCTCTTGTGATGTGGACAGCAGGAAACTAACCTATATTTTGGTCACTCTCCTGAAATCAAGTCTGCCGTCATTTAAATACCCTCACAAGGTAGGACAGGCTATCCTGCCAATTTCCCAGGGTGACCATCTTACAAGGAGACGGACGGTACAGAAGCAAGGGCTTCTGGTATAAGGTAAAATGAATCTGATTATCTTCTTGACCCAGAAGGTGATATTTCTTTTTTTATTTTTATTTTTTTTAGGTGGAGTCTCGCTCTGTCGCCCAGGCTGGAGTGCAGTGGCACAATCTCAGCTCACTGCAACCTCCGCCTCCCAGGTTCCAGTGATTCTCCTGCTTCAACCTCCCGAGTAGCTGGGACTACAGGTGCACACCACCATGCCCAGCTAATTTTTGTATTTTTAGTAGAGACAGGGGTTTCACCATATTGGCTGGGCTCCTGGTCAGGAGTGTCGAACTCCTGACCTTGTGATCCGCCCGCGTCGGCCTCCCAAAGTGCTGGGATTACAGGCATGAGCTACTGTGCCTGTTTGTTTTTTTGTTTGTTTGTTTGTTTTTTGACAGGGTCTTGTGTAATGGCTTGATCTAGACTCATTGCAGCCTCTGTCTCCTGGGTCCAAGTGATCGAAGCCTCCCAAGTAGCTGGGACTACAGGCATGCGTCACCACACCTGGCTAATTTTTGTATTTTGCATTTTGTATTTTTTGTAGAGAGTCTCACCATGTTGGCCAGGCTGGTCTCCAACTCCTGGCTTCAAGTGATCCACCCACCTTGGCTTCCCAAAGTGCTGGGATTACAGCTGTGAGCCACCACACCCGGCCCAGAATGTGATGTTTCTAACCTTACATTTACACAAATTTATATCCATATTTAGGGTCAATTTCTTAGGTCTCTGTCATGTTCTCTAGTAGATGGAAGAACCATCCAGAAACCATTGCATGCTCTAAATAACCTTTCTTTTGTGGTACTGCTTTCTCTAAGCAAATATAGTTAGCACCAGATGGGATTGTTGCAATACAGAGTTTTTAACAACAAAAAAAAAATTGATTCATTTAGGGTTTCCTTAAATTAGGTGAGCGATTTTTTTCCTTGAGCACTGAACTCCCACATTCAATATTCCCGGCGTGACATTTTGTGCTGTTATAGTTGGTAAGTGAAGCTCAGCTATTCTGAGCTTTATGTGCCAGGAGCCTGTGCTCAGAAATCCTTTTTTTAGTTTCGCTCATAAAGGCTACTTGTATGTTTGGGTATTTCATGCAGAAGGAAGTCTTCCGGGCTGGGTCATTCACATTCCATGCTCTCTTGCTAGGCATCTACAAAGTTCATAGCCATTTTTAACACACACCTTTGCTGCGATAAAATCACAGTCAGAATTTAAAGTCATGACTGGTCTATTTCCTTTAGCATAATGTCTTCGGGGTTCATCCGTTTAGCTAAGGGAAATAAGCCAGTTTCAAAAGGAGAATTACTATAGAATTCTATTAGTATGAGGTACCCAGAGCAGGCAAATTCATAGAGACAGAAAGGCTGGGGCAGGGGCTAGAGGGAGTCATGGTTCAATGTTTCGGAGTCTCAGTTTTACAAGATGAAAAAGTTCTGGAGATGAATGTTGGTGAGAGTTGAACAATAATGTAAATAGACTTAATGCCGCTGAACTGTACACTTGAAAAGGGTTAAAATGGTAAACTTTAACCATTATTTTACCACAATAACAAAAAGCCACTACCCTACAATAATAGCCTAAGTGACTACATCCAAATATATACAACATAAAAGCTGGGCATGGCGTTGCACACCTATAGCCCCAGATACTCGAGAGGCTGAGGCAAGAGGACCACTTGCGCGCCCAGCAGTTCAAGGCTGTGCTGTGTTATGATCACGCCTGTGAATAGCCACTTCTTTCCAACCTGGGCAACATAGTGAGACCCACATCTCTTAAAAAAAAAAAAAAAGCAAATGTATACAAAATGGTGAATATATAAATGATTACATTTCTGCAATTAAACATGATGTATGCCATAAATATTAATTATAATCATGTATATATGAAATTTGCTTTTGGTTTGTATATTTCCAGGTTTTTCAAATTAAAACTTTCCTTGGCAAACAGAAATTATTTTAACTCTCTGACTTACTAACTCTGTGACTTTGAACAAGTGTCTTTTGTATTTTCAGCTATTAGTGTCCTGTATAATAGGAATGATAGTACTCTACAGGGTGCCCACCCCCGTCCAAATTGTAAAGCTGTGAAATTTGCTCAGCAACACAGGTAGAAACCAAAATAAATTGAGATCATCTTTCAGTAGGGTTTAAGTGGTAATGGGAACAAGTGCAGTGCTGGAAATCCCTTAGCCCCATAGCACGGCAGTCCCAAGCCCGAGTCCTTCAGGGGCCAAGCAGGTGATGGCAAAGAGGGAAGCAGGCTGGGGCAAGGCAATAAGGAACGGCAGTAATTGTGGCAAACCGGAGGGCCTCAATTTAGAGGCATTTATATTCAGTTAGAAAAAAACAAAAACTCCATGCAGGGCAAACAAAACTTGGACGGATTTTATCTGGCCAGTGGGCCACCGGTTTGCAATTTCTGCTTCACTTTTTAATTAAATTAATTAATTAATTATTTTTTGAGATGGAGTTTCACTCTTGTTGCTCAGGCTGGAGTGCAATGGTGCAATCTTGGCTCAGCGCAACCTCCACCTCCCAGGTTCCATTGATTCTCTTGCTTCTGCCTCCCGAGTAGCTGGGATTACAGGCATGGACCACCATGCCTGGCTAATTTTGTATATATATATATATTTTAAAATTTTTATATGTTTGTTTGTTTGTTTGTTTTGAGACAGAGTCTCACTCTGTCTCCCAAGGTGGGGTGCAGAGGTGCAGTGTCAGCTCACTACAACTTCGGCCTCCTGGGTTCAAGCAACTCTCGTGCCTCAGCCTCCCAAGTAGCTGGTATTACAGGCATGCACCACCATGCCTGGCTAATTTTTTGTATTTATCACATTGTCTTGGTATTGAACTCCTGAGGTCAGGTGATTTGCTTGCTTTGGCCTCCTGAAATGCTAGGATTACAGACGTGAGCCACTGCACCCAGCTTGCAATTTCTGTTTTAGAGTGAGAGATGCTTAGATCTAGAGGGGACATGGAAGGCCTTTTGGTCCCAACCCCTATTTTTCAGAAGAGAAACCATGACTAATATATGGGCTGCTTTAGGAAGAGCTGGTCTAGAATCCAGGTGTTAGACAATTATTTTCAGGGCTCTCTTCTACCTCCCTGCCAGCTAGAAACATTTTTTATTTTCAGATAATATATCCTTCCAAGTTTGAATTTGAATCTTTTTTTAAACGTAGATACATTTGTTTAATTTTGTGTTACTGCCCAGATCAAGTCAGCTCCTAGTACTTTTCTATTTTAATGATAGCTGCCACCTCCCAACAAAACCCAGCATTCAATGTTCACCAGAAATTCTGATATGCATACTATGTGCCTACGAGCCTTTTAAAATTGCAATGACAGTGTTTTTATTTGGTTCTTTGGATTAAATTGTCTAAAGAATTTATTGTGAACATTATTGTATCTCTGATTCTGTTGGCCTTCTATGAAATTTTACACGTCTTGAGACAGACGGATTTTTATCTTTGGTTCTCAGGTTATTAACATGTACTGTGAGAATTTAGATTGTTTTAGTAGAACTCTAACCCGGGGCACAAACTGGCAGGCCTGGGATGAGCAGGGCCTCTGTAGACATGTCATGCTCGCCAGCTCTATGCTTCAAAATACCTTTTTCCAGGCCGGGCACGGTGGCTCACACCTGTAATCCCAGCACTTTGGGAGGCTGAGGTGGGTGGATCATGAGGTCAGGAGTTTGAGACCACCCTCGCCAACATGGTGAAACCCCGTCTCTACTAAAAATACAAAAATTAGCTGAGCGTGGTGGCGGGCACCTATAATCCCAGCTACTTGGGAGGCTGAAGCAGGAGAATTGCTTGAACCTGGGAGGTGGAAGTTGCAGTGAGCCGAGATCGTGCCACTGCACTCCAGCCTGGGCAACAGAGTGAGACTCGGTCTCAAAAACAAATAAAAAAACGATTTTCCTTGGAATGGCATACCCTCAGGGCAGCATGTGCTCGGGGGAGCCCTGCAGGTTCCCCACTTCCTCCAAATAACATTTTCCTCTTTTGAGCTCTTATAGTCCGTCCCTGGCCAGTGGAGACATATGTGGTTGTGATGGGTCTCAGTAAAGGGGAATCATGGTGCCATAGGTAGTGCAGGCAGTGCTATCGAAGTGAGGGTGGTTCTTTTTTTTTTTTTTTTTTTTTTTGAGACAGGGTCTTGCTCTGTCACCCAGGCCTGAGTGCAGTGATACAGTCATGGCTCACTGCAGCCTCAACCTCCCAGGCTCAGGTGATCCTCCCACCTTAGCCTCCTGAGTAGCTGGGACTACAGGCACATGCCACCACACCTGGCTAATTTTTCTATTTTTTTGTAGAGATTGGTGGGGAGGGGATCTCACTATGTTGCCCAGGCTGGTCTTAAACTCCTGGGCTCAAGGATATCTGTCTGCTTCGGCCACCCAAAGTGCTGGGATGACAAGTGTGAGTCACCGCACCCGGCCTAAAGTGAGGTTCTTGAGATGTGTATGGAGATCAAGAGTGAGTGCTGGAAGCTTCCGTGTCAACTGATATTGCTGGGACAGCCGCATGTCTCTGGGCAGGGGCCACTCTGACTGCTCTAACTCCTGTGCCTGCTGCCTCCTGGCCACATGGCCCTTTGGTCAGAACCTTGAGAAGCCCCCAGTGAGCAGCAAAGGGGACCCCTGCAGGTTTAGCAATGGAATTCACAACCTTTCCAGCCCAGTGCAACCCAGCAGGTGTTTGTGGAGAGCATGCCCAAGGTCAAGCCTGCGGGGCTATCAGTGCTAGGGTGGTAACACAGCAGCTGCCCGCGTTGGCACATTGCCTGCCAGCAAGCAGGTTCTGAGCAAAGCTCTTTCCCTGTGTGGACGCTGGGGCCCATGTAGGGAGGCGGAGCACCTCCTGGTTTCCTCGGGATGTTCTCATTAGAGCCGGGGTCCCCAAGCTTTTTGGCACCAGGAACCAGTTTCCACAGACTGGTGGCGGCGGGGGGATGGTTTCAGGATGAAACCACAGTTTCACCTCCGATCACCAGGCATTAGATTCTCATAAGCAGTGCGCAACCTAGATCCCTCGCATGCGCGGTTCACAGTAGAGTTAACACTCCCATGAGAATCAAATCTGATCTGACAGGACGTGGAGCTCAGGCGGGAATGCTCACTCGCCCACCGCTCACCCCCCGCCGTGAGCAGGCCACCAGTCTGTGGCCCAGGGGTGGAGAACCCTTGCGTTAGAGCACCAAAAATCCCTCCACCTAGGAACCAGCTCATCCCAAGCAAAGCAGGATAGTTGGTCACCATGGGCAGCAGCATGACTTTTACCTAAATTACATGGTATGATATAAAGCGGAATGAGAGGCCGGGCGCAGTGGCTCATGCTTATAATCTCAGCACTTTGGGAGGCCGAGGTGGGTGGATCACCTGAGGTCAGGAGTTCAAGACCAGCCTGGTCAACATGGTGAAACCCCGTCTCTACTAAAAATACAAAAATTAGCCGGGCGTGGTGGCACATGTCAGTAATCCCTGCTCCTTGGGAGGCTGAGACAGGAGAATCGCTTGAACCCAGGAGGCAGAGGTTGTGGTGAGCTGAGATCGCACTGGAGAGCTGGAGACTGCACTCCAGCCTGGGTAACAGAGTAAGACTCTGTCTCAAAAAAATAAAAATAAAAATAAAAATAAAAAAATAGATTTTTTTTATTTATTTATGAGAAATAATTTTTATTATTTATTTATGAGAAAATAAAAAACTTGCCCAAAAGAATGATCAAGTTCTCTAGGGAATGTCCACATTGCAGGGAGCAGCCAAGACGTACAATCAATTTAGTGGGGCCAGAGGAGCATTTAAATTTTTTTTTGGCCAGGTGCAGTGGCTCACACCTGTAATCCAGCACTTTGGGAGGCAGAGGCAGGAGGATTGCTTCAGCCCAGAAGCTCAAGACCAGCCTGGTCAACATAGAGAAACCTCACCTCTACAAAAAACACAAAAATTAGCCAGGCATGGTGTTGTGTGCCTGTAGTCCCAGCTACTTGGGAGGTTGAGGCAAGAGGATCTCTTGAGCCTTGGAGATCAAGGCTGCAGTGAACTGCACTTGGCTTGGCCCCCAGAGGAAAAGACAGGAGCATCAGGAAGCAGGGAGGAAATGGGCAACAGCCCAGTTTTAGCCTGGGCAACAGGGCAAGACCCTATCTCTTAAAAAAATTTATTGGCCAGGTGCGGTGGCTTACACCTGTAATCCCAGCACTTTGGCAGGTTGAGGTGGGTGGATCACTTGAGGTCAGGAGTTCGAGACCAGCCTGGCCTACATGGCAAAACCCCCGTCTCTACTAAAAATACAAAAATCAGCCGGGTATGGTGGAGGGTGCCTGTAATCCCAGCTACTGCGGAGGCTGAGGCAGGAGAATCACTTGAACCCGGGAGGCAGGGGTTGCAGTGAGCCGAGATCCTGCCATTGTACTCCAGCCTGGGCAACAAGAGTGAAACTCTGTCTCAAAAAAAAAAAAAAGATCTTATTTTTTAGAGCAGTTTAGAGCAGTTCCAGGTTCATAGCAAAATTGAGAGGAAGATACAAACTATCCCAAGTGCCCCCAGCACCCCCAACATGCAGAGCCTGCCCTGTTATCAGCGTCTCCCTGGGTAACGCATTGATTGCCCCTGATGACCCAACATGGACGCATTGTAACCACCTGGTCCATGCTACATTCGGGCTCACTCTTGGTGTGGCACATTCTACGCAGCAAAACCTTTTTAAAAATAAAAGCAGCACAGACTAGGTCAGGGTGCTTTGCATCTGGTGGCGGTAAGTACAGTATCGTTCTGGGAAACGTCCTGTTTCAGTTACGAATTTGAATGTATGTGCTGTTTGTCGTGCAAAATTCTTCCCTAACTGTGAGTTGTGGTGACAAAAGATTGAGAGAGACTTTGGGAGTTCAAGGGATGGAGAGGCACATCAGGTTAGGGAGAGCCTGAAAGGGCTTTTTGGGGTCAGGTACCCTGGAAGGTAGGGAAAGGAGGGAGAAAACCCAACAGAGGCCAAGAGTATTGGGGGAGGGATTGAGGGGACAGTGAGGAGTGTGGAGGATGCCCAGGAGGGGGCAGGTGGGCGGCAGTGACCGGAAGGGTGGTGAGACCATGGGCGGGGTGGAGCCCTGGAAGGCTGTGAGGAGGGGTTGGGGTCTGAACCCGTGCTCCTGCTTACTGGATGAGTAAACCCCAGCACTTACTTAGTCTCTCTATGCCTGTTTTTCAGCAGTGGGATGGGGGCAGTTATGGTGCCCATCTGGGTGGGTTGGTGCCAGTGCCAGGTGAGTAAATTGTGGCATTCCCCTGGCACAGTATATGAAGTATCAGAGGCACCTATCTTTAGCTGTTATTATGGTCAGACTGCTTAGGGAGACTTGTGGGGTAGCACTCTCTGGAGTAGCTTGGGCTGACCAGTACAGGGTGCAGATTGGAGGTGCTGAGAGCCGGGATGAATGGCTGTTCTGATGAATGGCTGTTCTGATGAATGGCTGTTATTTTCATGTATTTATTTGTTAGAGACAGGGTCTTGCTCTGTTACCCATGCTGGAGTGCAGGGTGCGATCAAGGCTCACTGCAACTTCTACCTCCTTGGCTCAAGTGATCCTCCCACAACACCCAGCTAATTTTTGTGCCTTTTGTAGAAACGGTTTCATCATGTTGCCAAGGCTGGTCTCGAACTCCTGGGCTCAAGGGATCTGCCTGCCTCGGCCTTGAAAAGTGCTAGGATTACAGGTGTGAGCCAGCGTGCCAGCTTGGCTGTTCTTCGATGTTTTGTTCTTGGGGAGTAGTCCACAGATCACTGTGCTTGTTGTATTGGCTTGGCTGATAGTACAGAGGTTGATCTGCTACACGCTGAGTTTGGGGCAGGGGAGGGTGCGGACTATGTATGTTTGTGGCTTCAGGAGACTCCTCCAGGGCCTGGCCCCACTATGAGCAGTGCCATGCGGCAGGGCTGTCTCTGTCATCCCGGCCGGATTCCCCATGGTGGCTGCCCACTGTGCCATGACATCTTCAGGAGTTGGGCCATGCCTCCCACCCCATCGACACCTGGGGAGAGCCTTGGCCATTTTGTTTTTTAAAACCTGTAGAGCACAAAGAGATGTTGCCATTCCCCTCATTGAGACACACACCCCTCTTCCCCTCCTCGTGCCAAGCCCTATTTTTGGTTCCTGGTTATAAGCTGGCTTTAGGGAGCCCCCTGCAACTGCCTGGTAGCTTTCTGCTCTTGCTTTTTTTTTTTTTTTTTTTTTTTTTTGAGATAGAGTCTTACTCCGTCACCCAGGCTGAAGGGCAGTGGTGCAATCTCGGCTCACTGCAACCTCCACCTCCTGGGTTCAAGAGATTCTCCTGTCTCAGCCTCCCAAGTACCTGGGACTACAGGTGCCCGCCACCATGCCTGGCTAATTTTTGTATTTTTAGTAGAGATGGGGTTTCACCATGTTAGCCAGGCTGGTCTTGAACTCCTGACCTCAAATGATCCACCCACCTCGGCCTCCCAAAGTGCTAGGATTACAGGCATGAGCCACTGCACCCGGCCCACTATTGCTTTTGAAAACACAAACACCACTGACGCAGCCTGAACAATATAATCCGTTGCTTTTAGAGACCTGGCCCTTTAGAACAAAAAGCCTACTTCATTCTCCTGGGATGAGCAGGGGCCTCTCTGCACTCTTCTACCCACAAAAAAAACTAAGCACCATCTCCATCTTCAGCAGCCCTTCCACTCCCTTCACCCGCAAGCCTCTGCTCTTGGCCAGATTAACGGCTTTTTGTGGCTGGAGATCGCACAAGTGCTGTGCCCAGAGCAGTTTCCTGTCCCCATCAGAGTGATGAGAGAGTCTTAGGAAATGATCTTAGGAAACGGCCCTACAGTAAAAGTTCCAGCTGGCACAGTCATGCAAATATCACCACCAGCTGCTTTTCACCTGGGAGAGTCAGGGTGAGTGGGAGCAAAGGGCCGGAGAAGGCGTCTTCTCAGGATCAGATTGAGGAGGGGGATCCTCACCTGCAGGGGTGTCCTGTATTGGCATCCACCTTTCGTTAATCCAGCAAACACACCCTGAAGACTTCTCCTGCCCACGCGGAGCCTGACCCTGTGCCTCCAAGGAAACCAACAATTATGATGCAACGTGATGATTGGTACTTCAGGAGTACCCTGAGTTCAGGCAATCAATGTGCATTGTGGGCCGGGGTGAATGGGAAGGGAAGGGGGTCAGGGAAGGCCTCCTTAAGGAAGCTGCCAGTTAAATGAAGCCCCAAATGCTGAGCAGGAAGCGGCCAGATGAACAGAATAGGGGAGGGTTGTCTATGGCCATACCACCCTGAGCGCACCCCATCTCCTCTGATCTCGGAAGCTCAGCAGGGTCGGGCCTGGTTAGTACTTGGATGGGAGAATAGGAAAGCCTTTCCAGGCAGAGGGAGCAGCGCTTGTGAAGGCTCCTGGAGTGGGAGGCGTGCCAGAGGTGGGACAGGGGCTGCAGAGGTGGGGCGTGAAGGTGGCTGGGCGTGAAGGTGGGGTGGGCGTGAAGGTGGGGTGTCCAAGTCCGACGTACAGATGTTGGGGAGTGATTGGGCCTCGCTGCACAAGGACTCTGTGGCACGGGAAGAAGAAGAGTTTAAACCATGGTGGGGCCAGGCGTGGTGGCTCACGCCTGTCATCCCAGAACTCTGGGAGGCTGAGATGAACAGATCACCTGAGGTCAGGAGTTTGAGACCAGCCTGGCCAACATGGCAAAACCCTGTCTCTACTAAAAATACAAAAATTATCTGGGCATGGAGGCGGGTGCCTGTAATCCCAGCTACTCAGGAAGCTGAGGCAGGAGAATCGCTTGAACCCGGGAGGCGGAGGTTGCAGTGAGCCAAGATCGTGCCATTGTACCCCAGCCTGGGCGACAGAGCGAGACTCTGTCTCAAACGAAACAAAACAAAACAAACAAGCAAAAACCATGGTGGAAGTGAGCACCCCAGGGCTCTGAGTGGTGGCCCTGGGGACAGTGCTCTGGGCAGGCTGCCCTTTGCCAGGCCCGTGGGGGGACTAGGGGAGGCCAGCAGTCTGCCAGCCCAAGGAAGGAGGCCCCAGTCAGGCTGGCGGCGGGGAGCTAAGCAGATGTAGAGGCACAGGGAGGCACCGGCTTGCTCATCCCGAACAGTCTCGGAGCGCCATCAGCCTCAGGCCAGGCCCTGCTGGGAAATCCCAGGTAAACTGGCCACTGTCCTGCCCCCTAGGACCCTGTAGTCTGTGAGGGGGCCCCTGAAGTACCCAGGGGTGGAGAGGTGGAGGACAGACGGACACAGCGCGGTGCCTGCCTCGAATCCTTGTCTCTGTGTGCCTTTGGTTATTGTTGACCCAGAAACTCTTTCCACACCATGATTAGTGTATTTAATATTAGCCTGAAACCCAAAGAGATGTCACGAGGCTGATGCCTGGATGCAGAGGAAGGAGAGGGGCCGGGGTCTGGGAAGGCTTCTGTCACGAGGCACGTGCCTGGATACAGATGAAGGAGAGGGGGCCCGGGGTCTGGGAAGGCTCCTGGGCAGATGACCTGGCAGTGTGGGACTGCCCAGAGGCTCAGGAGGGCAGAGAGTGGAGCCACTGTGATTCTGTGGTGACACCTGTCTCCCCTGCACTGGCTGGGCTGGGATTAACTCCAAGTAGGAGGGCACGTAGGAGAAGTGTTGGTCTCTGTCCATGACACAAAGACAGTATAGTGCTGGGCCAAGGACGAGGGGCAGGGGCGGCCTCTGCCAGCCCCGTGTTTCCAAAGAGCAGGCTGGCCACCCCAACATCCTGTTGAAAGGTCTGGATTTGTACACAGCAAAATGCCAAGCTCTTATGTCACGGCTGCTTCGTCGCGTTCTATGAACGGCATTTCCAGGAAAGGCCTCATTTCACACCAAGCTAAGTCCTGACGGATCCTGCTCTGGCCCCGGATGGGAAGAGTGACTTAATCAGCCCACCCTAGGATTAACATGGCATTTCCTTCTCAGGCCAGACGTTTTTCCATTTTGCCTATAAGAAAGTTAGAATTGGGCCAATGGCTTGTTTTAATTTGATCTGCTATGGTTCGAAGGATGCTGGTGGGCTTAAGTTGCACCTAGACTGGGCCTTCTTTTCCTTTTTCATTTTCATTTTCTTTTTCTTTTCTTCTCTTCTTCTTCTTCTTTTTTTTTTTTTTTTTTTGAGGCAGGGTATTTTCCTGTTGCCCGGGCTGGAGTGCAGTGGTTCAGTTTGATCTCGGCTCACTGCAGCCTTGACCTCCTGGGCTCAAGCGATCCTCCCATCTCCCCCTCCCGAGTAGCTGGGACCACAGGTGCAGGCCATCATGCCTGGCTTTTTTTTTTTTTTTTTTTTTTTGTAGTGAGGGGCTTTCACCATGTTGCCCAGGCTGGTCTTGAACTCCTGGGCTCAAGTGATCCTCTGCCTCCCAAAGTATTGGGATTACAGGCATGACCCACTATGCCCAGCCTAGGCTGAGCCTTCTAAGTGGCTGTTGATTCTGTTCTCAGAAGTGGCTGGATCTCCGGGCTGGGAGTTCTGTGCACCATGGGTGAGCCCGTGGTGAGGATTGCTTATCTTTTCTTGGCAAATGTGGCCAACAATCTCCAGTCAACCTGAAAAACAGATATCAAGGCCGTGCATGCCAGAGAACGGAGCAGGAGGGGCGGTTCCTTGTGTGCGTGTTGTCGTGTGTGTCTGTGTGTAAACAGACGTCTGACCCCTGGCTGCCCAGCTGCCCCACTCACCACCTGGGGGCTCTCACTCTCAGGACCTACAGGGCACACTTGTAGGTTCCACTTGCTGTTCTGTTTCCTGGCCTCACATGTTTGGTACCGAGTCTTGTTTCTGCCTCATTTCCCGAGAGCAAGAGCTGGGCTCTCTGAAGCTGGATGCCAATATCTTTCTTTTCTCAATTCTAGAAAACTTAGCCATTGCCAATTTCCTTCCAGAATTCCAACTATGTTATAGGTATTTCCACTCTGATATTTTTCTTTAACCCGTGAATGACTTAGTGGTGTTTTATGCTATCCAAAACAAACATGCGAGATCTTCTTTTAAAATCTCTCCCTTTTGTTGGGAACATCTTGTCTTCATGCGCTTGGTCCAGGCTCATGGTCTGGGGGAGACCTGGTCTTTGAAGGGCACGGAAGCCCTTTCTTGTGGCCAGGGGTAGTCCGTGACAGATTTCCGAAAATGGCCCCTGTGAGCATTTTTTCTTCGTCGGCTGCAAAACACCATATGCACGTTGTTGATTGAGTTTTGGATCTCAGCCCTTGCTGCTTTTCTGTTGATATTTGAACGATCAATATATTGAGGGATGTGTTGAGACCCCCCCAGTAAGATCGGTGCTCGCCTGTTTCTCTGTGCATGTCATGGTTTTCAAGGCCACTCTGTCAGGGGCACTTAGGTTTAAAATCGCTTTGTCATCAGGGTGAATCGAACCTTTTATCTTACTTAGTGGCCATCTCTATCCCCAATGAAGCTTTGTCTCAGAGTCTCTTTCAGCTGATCATATCATCCCTTGGCAAGCGTTCACGGCTTCATCATTTCCGCCTTTTGTTTCCACCTCTGTGTGTCCTTAGGCTTTATGTGTGTCTTTGGGAAACTGTGTGTGTCATGATGTTTTTAAAAATCCACAGCGTCTGTGTCTGTCATTTGACTGATAGGTTTAGTCAACTTTCTTTCATTGTAATTATTGATCTATTTAGACCCGTTTCTACCATTTTAATCTGTTACATCAGTTGGTCCCACTTTTTCTGTATTTCTTTTCTCTTCTCTCTTTTTTTTTTTTGAGACGGAGTCTTGCTCTGTCACCCAGTCTGGAGTGCAGTGGCGCAGTCTCCGCTCACTGCAAGCTCCGCCTCCTGGGTTCACGCCATTCTCCTGCCTCAGCCTCCCGAGTAGCTGGGACTACAAGGCGCCCGCCACCACGCCCGGCTAATTTTTTTATTTTTGTATTTTTAGTAGAGACGGGGTTTCACCATGTTAGCCAAGATGGTCTTGATCTCCTGACCTCGTGATCCACCCGCCTCCGCCTCCCAAAGTGCTGGGATTACAGGTGTGAACCACTGCGCCCAGCCTTTTTTCTTTTTTTGAGACAGAGTCTTGCTCTGTTGCCCAGGCTGGAGTGCTGTGGCATGATCTCAGCTCACTGCAACCTCCGACTCCTGGGTTCAAGCGATTCCCCTGGCTGGGCCTCCCGAGTAGCTGGGATTACAGGCATGCGGCACCACGCCCAGCTAATTTTTGTATTTTTAGTAGAGATGGGGTTTCACCATGCTGGCCAGGATGGTCACCATCTCCTGACCTCGTGATCCGCCTGCCTCAGCCTCCCAAAGTGCTGGGATTACAGGTGTGAGCCACCATGCCCGGCCCTGTATTTCTTTTCAATGCTGTCTGTTTTCTGAATTAACTTCTGTGTGCTCTCCTGAGCAGACACAGACACACCAGCTGCCCGCATCCTTTGGTCTCCCAGGATGCCCTGATTCCTCTTGTACTAACAACTTCTGGTCTTTTACTTCTGTATTGTTTCAGACATAGATTTCTCCACTTGGTCTTGGCTGTTGAGATTTTCTTTTCCTCTTAGTCTGCGGGCGTGGGTCTTCTTTTTGGTGCTCTGTGAGCCTTTCAGTCACGAGTCTTTGTAATCATTTAATTTAACTTACTTTTTAAAAAAACTTTATTTTGTTGCGACAAGGTCTCACTCTGGTTGCCCAGGTTGATCTCAAACTCCTGGGCTCAAGCTTTCCTCCCACTTTGGCCTCCCCAAGTGCCGGGATTACACCACACCTGGCCTCATATTCATGTTTTCGAAGGGTTGGTCTGGTCGCTGCATGGAGGATGGAGCCTGGGGGCCAGGGTGTCAGGGGCTGCCAGCTGGGACGCCTGTGCCACCACTGGGTGAGGAATGGCGGCGGCATGAGCTGTGGTGTCGGTGGCTGGTCTGTTTGTTAACCTGGGCCCTCCTAGAAGGAGCCGGGGAGGGCTATGGATCCGTGCTGCAGGTCCGGCCCTGAGGAAAGGGCCCACAGGGCCATCGGCAAATCTCCTGTCCCCTGGGAACGGGCCTGCCTCGGTACCCTTGCCATGCCAGACCACTGGCTGGGAGCAGCCTGGGGGAACATGGATTTCAGAGCCCAGCACCTGGGACCAGGGCCGATGACACTTCCTGGGGCTGTGGGGGGTGAGGGAGGTGCATTCTCACAGCCTCCACACTCCCCCAGCGTGAACAGCTGGAGCTCTCCCTCACCTTGCCTCCGTGAGGATGCATGGAGGGTCAAGGGGATTGTGGCCCTGGCCTGTGCGTCTGTCCCCGCTTCCTCCCTACTTGCTGACGCTCCTGTCTTTTGCTCTGGGGGCCAAGCCACGTTTGACGGGCGTTGGGGTTAAAATGGAATGTGACTGTATTGCTGCTGCAGGTCCCTATGGAGAGAGGATGGAAAGTCAGGTCACGAGGCCTGGGAAAGAACGTAGGTTAATTAAAGTTTAAAACGCCTCTTTCCGCAGAGGTTCCTTGAGTCAGCCCTGAGCGAGAGAGGCGCTGGGAGGGTCCTGGCTGCCTGGGGGCTGTGGCCTTCGGATGGTGCCAGCAGCATTGTCCCCGTGGAAGAGTGGCCTGAGTGTGCCTTCAAGCTTTAATGCTTTTAAGCAACATTGAAATTCATCCCTGTACATCCTCGACTGCCTGGGAAACGTCCTAATTCAAGCGGAGAATCTGGGTCAGCTGTTTATAGAATAGTATTTGCTGAATGAAACTGGCGGCCCAGACAGCGGGGGACTTCTTGGGGGGTGGACGCTGGGGGGGACCCGGCCGTGAGCTCACGCGTGTTACCTCTGCTTTGTGCTACACTGTCACTTCCATTCTCAGAGTGTGTTAATTGAGCATTGCAACCTCCGTGGACCATCTGGGGAAAAGGCAACAGCACAGCGTGGCTCGTGGAAAGGCTTCTCTAGAGGACGAGGTGGCAATGGCAGGAGCTGCCTTACTTGTAGCACAGGGGACCTGGCCACCATGAGCAGCTCTGTGCCCTGCCCACACCCCCGTCCCCAACACACAGGCGCACATATGGATCCGCGTGCAGGGTGTTGGGTGGGGGAGCCCGTGCCTCTGGGCTGGGCTCGAGACTCTGTGGGCTCTGGGACTGTGACTTCTTTGTCTTTTTAAGCTCTAGTGCTTGGCTCAGTGTCTGATGTTTTTGGGTAACATAACAAACATTTGTAGAATAAGTGAGGGAGAGAACGATCTTTGTAAACTCTCTGAATCTGAAGACAGCGCTTAGTGGTGCCACGGTCTTGCAGGTTATTTTGTAGATGAGGCCAGAGGGGCCCTGGGAGGAGAAACCACTCCTGGGAACCAAGGCTGGAAACCGGACGCTCCTGGCACAGCCCACAAAACAGCCGGGCCTCCTGTCTCGGGCAGAGGCTTCTCCCTCTCGGTGTTTCTTCCTGATTGGGGAATAGAGGCTGGCCCTGCATCCTTGCTTTCCGACTTTTCCCACTGACCCCCAAGCTGAGCCCTGGGAAGGTGGAGGCTGCATTCTGCCCTGAGGCCTTCCCCCAGAAAAGCTGTCCCCAGGCGGAGGCTGCGGCGAGGGGCTGCCGCATCTATTCCTGGGTCCCTGGTGAGAAGGGTTGGTTATTTGACTCCAACCTGTCTCTGTTATCATTGTCTCTAAGTACTTAGTATTATGACTCCTGAGTGTGTGCGTGTGTGTGTGTACTTGTGTGTGCGCACTGGGCAATAATGTAAACCTATTTCTTATAGTGGGGTCACAGTCAAAAGCTTGAGAAGCCTTCAGAGAGTCTCCATCCATATGTGGGTATGTATGGGGCAGGGGGAGTGTGGAGATAGATTTTCCCATCGTTCTTAAGGTAGAGAATTTTCCAGCAGTTTTCAAGAGTGATCAGGAAAGGCTAGAAGAATGTTGGGAAGAATTGCTTGGGTCAGCCTCCCTTGGTTATTTATTTATTTATTTATTTATTTATTTATTTATTTATTTATTTATTTGAGACAGGGTCTCACTCTGTCGCCCAGGCTGGAGTGCAGTGGTGTGATCTCGGCTCACTGCAACCTTTGTCTCCTGGGTTTAAGCAATTCTCGTGCCTCAGCCTCCCAAATAGCTGGGATTACAGGCGTGCAGCACCACACCAGGCTAATTTTTGTATTTTTAGTAGAGATGGGGTTTCACCATGTTGCCCAGGCTGGTCTCAAACTCCTGACCTCAAGTGACCCGCCCACCTTGGCCTCCCAAAGTGCTGGGATTACAGGCATGAGCCACCACACCCGGCCTTCCTTGGTTATTTAAATGATGGGCAAGCAGGCCCCAGGATGAGCACACAGGGCTTTCGCTGCTAAAACCGGGATGAGCTGGTTGTGCTAGTGGGCCCCACTGGACCAGGAGACGTTTCAGCTTAGAAAGCAGCTGCACATCTTGGAGAGACTCTGGGCAGAGCTGTGAAGGAGACCGGCCTGGATGGGTTGCCTGACCCCCCGGCACCCTGGCTGGAGCTGGGTAAGGGCATGTAGGGGCCTGTCAACAAGCCTGGCCCTGGGGACCACTGTGGTGGCCTGGCAGAGAAGGCAGTGCCTTCCATGGCTTCCCCAGCCTTCCTATTGCATCCACTCTTGGCGTTCTTGGGCACCTGCCAGCCTTGGTTTCTCACAAACTTTTCTGCTGCCATTGCCTGGGGAAGGAGGTACCCAAAAACATGGCACTGATGGAGCTTTAACTTCAAGGATTCTGGCAGTTTTTGCTGGGATCCCCATTTGTCAGCTGCTGTGCTGGGGAGGGAACAGACCCCCACCAGTAGTTGTCCTAAGATCAAGGCCTGTGCCTTGATGGACAGGAGCTGGGATTCCATCTACCCTCAGACTGACCTTCTCAAGGCCGGTTGACTGAGTGGTGTTGATAAGACCCGCCTTGGAGCCTCCCTGGGGGTCTGAGCTCCTCTCCCTCTGGACCACCTGCTGGGCTAGGACTGGGTTTCAGGCTCTGGGGCAGCCAGGATAGACCGGCCGGTGGGGCTTCTGCTATTCCCAGTGTGGAGGTGGACACGTTCCATGCCAGGGCCTGACTAGGGCATGTCATTTGCACTCCCAGTTGTGCAGAGTGACAGCTGCATTGCTGAAGCATTCTCCTGTTCTCGTTTCTGAAGAAAAGTATTATGGAGAGGTCCGACATTCACAGGAGCAGAGCAAACAGCAGCACTCACAGCACCCACTCGGCCTTGGCAGCCACCCTCTCTTTGCCCAGCATCTCAACAAAGCATCCTGGTCATTTATTTTCCTTCCTTCTTCCTTCCTTCCTTCCTTCCTTCCTTCCTTCCTTCCTTCCTTCCTTCCTTCCTTCCTTCCCTCCCTCCCTCCCTTCCTCCCTCCCTTCCTCCCTTCCTCTTTCTTTCTCTCTCTCTCTCTTTCTTTCAAGACAGGATCTTACTCTGTCACTGAGGCTGGAGCATGGTGGCATGATCATGGCTCATTGCAGCCTCTACCTCCCAGTCTTAAGTGATCCTTCCACCTCAGCCTCTTGTGTAGCTGCGACTACAGGCACTTGCCACTGTGCTTCGCTAATTTTTGTATTATTAGTAGAGACAAGGTTTTGCTATGTTGCCCAGGCTGGTTTCAAACTCCTGAGGTCAAACAATCCTCCCACCTCGGCCTTCCAAAGTCCTGAGATTACAGGCATGAGCCACCGCGCCCAGCCCAAAGAAGGTCATTTTCCTTTTCTTTTCTTTCTTTTTCTTTCTTTTTTCTTTCTTTCTTTCTTTCCTTTTTCCTTCTCTCTCTCTCTCCCTCCCTCTCTCCCTCCTTTCCTTCCTTCCTTCCTTCCTTCTTTCCTCTCTTTCTTTCTTTTTAAGAGACAGGGCCTCCCTATGTTGCCCAAGCTGGTCTCATACTCCTGGACTCCAGGGATCTTCCTGCCTCAGCCTCCCAAAGTGCTAGGATTACAGGCGTGAGCCACCACGCCCGGCCAAGGTCATTTTCTTAAGTAACTAAAGGGCCCCTGTTACACCTTACAGCATCGACAGCAATTGCTTCCCCCTCAGCGTCACCACTGGCTCCGTGGGTCAAAAGGACCCTTTACATTTTCAATGTTTAAGTCATTTTAGAAATACAGACAAACCTCATTTGATTGCATTTCACTTAATTGCATCTCGCAGATATTGTTTTAATTGTTTAAACAAATTCAAGGTTTGTGAGCAAATCTATCATTTTTTCCCCAACAACATGTGCTCACTTCATGTCTGTCTTGTCACGTTTTGCTAATTCTTACAGTATTTCCAACTTTTTCATTAGAATTATATCTGTTACGGTGATCTGTGATGTTATCATCATCACTGTTTTGGGGGATCACAAACCGTGTTCTTCTGAGACAGTGAACTTAATGGATAAATGTTGTGTGTTCTGAGTGCTCCTCAGACCGGCCGCTCCCCCATCTCTCTCCAACTCCTCAGGCCTCCTTAAGCCAAGATAGGCCAAAAGCTAGGTCTCTTGCGACAGACAGCCAAGTTGTGAACACAAAGGAATAGTTCTTGAAGGAAATTTAAAAGTGCTACTCCGGTGAACACATGGATGATGAGAAAGTGAAACACCCTCACTGCTGCTATGGAGGGAGTTGGAGTCTGGATAGATCAAACCAAACACAACATTCCCTTAAGCCAAAGCCTCATCCAGAGCATGGCCCTCACTCTCTTCAATTCTGTGAAGGCTGAGAGAGGTGAGGGAGCTGCAGAAGAAAAGTTGGAAGCCACCAGAGGTTGGTTCATAGAAAGAGGGCTTTCATAGCTAGAGAGGAGAAGTCAATGTCTGGCTTCAGAGCTTCAAAGGACAGGCTGACCCTCTTGTTAGTGGCTAATGCAGCTGGTGACTTTACATGGAAGCCAGTGCTTGTTTACCATTCAGAAAATCCTAGGACACTTAAGAATATGCTAAATTGGCCGGGCGTGGTGGCTCATGCCTGTAATCCCAGCACTTTGGGAGGCCGAAGTGGGCAGATCACTTGAGATCAGGAGTTCAAGACCAGCCTGGCCAACATAGTGAAGCCCCATCTCTACTAAAAATGCAAAAATTAGCCAGGCATGATGGTGCACCCCTGTAATCCCAGGTACTCGGGAGGCTGAGGTGGGAGAATTTCTTGAACCTGGGAGGCAGAGGCTGCAATGACCTGAGATTGTGCCACCGCATTAAAGCCTGGGTGACAGAGCAAGACCCCATAGCCCCCCGACCCCCCCTCCAAAAAAATGTCCAGTCGTGGTGGCTCACGCCAGTAATTCTAGCACTTTGGGAGGCTGAGGTGGGTGGATCATGAGGTCAGGAGTTTGAGACCAGCCTGGCCAATATGGTGAAACCCCATCTCTACTAAAAATACAAAAAAAATTAGCCAGGTGTGGTGGCACGTGCCTGTAGTTCCAGCTACTGGGGAGGCAGAAGCAGAAGAATTGCTTGAACCTGGGAGGTGGAGGTTGCAGTGAGCTGAGATTGTGCCACTGCACTCGAGCCTGGGTGACAGAGTGAGACTCCATCTCAAAATAAACAAACAAACAAAAAGAATATGCTAAATTGACTCTACCTCTGCTCTATAAATAGAACAATAAAGCCCGGATGACAGCACATCTGTTTGCAGTGTGGTTTTCTGAATATTTTAAGTCCATTGTTAAGACCTACTGCTCAGAAAAAAAAAAAAAAAATTATTTCAAAATATTACTGCTCATAGACAATGCACCTCATCACCCAAAAGCTCTGATGGAGATGTACAAGGGGATTAATATTGTTTTCATGCCTCCTCACACAACGTCCACTCTGCAAAGAGTGATTTTGACTTTCAAGTCTTGTTATTTAAGAAATACATTTCATAAGGCTATAGATAGTGATTCCTCTGGTGGATCTGGGCAAAGTCAACTGAAAAACTTCTGGAAAGGATTCACCATTCTAGATGCCATGAAGAAGATTTGTGATTCATGGGAAGAAGTCAAAATATCAACAAACATTGACAAGAGTTTGATTGGGTTTTTTGTTTGTTTGTTTGTTTGTTTTGTTTGAGACAGGGTTTCATTCCCATTGCCTATGCTGGAGTGCAACGGCGCAATCTCAGTTCACTGCAAGCTCCTCCTCCCTGGCTCAAATGATTCTCCAAGCTCAGCATCCCGAGTAGCTACAGGAGCCTATCATCACACCTGGCTAATTTTTGTATTTCTGTATTTTTTGGCTCGGCTGGTCTCGAACCCCTGAGCTCAAGTGATCCACCTACCTCGGCCTCCTGTAATGCTGGGATTATAGGCATGAGCCACTGCGCCCAGCCAACATTGACAAAAGTTTGGAAGAAGTTGATTCCAACCTCATGGATGTCTTTGAGGGGTTTGCGACTTCAGTGGAGGGAAGAGCTGTAGATGTGGTGGAAAGAGCAAGAGAACTGGAATTAGAAATGACGCCTGAGGATGTGACTGAATTGCTATAATCTCATGAGAAAACTTTGAACAGATGAGGAGTTGCTTCTTATGGATGAGCGAAGAGAGTGGTTTCTTTAGATGGAAACTACTCCTAGTGATGATGCTGTGAACATTGTTGAAATGACTGCACGGGATTTAGGATATTACATAAATTCAGTTGATAAAGCAGTGGCAGGGTATGAGAGAATGGACTCCAAGTTTCAAAGAAGTTCTACGGTGGATAAAACGCTATCGAACAGCATTGTATGCTGCGGAGAAATTTTTTTATGAAAGGAAGAGTCACTTTATGCAGCTAACTTCGTTGTTGTCTTATTTTAAGAAATTGCCACGGCCACCCCAACCTTCAGCAGCCACCACCCTGATCAGTCAGCAGCCATCAACATTGAGCCAAGACCCCCACTGGCAAGATGATTACCACTCACTGAATGTTCATGTGATTGTCAGCATGTTTTTTAGCAATTATATATATATATATAAAGATGTGATCTCTCTGTGTTGCCAGGCTGGTCTCAAACTCCTGGCCTCAAATGATCCTCCTGCCTCAGCCTCTCAAAATGCTGGGATTATAGGTGTGAGCCACTGCACCCAGCCAGAAATAAAAATATTTAAATTAAGGTATGTACTTTGTTTTTTTAGACACAATGCTATTGCACACTTAATAGACTATAAATAGACTATACTATAACGTAAGCATAACTTCTATATGCACTGGGAAACTGTGACTCACTTTCTTGTAGTATTAGCTTTATTGAGTGGTCTGGAACAGAACCTGCAATATCTCTGAGGCGTCCCCGTTGGTCATTTGCAGAAGTAAGAATAAAGGGATGGTGAAATACAACTTCATTAGACATTTTAGAATGAAGACATAGCAAACTGAACTTTTTATTCCATGTTTGTGATTTTGAAGGTATATTGGTAGCATCCTTTGAATGCAACTGGCTACTTATCACCTGCCTTGCATGAGCCTGGAACTCATCCACCTTAAAAGTGCTAATTCCAGGTTTCAACTGCACCTCTAGGGGTGTCTAAGCTAACATTACTTTTCCTTCTTCTTGCACTGATGTTGTCAAAATGTGATATTTGGATGAACTTTTTGAAATCGTTGACACTTACAATTTTGTTGGAGAGAGTGTGGCCATTTTCTTTGTTCCATGATTGCAAAACATTCTCATTTTTTGATCTATAAACACCCATTAGAATGATCAATTAATTTAAAATTTTGCATTATCTATTTCCTCTCAGTATCTTTGTATAAACACCTGCTTTTGGCATTTGTCCACTTATGAAATGTATCCCATTTTGTTCACAAACATCAAGAAATGTGAAAGTATACCATCATACATCCTTTTAGAAAAAATGCAGTGGTCCAAGTTCTTATTACAAAATATTGAGTGAAGTCTTGCCTGTTAATTGAATGCAAATTTTTTGTGTCATTGGAAATATGGATTTGAGAAAATTTGTCTGGGATATGGTCATCTGAATGCTCACTGAAATTTATCCCATTTGATTGATTTCACCATCATCATTAGCCTCTGGCTAATGGGACAGAGTGGCTGACTGTCCCTTCTCCCATATATATATATATATATTTTTTTTAAAGAGACAGGGTCTTGCTCTGTCACCCAGGCTGGAGTGCAGTGGTGTGATCATAGCTCAGTGTAGCCTCTAGCTCCCAGGCTCAGGCAATCCTCCCACCTCAGCCTCTGGAGTATCTGGGACTACAGTCATGCACCACCACACCTGGACAATTTTTCTTTTCCTTCCTTTCTTTCTTCCTTCCTTCCTTTCTTTTTTTTTTTTTTTTTTTTTGAGGTGGGGTTTTGTCATGTTGCCCAGGCTGGTCTCGAACTCCTAGGCTCAAGCAACCCACCCACCCCAGCCTCCCAGAGTGCTGGATTACAGGCCTGAGCCATGGAGCTTGGCCTTCCCCTAGCTGCTGCTTCTTCTTCTTCTTTTCTTTCTTTTTTTTGAGATGGAGGCTTGCTCTGTCTCCTAGGCTGGAGTGCAGTGGTGTGATTTCAGCTCACCACAACCTCTGCCTCCCAGGTTCAAGCAATCCTCCCACCTCAGCCTCCCAAGTAGCTGGGATTACAGGCATTCACCATCACGCCTGGCTCATTTTTGTATTTTAAGTAGAGATGGGTTTGGCCATGTTGGCCAGGCTGGTCTCAAACTCCTGGCCTCAAGTGATCCGCCCACCTCAGCCTCCCAAAGTGCTGGAATTACAGGCATGAGCCACTGTGTTGGGCCTTCCCCCGCTTCTAATTGCCTATAATTATGAATGTCTCCCTCAGTCAGCTTTCTTCTCCTTGCTGTTATGGGTGAAAAATGAAAAATTCAGAATGCTTGATTGTATTGTTCGATAAGAGTGAAACAAAGGAAAGCCTGTCATCTCCAGAATTCTCTTCTACCTTCTTGAAAGTTGATGCAATACTGTTAGCAATGTAGTGAGAAAACGGAAGGATGCTGTGGCAGAGATGGTTTATTTCATTCTGCTTTTTAGGCAAGTCCATCAGCTTTTCATTTTTTTTGTTATTTTAGTCTCTTTTAGCATAACTGGAAATACTTAAATGAGTGATGATGAAATAATTCTCAGGATGATGAAATAGAAAAATATTTCAAGATACAGGAAAAATAAGATCCCTGATTCCAAAATATATCTTAGATTTACAAAAGGCTTGAACCAATCCCTGTAGGAATTGCAAGACAGAATGGGTTTTGTTCTGTAGAAGGTCTCTAAGACAGAATAAAATTCACAAACTATCAATCCTTATACAGTGCTAGAACTACTCAAAAAGTAAACTAAAAAAATAAAAATAGGCCAGGAGTGGTGGCTCACGCCTATAATCCCAGCACTTTGGGAGGCTGAGGCGGGCAGATCACTTGAGGTCAGGAGTTCAAGACCAGCCTGACCAATAGGGTGAAACTCCACTTCTACTAAAAATACAAAAAAATTAGTTGAGTGTGGTGTTGCATGCCTGTAATCCCAGCTACTCGGGAGGCTGAGGCAGGAGAATCACTTGAACCTGGGAGGCAGAGGTTGCAGTGAGCCGAGATTGTGCCACTGCACTCCAGCCAGGGCAACAAGAGTGAAACTCCGTCTCCAAAAAAAAAAAAAAAAAAAAAAAAGAACTCACTGGACCCTGCTGGTAAATTGAAGATTAATATCATTGAATATCCAACTGCCACATTAAATGTACCAAGTACCAAATTAAATTGCTCTGTTCAAAAAAAGGTCTTTTTATAGTTGAGTTACTTAAATCAGGATCTAAATAAGATCTGCTCACGGTATGCACTGCCGTCTTGAGGTCCTTTGAAAGTGTCTTTTAATTTAGAACTGTCACCCCTCCTTAGTTTAATGCCATTGACTCATTAAAGAAACTGGGTCAGTTGTCCCGTACATGTCCCACATTTTGGATTTGACTGATTCCCTTCTCACAAGGTCATGGACCTGCCCCATATTTCCTGGAGTCTGCATTGGATCGAGGCTCAGTTTTGTCTTTGGTGGTGGTGGCAGGGGCCCCTCACCCCTGCCTGGCTGCACTGGTCTGCATAGAGGTCTTCTCTCCCTCCTGTGCCCTCACTCTGCCCGATCTGCCAAGGGGCCGGGAGTGGTTGGCTAGGGCCCGGCTGCTCCCACCTCCTTTCTGTGTTGGGGAGTAGGTGCTGGCTTAGAGCCCAGAGCTCTGGGTTTGGGCCTGGCCTTGCTACCCACCGGTTTGGGTTGGGCTTTAGTGTCCTTACCTGTATCCTGGGAATTATGTTACTTGTCCTGTTTACCACTCAGAGTTCTTGTAGGGATAAAAAAAAAAAAAAAAAAAAAAGGACTTAAAAGGCTTTGGAAGCCATCAAGAGCTAATTAGGGTGCTGATGATTCTCCCCCTTAGCTCTGCAATGCAGGACTCCCTCATTCTGCCCCGCCTGGACAGCTCACCTCCTGCGTCCTGCCTCCTGCCCCCTTACCCCGGCCCCGTGCACCCGGCTGTGTCCAGGGCTGATCTTTGCTGTGCACCCCACGTGCTGCTGGGGGTTCTGTAGTAGGCTTCAAGCCCTGGATGAGGCCAGGCTGAGAACCGCTGGTTGACACAGATACAGACCGCTGGGTGGGCATCAGGGTGCTTGCTGCTGGGATACAGGAATATTTTGGGGCAAAACTCTAGGAAGCCTGTTTATAAAAGGCTGCTCCATTTTGGCCTGCAGAGAAGTGAACTTTTGGCATATGAGTTTGGAATCTGGAGGAAGAGAAGCTTAACTGACTTCTGAAGCAATTTTTGGAGCTTTGTATTGAAATATGAAATACATACAGAGAACTGCAGGTACCTAAGTGTGGCCCCATGACCACTCTTACACCGACCACTTTGGGGGAACTGGCACCCACATTGGGAAACAGAACATCACACCCCCTCTCAGAAGCCGCCCTTACGCCCTGTCCTCGGTGCCCTGATGGTGATCACTATCCTGATGTTCCCGAAGCATTTTAAAGGCTGGTTGTGATGAACTATAAAGATGGTTGGACTGTGCTCAAAGCAGATCCAGCCAGTCCCTCCCTGTCATCAAGCCCCATGAATGTGCCCTTCCCGCCAGACTTCTCAGCACTGCAGTTCCCCAGGGGGCTCACTTTTCTCAAAAGTGAACTAGGAATGCTTTATTTCTCTAGAAAGGATTTGTTTATACCGAAAGCCAGGAAGTTTGGTTAGGTGGCAGCAGAAGTAGGCGAGTGAATAGGATGTGTGATTGGAGGTCAGCATGCCTGGGCTCTAAAGAGGGTAGGCGTGTGTCCCCCCGCACTCGGCCTGGTCCACTCCTGTGTGTGCTTGTGTGCTCATGTCTGTGCATGTGTGTGCATCGTCTTCGTGACCAGCCAGCAGGTGGAAAGCAAGTGCCTCTTCTGTGCCAGGCATCTGTGTTAGCTGCACACACCAAGATGACTCTGATCATCCCTGCTGTTGAAGGGCTACTGTCTAATGGGAGAAGCAGGCATGTGGACACACTGGCTTCGTGTTGACGAACAGCAGAATGGAATGTCAGACTAACCTGCATCCAAAGCCTACTATTAGGTTGGTGCAAAAGTAATCGTTGTTTTTGCCATTACTTCCAATGGCAAAAAACGCAATTGCTTTTGTTTTTTGTTTGCTTTTTTTTTTTTTTTGAGACAGGATCTCACTCTGTGTCCCAGGCTGGAGTGCAGTGGCATGACCTCGGCTCACCGCAATCCCGGGTTGAAGCGATTCTCCTGCCTTAGCCTCCCCAGTAGCTGGGATTACAGACATGCGCCACCACTCCCGGCTAATTTTTGTATTTTTAGTAGAGACAGGGTTTCACCATGTTGGCCAGGCTGCTCTCAAACTCCTGACCTCAAGCAATCTGCCTGCCTCAGCCTCCCGAAGTCGTGGGATTGCAGGTGTGAGCCACCATGCCTGGCCAAAAACCACAATTACTTTTGCACCAAGCTAATAGTTGCTGGGAGGACTGGAGAAAATAATGCATATGAAAGGCTTTTCATAGTACCTGGCCTATACTAAGCCCTTTGCAAATGCTGGTTGCCATCATTCTTTCTTTCTTTTCTTTCTTTCTTTCTTTTTTTTTTGAGATGGAATCTCGCTCTGTCATCCAGGCTAGAGTGCAGTGCAATCCGGGCTCAGTGCAACCTCCGCCTCCCATGTTCAAATGATTCTCCTGCCTCAGCCTCCCAAGTAGCTGCCACCACAGGTGCCCACCACCAAGCCTGGCTAATTTTTATATTTTTAGTAGAGACGGGGTTTCACCATGTTGGCCAGGCTGGTCTTGAATTCCTGACTTCAAGTGATCTGCCTGCCTCAACATCCAAAATTGCTGGGATTCCAGGAGTGAGCCACCACGTCCGGTCCTGCCATCATTCTTAACAAGAGCGCCCCCACCATCGTCCAGGGAGAGATGGAATATCCAGAGAAGAACAGTGCTCACAGAAGGTATGGAAATGGTGCAGAGCTTCCTGTCCTGGGGTCTGTTGACAGAATTCAGGGGTTCCATGAGTGCAGGGAAACTTGTATCTTTAGTCTCACTAATTTCTACCTGAAATCTAGCATTTTCTTTAATCACGAACATAGGCAACAAACCAGAGTAGTATTAGCAGGGTCCCTGAGTTTGTCACCATCACAGACATTGTCCTGCTGCGTTTCAGTTGTAGCAGATCTAGAAGTGTCAGTGAGGCTCACCATTTGAACCCATAGCAGCTATTAGATCAGCCACAGACCTGCCTAATAACAGTAAAGATCATTATATCACCCAGTTACTGTTTTAAAAACACTTGGTAATATTTTCAATATATTTGGTTTCCTTTGTAACCTTATGTATTTTTTGTTATGCTGTATAAATGGTACCCTGAAAAGGGCTCTATAGTTTTTACTACATTGGCAAAGGGGTCCAGAGCACAAGATCCAGAATCCGTCTGGTGGGGAAGAGAAGGATTCCTTTGTGGGGCAGGCAGAGCATGTCAGGAAGGCTTCACTGTGTGGAGGAGCCTTACACAGGGTTTTGTTTGTTTCTTGAGACAGTCTCACTCTGTCACCCAGGCTGGAGTGCAGTGGTGTGATCACAGCTCACTGCAGCCTCTAACTTCCAGGCTCAAGCGATCCTCCCACTGTAGCCTCCCAAGTAGCTGAGACTACAGGCGTGCACCACCACACTCAGCTAATTTAAAAAAAATTTTTTTTTTTTTTTGGTAGAGATGGGGTTTTGCTACATTGCTCATGCTGGTCTTGAACTCCTGGGGTCCAGTGATCCTCCTGCCTTGGCCTCCCAAAGTGCTGGGATTAGAGGCTTGAGCCACCACACCTGGCCCCCTATTGGCTTTATGGAGAATATAAAACTTGTCCCTTTTTGTCATGAAAAAGCCATCTGGTGGCTGTCCTTACCTCCAGGCCTGGCTCCCAGTCAGTGACTCTGACCCACAGGGAACTAAACCCACCTAGAAAGGGACATGGATTTGCAATGCCTAATTGAGTATTTTAATTTAGTCCTATGATATTTTAGTTTGAAACTAAAAGGAATTTAGTAAAGGGAGTGTGGCCAATGTTTAAGGATCAAAGACCTAGGGAATGTTTTGTTTGTTATTCATTTGCAGTATTTGAAGCAATTAAATATATAATTTAAAAGGTTTAAGAGTTCTCATTTAAACCAGCTTGTAAATGAGACTGAACGTAAACCACAAGCCCCTCTGTAAACAGTTGTTAGAACTGGCTGGATTTATCCACAGCATGGTCAGGTTTTTGAGCTGATCTTCAACACTTAAGGAAAAACTAGGTTTTTAAGTGTAGAACTTTAATACCTTAAATATATATATGTATTAAAACCGAAGTAACTGCCACTAGTCATTTATGTGCACAGAAGTCTTTCTTTCTGTTTTTTTTTTTTTTTTGGCTCACTGCAGCCTCCGCCTCCTGGGTTCAAGCGATTCTCCTGCCTCAGCCTCCTCAGTAGCTGGGACTACAGGTGTCTAGCACCACGCTTGGCTAATTTTTGCAGTAGAGACGGGGTTTCACCATGTAGGCCAGGTGGTCTCAAACTCCTGACCCCAAGTGATCCTCCCGCCTCAGCCTCCCAAGGTGCTGGGATTACAGGTGTGAGCCAGCACAACCGGCCTGCAGAAGTCTTTTTTTTTTTTTTTTTTTTTTTTTTGAGACAGAGTCTTGCTCTGTCGCACAGGCTGGAGTGCAGTGCCGCGATCTCTGCTCACTGCAAGCTCCGCCTCGCGGGTTCACGCCATTCTCCTGCCTCAGCCTCCCGAGTATCTGGGACTACAGGCGCCCGCCACCACGCCCAGCTAATTTTTTTTTTTGTATTTTTAGGAGAGACGGGGTTTCACCGTGTTAGCCAGGATGGTCTCGATCTCTTGACCTTGTGATCCGCCCGCCTCGGCCTCCCCAAGTGCTGGGATTACAAGTGTGAGCCACTGCGCCCGGCCAGAAGTCATCTTTAAACATCTTTAAACCTCCTCCTGTGGCATCCACAGGCCCTTGAGATGCTCATCCGAATCTCTCACCCCTGGGCCTTGGAAGGAGGAGGCTGAATTCCTCCCAGCTGTGGCTTCCCCTGTGGAATGGGATACTCCAGGTCTCCTGGCCTAAGGAAGCGGGGGCTGGGACTCACTGAAGGCTGTAACATTGGGTTAGGGGGTTACAACCAGCAGTTTTAAAAAAACGGAGTAGAACTAGGGTTACCAGGTGAAATACAGGATACCCAGTCATATCTGCATTTCAGATAAGTAACTTTTTAAAAGTGTGTATGTCCCAAATATTCTATGGGGTGGAACATACTAAAAAGAAAAAGTATTTACCTGAAATTCAAATTTAGCAGGTGTCCTGTATTTGTGTTGCTCAATCTGGCAATCCTAAGTAGAATGGAAGAGAAAGTGTGGGAAGGGGCCAGGGCGTGCAGGGGAAATGTGATTGCCTGTGCATTTGTGGGCATGTATTGTAAATACCCACGTGTTTCTTAACTGTGGGTTGGAGCAAGCCGTGAGAAGCCGCTGTCCCTAGTGGTTGTGAGGGCTACGTGTGAGGCTGCCGCAAAGCCGCTTAACAGCGCCCGGGGAGTAACGGGGGCTCACGCCTGTAATCCCAGCACTTTCGGAGGCCAAGGCGGGTGGATCACCTGAGGTCAGGAGTTTGAGACCAGCTTGGCCAACATGGCAAAACCCCGTCTCTACTAAAAATACAAAAATCAGCCGGGTGTGGTGGGGCGCACGTGTAACCCCAGCTACTCGGTCAGACTTTCACCTCTCTTCCAAGGGGAAGCCTCAGTTCTGCTCTCTGGGGCCTCACCTGGGCAAAAGTGCCACCAGGTGGACAGTGAGCCGAACGCCAGCGGATACTTCCCCCCACGCAGTGGTCTCCGCGGAGAGGCCCTGCAGGCATGCGCGGCAGGCGCAGGGTGGCGGGGGTGGGGGTTGCGGCAGAGTGAGATGGAAACAGAGGGAAAATGCCTGTCGCCCTGACACTCATCAGGGTGCAGCGTGCTCCGCTCGCGTGTGTGGTGGTGCTGGTGTAGACAAACCTACTGCACCGTCAGTTGTGTCAAAGTTTAGTACATGCAACTGTGCACAGTGCGTAATCATAATAAACAATTATGTGGTTTTTGGATTTACTATACTATATGTTTGATCATTATTTTAGTGCGCACTCCTACTTATTTTTAAAAAAGTTTACTTAAAACAGCTTTGTTTTAACAGCAGGTCCTTCAGGAGGCATCCAGAAGAAGGTGTTATCGCAGATGACAGTCCATGCCTGCCATTGCCCCTGAAGGCCTCCCAGGGGGCCAAGATGTGGAGGCGGAAGACACTCTACCCTGAGTAGGCCTAGGCTAATGTGTGTGCTTGTCTGTTAGTTTTTGGTAAAACAAGTTTAAAAAGTAAAAAAAAAAAAAAAAAGAAAACAGTTTATATGGCCAGGTGTGGTGGCTGACACCTATAATCCCAGCAATTTGGGAGGCCGAGGTGGGCGGATCACCTGAGGTCAGGAGTTTGAGACCAGCCTGGCCAACATGGTGAAGCCCCGTCTCTACTAAAAATAAAAAAAATTAGCCTGACATGGTTGCACGTGCCTGTAATCCCAGCTACTTGGGAGGCTGAGGCAGGAGAATTGCTTGAACCCAGGAGGCGGAGGTTTCAGTGAGCTGAGATCGTACCACTGCATTCTGGCCTGGGCGACAGTGAGACTCCATCTCAAAAACAAACAAACAAACAAACAAACAAACAAACAAAAAACCCAGAAAACAGTATGTAGTTTATAGAATAAGGATATAAAGAAAAAATATATGGCTGGGCACAGTGGCTCACACCTGTAATCCCAGCACTTTGGGAGGCCGAGGCGGGCAGATCACCTGAGGTCGGGAGTTCGAGACCAACCTGACCAACAGGGAGAAACTCCATCTCTACTAAAAATACAAAATCAGCAGGGCGTGGTGGTGCATGCCTGTAATCCCAGCTACTCGGGTGGCTGAGTCAGGAGAATCGCTTGAACCCGGGAGGCAGAGGTTGCAGTGAGCCGAGATCACGCCATTGCACTTCAGCCTGGGCAACAAGACAGAAACTCTGTCTCAAAAATTAAAAAAAAAAAAAAAAGGAAAGAATATTTTTATACAGGTGTACAATGTGTGTTTTAAGCTAAGTGTTATTACAAGAGTCCAAATGTTTTTTAAAAAGTAAAAAGTATATAAAGTTAGACCATTACAGTAAGTTAAGGCTAATTTGTTATCAAAGAAAGAAAAATATTTTTTATGAACTTAGTGCGGCCTAAGTGTCAGTGTTTACAAAGTCTACAGTAGTGGCCAGTAATGTCCTAGGCCTTCACATTCACTCACCACCCACTCGTGACTCACCCAGAGCCACTTCCAGTCCTGCAAGCTCCATTCATGGTAAGTGTCCTAAACCTGTGTGTCATTTTTTATTTTTTATGCCATACTTTTACTGTACCTTGTCTATGTTTGTATCTGTTTAGATACACAAATACTTTTTTTTTTTTTGAGACAGAGTCTGGCCCTGTCACCCAGGCTGGAGTGCAGTGGCACCTACCACCATCCCCAGCTAATTTTTGTATTTTTAGTAGAGATGGGGTTTCACCATGTTGGCCAGGCTGGTCTTGAACTCCTGACCTCAGGTGATCCACCTGCCTCGGCCTCCCAAAGTTCTGGGATTACAGGCGTGAGCCACCATGCCTGGCCTAGATCCACAAATATTAATACTTACCATTGTGTCACAATTGCCTACAGTATTCAGTACAGTCCCACGTTGTACAGGTGTGTAGTAGGCTGCCTCATCTAGGTCTTTGTCATGATGTTCACACAGCCACGAAATTGCCTAATGACACCTCTCAAAATGTATCCCTGTTGTTAAGCAACACATGACTGTATAAATAGATACATTTGAAAATAAATTTTTATTTAAAAAGAATATTTGTTTAGAAACAATATTTATTTTAAAAGAATGACAAAGCCATAACATGTTAACATTAGTCATTATTTTTAAATGAAAAATAAGTATGTTCTGAAACCACAACAACAAAGTTAACAATAAGGGTGGCATTAGTTTTCATTTTTGTCAATATCTTTATGGTCTGGCTTGATAGGAGACAGGTAGATTCTCATATCTGCTTCTGCATGAGTCTGTTGTGATACGTTGTTTTGGTTGAAGTTTGTGGGGAATATTCAGCCGCTCACAGACATGCTGTTGGAAAAGGATGAGTAATTCAATACTGTCTTTAGATAGTTGTGACTATCCTTCTTTGATACCACACCAAAACTGGAGATGTTTAAAGATTAGTTATCATGATTATTTAAAGATTCTTTAAAAGATGAGTTATAATCAAAGATTGGTTAAAATGTGGATTAAAGGTTAGTTATAATGTGGACTCGAGATTATAATCTTTAAACTGAAAGGGTCTTGTACATTTTCATTTACTTTATGTATATGATGTGAAGTAGAGCTCCAACTTCGTTCTTCTGCAGGTGGCTCTCCGCTCTCCCAGCTGAAGAAAAGACTGTTCTTCCCCCTCTTCACCCTCACATTTGGGGGTCAATTGATTTTGATGAGAGTGCCTTGGCTCTCATCAAAATCAACTGACCCCTAAATGTGAGTTTCTTTCTGGAATCTCAGTTCTATTGTATGGGTCTATATGTCTGTCTTTATACAAGCACACACAGGTTTGACTACTGTAGCTTTGTAGTAAATTTTGAAATCAGAAAGTGTGAATCCTCCAATCTTTGCTCTTTTTCAAGATTTTTTTTTGGCTGTCTGGGTTCCTTGAGTTTCTACATGAATTTTAAGATCAGCTTAATTCCTACAAAGAAGCCAGCTGAGACTCTGATGGGGATTGTCTTGAATCAATGTTCTTTTTGCTATAACTTGTAGAGTAAATTAAACAACTGAAGGAAGGTCCCTGTGAGCTGCAGTCCCGGGAGAAGAGGAAACCCTTCAACATGGATTCTGGAAAGAACAGCCTTGGCTTTCTTCTGAACAAAAAGTTCTGGCCCAGCTGGACCCGGGGTGGGCACCGGGAGTACAGGCTGATAGTCCTCTCCTGCCAGCTTTGCGAGGCGTGGGGAGCACCTGCAGCATGGCTCACCTGAACCCAGTCCCCAGGCCCATGGCCTCCGAGAGATGAACACTGGCTGCCCAGAAGCAGGTGTGGGTAGGAGGGCAGAGGGACTGCCCGCAGGCGTCCCTGGGCTCCCTGGCTCCTTTCTGCTGATGTGCCGCCTCAGTCGGACAGAGGTTTCAACACACTTGTACCCTTCCCAACACAGGCCAGGTGTCTCCGGGGCCTGGAAGAAAACCAAGGTCAGGGGATCTCCTAGTTCAACAAGGGAGAACAACATGTAAGGAAGATAAAAATTAAAGCCGTGTCGGATGTGAGACACCCAGGGTCTCATATGACAAGACGCGAGTGGACTGCAGGCTGGGGCGGAGCTGTGGAGAGGGAAGACCCGGGGTGGGGCCAGGGAGAGGGGAGGCTGGGGCGGGCCGGGGAGAGGGGAGGCCGGGGCGGGGTGGGGGTGAGCAGTGGGATCCAGGAAGGTTCTCAGAGGAGACGATGCCCACCCACACTGGGATTACAAGGAAGATAGGAATTTGTCAGAGGGCAAGGGGACAGCGGGAGGGAGTGACCAAGGGGGTCAGCAGGGGCAAAGGCCAGGAGGTGGTCACGGTATGGGTGTGTGTGGGGATGGAAGGTGTCAGCACAGCTGAGGCTGGGGAAGGGGCAGGCAGGGCATCCCCGTCCTTGAGAGCCAGGCCAGAGCACTCGGGGACTGTCCTATGGCCAGCAGGAACCTGAAGGGCTTAGGAACATCCCCTGGCAGCCAGACACAGGATGGAGGGGAGGGCGGGGGACGGTGAAACCCTCTTCTTCTGGAACTCAGCCCCTCTGTCTGGGAGACACAGGAAGGAACTGCCAGGGCTGTGGACTTGCACAGTCTCGCCTGAACTATCTCATCCCTGGCAGTTTTGTTTGTTTGTTTTTTGTTTGTGTTTTAAAGATAGGGTCTTACTCTGCCACCCAGGCTGGAGTGTGGTGGCACAATCATGGTTCACCGCAGCCTTGGCCTCCCTGGCCCAGGTGATCCTCTCACCTCAGCCTCCGGAGGACCTGGGTCCACAAGCACACACCAGCACACCCAGCTAATTTTTATTTTATTTTATTTTATTTTATTTGTAGCGATGGGGGTCTCACTATCTTGCCCAGGCTGGTCTTAAACTCCTGGGTTCAAGTGATCCTCCTCCCTCAGCCTCCCAAAGTGCACCTGATATTACAGGCATGAGCAGCTGCGCCTAGACCCTGGCAGCCTTTTGAAATGGAATGTATCTGTCACCATCTTTGCAGATTAGGAAACCAAGGCTAAGAGAAAAGAGTGACTTCTTCAGGGTCACCCTGTCATCCATGTCGGTGGGGAAAACCCTGGACAGCCCCACGCTACCCTGATTTCTTTCCCTCATCTCTGTCCTCAGACTGGTCAGCAGGGCATGCAATGCCCACCAGAGGGCACCAAAGGCCAGATTTGCCGTGCACTCCCACACCATTTTGAGTCTCAGATGCGGCCTCCGTTGATTAGAGTCTCAGATGCGGCCTCCACTGATTGAGTCTCAGATGCAGCCCCTATTGGTTGAGATCCCCAGGTGCAGCCTCCACTGATGGAGAGCTTCACATGCAGTCCCCATTGATTGAGAGTCTCAGAGGCAGCTCCCATTGATTAAGTCTCAGATGCAACCCCTGTTGATTGACTCTCAGATGCAGCCCCCATAGACTGAGAGCCCCAGAGGCAGCCCCACTGATAGAGAGTCTCAGATGCAGCCCCTATTGATTGAGTCTCAGATGCAGCCCCTGTTGATTGAAAGTTTCAGATGCAGCCCCTGTTGATTGAAAGTCTCAGGTGCAGCCCCCATTGACTGAGAGTCTCAGAGGCAGTCCCCACTGATTCCCAGACACAACCCTCAATGACTCTCAGATGCAGCCCCTATTGATTGAAGTCTCAACTGCAGCCCCCATTGATTGACAGTCTCAGATGCAGCCCCATAGACTGAGAGCCCCAGAGGAAGCCCCATTGAGAACCCCAGAGCAGCCCCCATTGATAATCTCAGATGCAGCCCCCATTGATAGAGAGTCTCAGATGCAGCCCCCACTGACTGAGAGGTTCACATGGAGCCCCCACTGAGTGACAGCTTCAGATGCAGCCTCATTGATTGAGAGATTCAGATGCGGCCCCCATTGATTGAGAGTTTCAGAATCAGCCTCCATTGATTGAGAGCCCCAGATGCAGCCTCCATTGAGAGCTTCACATGCAGCCCCCATTGCTTGAGTGTCTCAGATGCACCCCCCATTGCTTGAGAGTCTCAGATGCAACCCCCATTGATTGAGAGCTTCACGTGCAGCCCCCAGTGCTTGAGAGTCTCAGATGCACCCCCCATTGCTTGAGAGTCCCGGGTGCACCCCGCATTGATTGAGAGCTTCACACGCAGCCTCCATTGATTGAGAGCTTCACACGCAGCCTCCATTGATTGAGAGTCTCAGATGCAACCCCCATTTATTGAGAGCTTCACGTGCAGCCCCCATTGCTTGAAAGTCTCAGATGCAGCCCCCATTGCTTGAAAGTCTCAGATGCAGCCCCTGTTGATTGAAAGTCTCAGATGCAGCCCCCAATGACTGAAAGTCTCAGAGGCAGTCCCCACTGATTCTCAGACACAACCCTGAATGACTCTCAGATGCAGCCCCTATTGATTGAAATCTCAAATGCAGCCCCCATTGATTGAGAGTCTCAGATGCAGCCCCCATTGACTGAGAGGTTCACATGGAGCCCCCACTGAGTGACAGCTTCAGATGCAGCCTCCATTGAGAGATTCAGATGCGGCCCCCATTGATTGAGAGCTTCAGAATCAGCCTCCATTGATTGAGAGCCCCAGATGCAGCCTCCATTGAGAGCTTCACATGCAGCCCCCATTGCTTGAGGGTCTCAGATGCACCCCCATTGATTGAGAGCTTCACATGCAGCCCCCATTGCTTGAGAGTCTCAGATGCACCCCCCCATTGCTTGAGAGTCCCGGATGCACCCCTCATTGATTGAGAGCTTCACACGCAGCCTCCATTGATTGAGAGTCTCAGAGGCAGCTCCCATTGATTAAGTCTCAGATGCAACCCCTGTTGATTGACTCTCAGATGCAGCCCCCATAGACTGAGAGCCCCAGAGGCAGCCCCATTGATAGAGAGTCTCAGATGCAGCCCCCATTGATCGAGAGTCTCAGATGCAGCCCCTACTGATTGAGTCTCAGATGCAGCCCCTGTTGATTGAAAGTTTCAGATGCAGCCCCTGTTGATTGAAAGTCTCAGGTGCAGCCCCCATTGACTGAGAGTCTCAGAGGCAGTCCCCACTGATTCCCAGACACAACCCTCAATGACTCTCAGATGCAGCCCCTATTGATTGAAGTCTCAATTGCAGCCCCCATTGATTGACAGTCTCAGATGCAGCCCCATAGACTGAGAGCCCTAGAGGAAGCCCCATTGAGAACCCCAGAGCAGCCCCCATTGATAATCTCAGATGCAGCCCCCATTGATAGAGAGTCTCAGATGCAGCCCCCACTGACTGAGAGGTTCACATGGAGCCCCCACTGAGTGACAGCTTCAGATGCAGCCTCATTGATTGAGAGATTCAGATGCGGCCCCCATTGATTGAGAGCTTCAGAATCAGCCTCCATTGATTGAGAGCCCCAGATGCAGCCTCCATTGAGAGCTTCACATGCAGCCCCCATTGCTTGAGTGTCTCAGATGCACCCCCCATTGCTTGAGAGTCTCAGATGCAACCCCCACTGATTGAGAGCTTCACGTGCAGCCCCCAGTGCTTGAGAGTCTCAGATGCACCCCCCATTGCTTGAGAGTCCCGGGTGCACCCCGCATTGATTGAGAGCTTCACATGCAGCCTCCATTGATTGAGAGTCTCAGATGCACCCCCCATTGCTTGAGAGTCTCAGATGCAACCCCCATTGATTGAGAGCTTCACGTGCAGCCCCCATTGCTTGAGAGTCTCAGATGTACCCCCCATTGCTTGAGAGTCCCGGATGCACCCCTCATTGATTGAGAGCTTCACATGCAGCCTCCATTGATTGAGAGTCTCAGAGGCAGCTCCCATTGATTAAGTCTCAGACACAACTCCTATTGATTGACTCTCAGATGCAGTCCTCATTGACTGAGTCTCAGATGCAGCCCCTATTGACTGAGAGTCTTAGCTGCAGCCCCCCATTGACTGAGAGTCTTAGATGCAGTCCTCATTGATTGAGAGTCTCAGATGCAGGCCCTATTGACTGAGTCTCAGATGCAGCTCCTATTGATTGAGAGTCTTAGCTGCAGTCCCCCTTTGACTGAGAGTCTTAGATGCAGCCCCCATTGATTGAGTCTCAGATGCAGCCCCCATAGACTGAGAGCCTCAGAGGCAGCCCCATTGATTGAGAGCCCCAGAGCAGCCCCCACTGATTGAGAGCTTCAGATACAGCCCCCATTGCTTGACAGCTTCACATGCAGCCCCCAGTGATTGACAGTTTCAGATCCAGCCTCCATTGCTTGAGAGCTTCAGATGCAGCCCCCCATGATTGAGCTTCATTCACATGCAGCCCCCAGTCTGGATCCCCCGCTGAAGGGTCACCCTGGTAGAGCCTTAAGAGAATTGAAGCTCAGGTCCAGGTGGCTCTGCGGCCCTCCTTCTGAGTCTGAGGTGACAGGGTAGGTGAGGTTGGCCACAGAAGGGAGTGCATTAGGCCCAGAGGCTGTGACTAAGGAGGCTTTGGTGCTCCTTCTCTCCCTAGACTTTTGCGAAACTCTTCGAAGTCCTGGAGAGGCTCTGGAGTGTGGCTACTTGGAGCCCTGTGTCTGTGGGGAGCCGCTGCCTAGATCTGAGGCTCTGGAGTGTGGCTACTTGGAGCCCTGTGTCTGTGGGGAGCCGCTGCCTAGATCTGAGCACGGTCTGGCTAGAGCTTCCCACTGGACAGTGGCTGGTCAGGGGGAGTTTGTTGGCTCCCACCCCGGCCCCCGGGCAGCACATATCAGCTGGCCTGGCTGGGCCTTGGGAGGACAGAGGACGCTCATTCCTCAGGACTAGAGGAGCCCTGTGGTGCCTCCCTCCCGCTCTAGCTGGGAGATGGGCAGAGCCGGACTGCACCTGCTGCTGTCCCCACTGTGACCAGGCTTTTGGGGTGGACAAGAGGGCTCATCCCCTCCATACCCCTCCCTGGAGCCCCTCCCAGGTCCACATTGTGGGACTGGGCTGTGACAGGACTCTGGCCAAAGAGATGTGTGGAGACATCACAGGAAAGGGGCTGGTGAAGTTGGGGGCTACCCATGGGGTCCTAAGAAAGGCTGGTGCTTTCCTGCCTTGGGCTGCAGTCCCAGCATGACATGAGGTGTTGCTTCCTGCCATGAACCAAAAGGCAAGAGGCTTGCCAGGGAGAGGCTCGGAGCCTGGATTCTGTTTGGTCCACGGAGTTCACCAGTCTCAAGACCACCTGGTTAGTTCCTGGTGGTGAAAGCATCCTGGAGAGGCATGTTCTCACTCAGGGAGATGGTTCAGGGGTGCAGGTGCCCCAACACCCTACCGCTCCCACGGACTCACTTTGCTGGTGGGGGCTTACCCCCTGCAAGGCCAGCTGCATAACCAGAGTGCTGCGGTGCCCACCCTGCTCCTGGTGAGTCAACAGAATCCTGACAATATTGCCCAAGTCATCTACAAATCCAAAGTCAAAGTCTTCCCTATCAATATACCACTCAGGTTCTTTGATGAGCTCAGTAAATACTCTAAAAATGGAGGGAAAGACTACAGCCACAAATAGCTAAGCCAGCTGAAAACGCGGAATCCCAGATGTGAAGACACACTAGGAAGCGTCCTCGGAGGAGCAGCTTTTGGGAACAGGAGCAAGCCACCCGCAGAGTGGGGTGGGGCCGGAGCAGGGCGAGCATTGTGAGAATATCACACGATCCCACCATGGGCAAGGAGTGAATCTTTTTTTTTTTTTTGAGACGGAGTTTCGCTCTCGTTGCCCAGGCTGGAGTGCAATGGCACAATCTCGGCTCACCGCAACCTCTGCCTCCCAGGTTCAAGCTATTCTCCTGCCTCAGCCTCCCTAGTAGCTGGGATTACAGGCACCCACCACCTTGCCTGGCTAATTTTGTATTTTTAGTAGAGATGGGGTTTCACCACATTGGCCAGGGTGGTCTCGAACTCCTAACCTCAGGTGATCCACCTGCCTTGGCCTCCCAAAGTGCTGGGATTACACACATGAGCCACTGTGCCTGGCCAACGAATGAGTCTTTTTTTTTTTTTTTTTTTTTTTTTTGATGGATTCTTGCTCTGTCGCCCAGGCTAGAGTGCAGTGGTGTGATCTTGGCTCACTGCAACCTCCACCTCCTGGGTTCAAGTGATTCTCCTGCCTCAGCCTCCTGAGTAGCTGGGATTACAGGTGCCTGCCACCATGCCCGGCTAATTTTTGTATTTTTAGTAGAGACGGTGTTTCACCATCTTGGCCAGGCTGGTCTTGAACTCCTGGCCTCATGATCCACCTGCCTTAGCCTCCCAAAGTGCTGGGATTACAGGCGTGAGCCACTGCACCTGGCCAGCAGTGAGCCTCTTAAGCAATGGTGTAGAACAGTAGTCCCCAACCTTTTTGGCACCAGGGACTGATTTCATGGAGGACAATTTTTTCCATGACTGCTAGGGTGTGGGGGATGGCTTCAGGATGAAACTGTCCCACCTCAGATCATCAGGCATTAGATTCTCAAAAGAAGCACTCAACCTAGATCCCTCACATGTGAAGTTCACAATGGGGTTTGTGCTCCTATGAGAATCTGATTTGACAGGAGGCAGAGCTCAGGCGGGAATGCTCACTCACCTGCCACCCACCTCTTGCTGCGCAGCCTGGGTCCTAACAGGTCATGGACTGGTACTGGTCCACAGCCTGGGGGTTGGGAACACCTGGTGTAGAAGACTGGATCTCTAACTTAGTGGGAAAATAATGGATCTTTACTTAACCTCACATACAAAGCAGGACTCTAGAGAAAGTAAAGTTCCAAATGTCAAAGGTAAAAACAGGAAGCTAGAAGAAAATGTAAAAGAATTTTTGTAAGATACAGGCAGAGAAGGTCTTGTTATACCAGGATTCAAATGCCTAACCCATTGCTTCTCGGACTTCTGGCTAAGATCAAGTGTCGTATCAAATGCATAATCCATAAGGCCACAATCATTGTAAATTACATCGAAACTAAGATGCTATTGTCCAGGGACACCAAGAACAAATCGGAAAGAGATATGAGAAAAGGCAACGATAATTGCAGTATCTAAAAGAGATATGCAATTAATTGCTCTAGAATGAACAGAAGCGTCTGTGAGTCAGCAAGACTGATGGAGGGACGAAGCCAGGGTAAGGGAGGAGCCTGCACCCCCCATCGCCAGGTTCTCCAGGCAGCCACAGCCACGGGCTGTTTAGAGCCTGGGGTCAGTGGGACCCAGGAGGAGGCTGCTAGGGTTGAGGCCGGTGGAGCTGCCCCTGCGGCCCCGGGCGGGGCTGAGCCAGGGAGGTGCACTCAGGACTGCAGCAGCCCCAGGAGATGCCCCGAGGCCTGGCCCAGCTCCTCAGTTTCCCTCTGCAGGTCAGGCTTGGGTATTCCCTGGGGCACGCCAAGCCTACAGAGGACAGAGGGGATCTGTCTGTGTGTGATGGGGGGCCATAGGGCGGGGCTTCTTTCTTCTGGCCAGGCCCTGGGGGATGTGTGTGTGTGTGTGTGTGTGTGTGTGTGTGCTGGGCCTGGGGGTGGCCACGGTGTTTCCTGGGAACAGCATGTGTCTGTATTAGGTCCTGTGTCTGCTGTAACAAGTCACCACAAACTTGGTGGCTTAAAGCAACAGAAAAGTCTTCTCTCACGGTTTCAGAGGCCAGAACCTGCAATCAGTATCACTGGGCTGAAATCAAGGGGTCGGCAGAGCTTCGCTCCCTCCTGGGGGTCTAGGGTAGAGCCTGCCTCTTGCCCGCCTCCTCCGAATTCTGCGGCTGCTGGTGCTCTTGGCTGTGTAGTCCCGATCTCTGCCTCATCTTCACATCGCCTTCTCTGCTCTGTGTGCAAGCCACCCTCTACCTGCGACATAAGGATACAAGTGATTTAGGGCCCACCTGGATGATCCAGGGTCCCCTCCCACCTTAAAATCCTTAATGTAATCCCATCTGCAAAGACTTTGCCGTATAAGGTAACGTACACAGGTTCCAGGGATTAGGAACTGATACCTTTGGGGGCCCTTATTCACCTCGCCACAGCGTCCCCATGAGTACAGAGCGGGAGGGCATCCAGGCCCTCCCCACAGCACAACCTCACATGCTCTGGGCCCCAGGGCTGCCTCACCCCTGCCTACTCCCTGGACGCGCTTGGGAGCTGGTGTCGGGATCCTGAGTCTGTGTTTGATACATCAGGAGGAAACAAAGTCCAGAGGGGCCTAAGGAGCCCAGGGCCACACAGCACAGAGTGAGGATGGCACCCCTCCTGCCACCACCGTCGCTGAATTGAGTGCTGATTCTGCATGGAGCTTTGCCTGTGCTGCCTGCCTCATGCTCCCCAGGAAAGCGCTATCATTATCACCCTCGTTTTCCTGAGGAGGGAGAAACTGAGGCTGAGAGAGGCCAGTCATCTCAGTGGAGGCCACATAATGGATCCAAGATTGGAGCTGGACAGCCACCACAACGCCGAGTGTTAAGGAGGAACACAGTTTGCAGCTGCCCCCCACACCTGCCAGGCTATGGCTTGTCACCATCAGCTCCATGTAAACTAAGAGATTAGTGGTAAAACCACCTTTGCAAAAATTATGACGGTGAAAGAAACCTGACAGTTGGCTCCATTTTGCTTCTACCCTCACAAGCTAACCATCTTTGCTCATTCCTGGGCGTAGACCCAGCTAACTATGGGAGAAATTTAGTTTATAGTTTAACTTTAGAACGAAGATGATAACGGTCCCTTCCTGAAATGAACCCCCTCGTTGCCTGGGGACAAAAACCACCTTTGTAAAGTTAACAAATTGGCCACAAGGTTAGAATTATGGTTCTGGAGTCAAGTAGCCAGAGATCACAAGTTTGTAACTTCCTCAGTTGCTTCTATAGATGACATCATTATGATAAAACCAAAGACTGGTGTTTGAGGTATTTTTCAGAACTTGCATTCTGAGGTACCAGCTGATGCCGCCCAAACCCATAACCCATACAAAGAAATGGACTCACCCAGTCCTGTGACTCTACCCAGGAATTGACTCAGAGCAAGCAGACAGCTCTGGACCCTGCAATTTCACCCCTGAACCAACCAATCAGCATTCTCCATTTCCTAAGCCCCACCTGTCAAACCATCCTTTAGAAACCGTAGCCTCCAAATTCTTCTGATGGGCATTTGGGTTGGTTCCAAGTCTTCGCTATTGTACATAGTGTTGCAATAAACATACCTGTGCGTGTGTCTTTATAGTAGAATGATTTATAACCCTTCACATATATACCCAGTAATGGGATTGCTGGGTGGAATGGTATTTTTGGTTCTAGAGAAAGGATATCTTTAATAGGGCAAAAATGCAAACTGTAACAGAAAGGGTTGATACATTTGACTACATTACAAAAAGGAATGTACACTTATGCAAAAATATTTGTAATACATATAACCGACAAAAGATATACACATTTTTATACATGTTGTCTTTCCTAAGAATCCTATGACACAATAAAACTGATAAAAAACCAAACAGAGAAATGGGCAAAAGAAATAAACAGAGATGCACAGAAATAGCACAAATGGCAAATAAATGAATGAAAAAGATGCTCAACTGCATTAGTGATAAGGGAAATGCAAATTAACCAAAATGAAATGTCATTTCCAACCCATCAGGGTGGCAAAAATTTTAAGTCAGAAAAGAGTAAACTGGCAGGGATGAAGAGCGATGAGCTTTCTTCTGCTGCTGATAAAAGTGTAAATTAGAACAATACTTTGGAGAACAGCTTGGCATCTCCTAGATAATTTTATTTTACTTTTTTTTGAGACAGAGTTTCGCTCTTTTTGTCCAGGCTGGAGTGCAATGGTGCGATCTTGGCTCACTGCAACCTCCACCTCCCGGGTTCAAGTGATTCTCCTGCCTTAGCCTCCTGAGTAGCTGGGACTACAGGCGTGTGCCACCACGGCCGGCTAATTTTGTATTTTTAGTAGAGACAGGGTTTCACCATGTTGGTTAGGCTGGTCTCCAACTTCTCACTTCAGGTGATCCACCTGCCTGGGCCTCCCAAAGTGCTGGGATTACAGGTTTGAGCCACCGTGCCCAGCCTCCTAGAGAATTTGAACATATATATCTAGATCCTATCACTGAGAAATTTCATGACTAGCTATATAGTCAGAGCCTAAACACAGGTGATCTCTGTTCCCAATGTGTTTCCATACACACCTGGGACACGTTCTGTAAAGACAGAACGACCCCAAGTATGGGTCCTGAAAATCTTCCTCCAGGTTAGAGGGCACAGATTCTAGTAGACCCTGAGACATAGTCCTCCACTCCTCATTTTATGCCATCAGCTTGCTCCAACATACACAACATCAAGTGCGTCATTCCTTGCGTTTTCAAATAAACATTTCCTATTACAGAAGCAAAAGAGGTTTCAGAGAAACCGAAGGGCATGGAGTTGTTGCTACCCTTTGAACTTAATCGCTCACACCACTGTTGACAGAAAAAGCCAAATTCTGTGAAATATTTGAAGAGGTTTGTTCAGAGCCAAATGTGAGAGCCATGACCTGTGAGTCAGCCTAGGGAGCTCCTGAGAACATGTGCCCCAAGGGGTTGGTCTACAGCTTGGCCTTACACGTTTCAGTTTCAGGGAGATAGAAGACATCAGTCAATACATATGAGGTATACAGTGGTTGGGTCGGAGAGCCAGGACAATTTGAAGCAGGGGACTTATGGATCACAGGTGGCTTCAAAGGCTCTGATTGGCAATTGGTTGAAAGAGTTAAGTTATTGCCTAAAGACCTGGAATCAGTAGAAAGGAATGTCTGGGTTAAGATAAGTCATGGGGTTGTGAAGACCAACGTTTTTATGATGTAGATGAGTCTCATAGGTGGCTGCCCTTAGAGGCAATAGATGCAAATACTTCCTGTTGAGACCTTTCAAAGATTATAAGGCTCTCTGGAAAAGACCCAGTAAGGGAAAGAGATTCTCTACAGAAGGCAAATTTCCCCCACAAGAGGCAGCTGTGCAGGACCATGTCAAAAGTATGTTTTGGGGTAAATACTTTGATTTCCTTCAGGGTCTGCTATCTGTCATGTGACACTATATTAGAGTCAGGTTGGAATTTTGGTATCTTATTGCTGCAAAGAGTCTGTTTGTCCATCTTAAGGTCTCCGTTTTAATGTAATGCTGGTCAGCTGTGCCTGAACTCCAAAGGCAGGAGGGCTTATAACGAGGCGTGTCTGACCTCTCCCTTCCCATCATGGTCTGAACTAATTTTTCAGGTTTCTTTGAGTCCCTTTGGCCAAGAAGGGGGTCCGTGGGTCCATTCAGTCAGTCGGGTGGCTTAGAATTTTAGTTTTGGTTTACACAACCAAATCAAGTAACAGCAGGAGCGATTTGGCCTCAGGGTTGCTGAGATTCAGGATCTCCCTCTGAACCGCCCCACCAAGGCTCAGGAAACTGGGGTACATGGCCACCGGTTCCTGTGGGCTGTTCCTGGGGATGCAAGCTCCCCAGCCCTGGCCAAGCAGGCAGCTCTGCCCAGAGAATGCCAGCAGCAGAGACAAAGGCTCCCGAGGCAAGAGGCCCACTCTGTGCCTGCTGCTTGCACGACTCGGATCCACTCAGCCCCGCATCCACCTTGTCCTGTGACTGATTCTTCACATTGGTGGCTGGTTGCACCCTCTCTAAACAAAAATACACAGTAGGGTTGGCGGGACAAGTCTAAGCACAGTCTCCACCCTGGCGCTGATCTCAAGGCTGTGAGTAATGTCCCTCACCTCCTTCCTCACCACTCATTTTAGGCCCTCCTTACTCTGGGATGGCAACGCAGCTGGGCTAGGCTGTTGGTTTCTGGGATGGCTCAGACCTTTACCCTCGAAGGGTCCAAGCTTCCGGTGACCACAGTTGCTGCAGCGGCTCCTTTCCTGCCATCACCAGGCACGGGAGCAGCACTTCCTGTCCACCAGATGGGTTAACACGGTGTCTTCACTACCAGGAGCCCGCACACTGTTCTGTGGAGTGTCAAGAACCTTAAAGTTCCTTCAGAAGACGTGATCGAGAGCAGGGTAGTTAACAAGATCACGAAGTGCACTTTAAAAAAACAAAAAACTCTTCATCGCATTTATTTTAGTGCTGAATTTATTCCTGTGCCGTAAGTTTTTGTTTCCTCAGGGATATCTTTTTCTTGTGGGCAATCTTCTGGTTTAGGAACAATTTGTTCCTTCGCACTAAGGATCATTTCGATGCGACAGGGAGAGCTCGTGTATGGGTTAATCCCACCATGAGCTCTGGAGGTCTGGTGGCACATCTTAGGTGCTTTGTTCACTTGGAGGTGCTCAATGACCAGAGAATCTACATCTAAACCCTTCAGTTCAGCATCGCTCTCTGCATTGTTAAGCATATGCAGCAAGCATTCAGCACTCTTCTGGGGCCACCAACGTTGTGTCCAGCCCCACTGCTTGGCCTGGGCACACCTACCAACTCCCTGACTGTAACGTTGGAATGGCACACACTGCTTCTGTAAAGTGACATCTTTCAGGTCCTTAGTGGTTTTTCATATATGCATACCCCTGATGGCCTGGGCAGTTTCACAAGTGTTCTAAGGTGACCACGAAGATTTGAACCTCTTTGCATGATTTTGTGGGGTTTTCCGGGTTAAGTGAATGGCGAATCATTTTCACAGATTACCTCAGGAGGTTTAGGGGAAGAGAGAACCCAAAAATGTGCACGTCTGTCTGTCCTAGGTGAATGCAGACACCCTCCATCCTCCATCCCCAGTGGGAGTGGATGCATTCTTTTCTTTTCTTTTCTTTTTTTTTTTTTTGAGACGGAGTTTTGCTCTTCGCTCTTGTTACCCAGGCTGGAGTGCAATGGCGCTATGATCTCAGCTCACCACAACCTCCACCTCCTGGGTTCAAGCAATTCTCTGGCCTCAGCCTCCCGAGTAGCTGGGATTACAGGTATGCGCCACCACGCCTGGCTAATTTTGTATTTTTAGTAGAGATGGGGTTTCTCCATGTTGGTCGGGCTGGTCTCAAACTCCCGACCTCAGGTGATCTGCCCGCCTCGGCCTCCCAAAATGCCGGGATTACAGGCGTGAGCCACCACGCCCGGCCTGCATTCTTTAGCTCGGTTGGCCGTCCGCCAAGTGCCAGCCAGGGTGGACCTCTTCCAGTAGATGCCACCTCTGCTGCAGCAGCTGTGACTGAGGCTACCACTTGGTTAAGTTTATGGCCGTCCACTCTCATTGCCATGAGCCTCTTTTATACTGTGGGAGATGAATAAATAGAAATGCATCTTCATGTCTTTGAGGATGGCCCGATTCTCTGCCCTCTCACCCGGCATGGCTTCCCATCTACTATCTTGACTCAATGAGGAAGCACTTTCAGGGCCTGCCACTGGTGTGTGCGTGCACCCATAGGCAGGGAGGTGTCTGGGCGGGGAGACAGAGACAAAGGCAGAGAGACAGAGAGAGACAGAGAGAGGGAGAGATGGTGTAAGTTGGGGAAAGGGGTGGGTGTGGCTTAGACGCCCACATGAGCAGAAGGTGACTGCCCTGTCCTTTGGCCTGTCCAGCAGCTGGCAGCCAGCTCACCGCTGAGCAACTGGATGGGAGTGGGAGGGTGTGAAGCCATCAGGAGTTCAAAGGAGCAGCTGGCTTGTTTAGAGAATATGGGGTGCTTTTTCCTGGATGGAGGCTGAGATCCAGACGGACCAGGCCACAGAGCTCTCCCAAAGCATTCCCACAAGCCAGCAGCCGAGCAGGGTAGAGCCGTGGCATCTGCGTGAGGCCCATCGCATCCTGTCCAGCATGGCTCAGCAGGGTCTTGCTGGCCAGGGGTGTCAGGACTGGGAACAAGATGTTGCTGATTTCCATTTGCTGCCCCTGCACTTCCCCACACAGCCCAGAGCACAGCAGAAAGCAGCTGGTGTTTTGCTTCCTTTCCAGCAGAGGGAGGGAGCAGCTTGGTGAGGACAACTTGCCCTTGAGGCAGGGAAATGTGATCAGCACCCCCCACCTCCCTTGCCAGAGTGAGCTGCAGTAATTGGTTTTCCTAGAACAGCTATCCAACCCAAGGCGAAGAAACACCCAAACCAAAATGTCATAAAACTTACTACGTTTAAAAACAATTATCAGGGCTGGGCGTGGTGACACACACCTGTAATCCCAGCACTTTGGGAGGCCAAGGCAGGTGGATTACCCAAGGTCAGGAGTTTGAGACCAGCCTGGCCAACATGGGAAAACCTCGTCTCTACTAAAAATAGAAAAATTAGCCGGGCATGGTGGCGGGCACCTGTAATCCCAGCTTCTCAGGAGGCTGAGGCAGGAGAATTGCTTGAATCCGGGTGGTGGAGGTTGCAGTGAGCCGAGATTGCACCATCGCACTCCAGCCTAGGCAACAGAGCAAGTCTCAAAAAAAAAGAATTGGATAAAGCTTGCCGCGCTAAAAATCAACAAAAAGATGACCTATTCTTCATAGGTTTCCATACCTATTTCACTATTTAAAAATTCCAGGAATTCAGGCAAATTATGAAGGCAGCTGCCGCTAATAACACAGGTGCAATGCCTGCTGCATAACCAGATGCTTTCTCTCCTCTCACCTCCTGGAGTTTTCTCTACAACAAACAAACTCCTGAAAAATAATGGTAAAGCCATCCGACAGCATCTAGAAATCTTGGAACATAGTGCTTTAAATATGATTCACAAAGTCAAATGGTAAGAATTGCAAAGTTTAAAAACAATTTATTTGTGCTCCATTTTCCTGTGCATAGCATAGTCAACCAGATGTTAATTACAAAACTGACAGCCAGCGCTGGGCTCACTTTAGGTATAAAATTAATTTGCCAGTGACACATATCCAATTGCAAGGTTGTGCTAAGTAGGTCGTAACTATATTTAGGACCACACAGAAAGGAAAAAGTGATTGCTCAATTCATCACTGAAAATGAGATGGAAACTTCATGGAACTAAGATCTAAACTTCGGCGAAGTGCTCCAAATCCAAACTGTAATTCTCAGAACCAGATAGTTCAAAAAAACATGCCACAAATTGCATTTGAAGAACGCACATTCTGCCCATTCAGGCTTAAAGCAGTAAGGCATCTTTTAAAGAAGAAAAACTCTGCAAACAGAATGAATCACTGTTGTTAGTTAAAATACAGAAGTAGTCGTTTCCGTTTCCATTTACTATCCTGTATATCGCTGCTTTAAGATGCACCCAATAGGCCAGGCACCGTGGCTCACGCCTGTAATCCCAGCACTTCGGGAGGCCGAGGCAGGCGGATCACGAGGTCAAGAGATCAAGACCATCTTGGCCAACATGGTGAAACCCCGTCTCTACTAAAAATACAAACATTAGCCGGGCGTGGTGGCACATGCCTGTAGTCCCACCTACTTGGGAGGCTGAGGCAGGATAATCGCTTGAACCGGGGAGGCGGAGGTTGCAGTGAGCTGAGATCACCGAGATCGCCACTTAACTCCAGCCTGGCGACAGTCTCAAAAAAATAAAAAATGCACCGAATAGTTCATCCTGGGCTCCCACGTTTAGTAATTACGAGTGCAGAATCTGCATAAGGAAATCGATTAAATACTTAAGACGTCAGCCCTTGCCTTTTACCTATTATAGTAACTTGGAAAGCTGCGAAGGTAAAGAACAGCTTTCAGGCCTCGGGCGCTGGGGCTGCGCTTCTGCTCTGCACCCGTGGGTCTTGGGGAACAAGGCCTGGGCACCGGTGGGACTCGAGGCCGCGCGCGGGTTAGAAGCGTCCCGGCAGGCTGAGTTCCCGACGCGGCCCCAGTCCGCGCCTCCCTCCCCGCGCTTCGAGGCTGCCACCAGGGCCATCTTTTTCTGGATGGAGTCCAGGGGACAACAGAAAACTTCCCAACACTCCACCTCCTCCTCGGGCGGGACCAAGGCCTCCGTCTCGCGCACCGCCTGCATGAACACCCGGGCCACCATCCGCTGGCTCTTGGCCATGACCTCCGGGAACGGGGAGCGCCCCTCGCAGCCCCGCGCCGTCAGCACCTGGCGCCCGTCGTCCGGGTCGGCCTGGGTGCCCACCAGCACCCGCGGGACGGCCCCGGGTCCCCACGGCCGGCGCAGGCGCTTGCTCGGCGGCCTCACGGCCCGGAACGAGGCCTCGCTGCACACGCCCGGGAGCACCGCGAAGCCGTCGCCGTGGCGGATGTCCAGGTCCTGGAGCGTGACCAGGTGCTCGGCGCCCGCCGCGTCCACGACCTCCAGCAACGCGGGCGCCGCGTTCGCCTCGATCTCCTCGCGGAGCCGCTCCTCCGCCCACGCCGCGCACTGCTCGGGGAGCGGCCGCACGCGAACTGCGTGTCCAGCGTGGTCCTGCCCACTCCACGCTCCCCAGCAGCACACCCCGGCAGCCCTGGCGGGGCGCGGGACCAGCCCGCAGTGTCCGGGACGCGGCGGGGAGGGGAGGGGAGGGGAGGGGAGGGAGGGAGGAAGGGGAGGGGAGGGGAGGGAGGGAGGAAGGGGAGGGAGGGAGGAAGGGGAGGGGAGGGGAGGGGAGGGGAAGGAGGAAGGGGAAGGGAGGGGAGGGGAGGGGAAGGGAGGGAGGAAGGGTCCTGGGAGGGCGAGGACCCGCGCGGGGGTCTGGCCTGGGGCGGGTCGGGAGGGGAGGGGAGGAAAACGGGGGGCGGGGGGAGGGCGGGAGGAAGGGGCCTGGGAGGGCGGACGCGCATCCCACGGAGCCGGGGCGGAGGAGGCGGTCGCGCCGCGGCGACCCCCGCCAGCCTTGGCCCGGACCCGCGCCCTCCTGCTCTCCCTGGTTCCCTGCCCGCACAGTGCCCGCCAGGTGCCTGCCGGGTCCGACCAGATCTAATCTGGAACCAGCTCCAGTGAGAAAGAAAAACAAGTTGGCCGGGCGCGGTGGCTCAGGCCTGTCAATCCCAGCACTTTGGGAGGCCGAGGCGGGCGGATCACGAGGTCAGGAGATCGAGACCATCCTGGCTAACACGGTGAAACCCGTCTCCACTAAAAATACAAAAATTAGCCGGGCGTGGTGGCGGGTGCCTGTAGTCCCAGCTACTCGCGAGGCTGAGGCAGGAGAATGACGTGAACCCGGGAGGCAGAGCTTGCAGTGAGCTGAGATCGCGCCACTGCACTCCAGCCTGGGCGACGGAGCGAGACTCCGTCTCAAAAGAAAAAAAAAAAAAAAAGAAAAGAAAAGAAAAAAAGGAAAAACAAGCATACATCAAATCTGTGAGAAGCAGCTAAAGCCATTTTTAGGGGCAAATTTCAGTTTCACATTTTTTATAATGGAAAAGAAGAGGAGCCAAAAAAATCAGTGAGATAAATATTCATCTCGAGAAGTCGAAAGGAGGCAGGGTGAGATGGCTCACAACTGTAATCCCAACACTTGGGGAGGCTGAAGTGGGTAGATTGTTTGAGCCCAGGGAGTTCGAGACCAGCCCGGGCAACATAGTGAGACCACGTCTATATTAGTCTGTTCTCACGCTACTATGAAGAAATACCCGAGACTGCGTAATTTATAAAGGAAAAAGGTTTAACTGACTCACAGTTCCGCAGGGCTGGGCAGGCCTCAGGAAACTTACGATCATGGTGGAAGGAGAAGCAAACAAGTCCTTCTTCACATGGGGGCAGGAAGAAGTGCTGAGCAAAAGTGGGGGGAAACCCCTTATAAAAGCATCAGCTCTTGTGAGAACTCATTTACTATCCTGAGAACAGCAGCATGGAGGTAACCGCCCCCATGATTCAATTACCTCCCACTGGGTCCTTCCCATGACACACAGGGATCATGGGAACTACAATTCAAGATGAGATTTGGGTGGGGACACGGCCAAACCACACCACCATCTCTACAAAAATATAAAATTAGTTGGGCATGGTGGTGCATGCCTGTGGTCCTAGCTACTCAGGAGGCTGAGGTGGGAGGATCACCTGAGCCCAGGGAGGTCAAGTCAGCAGTGAGCTGTCATTGTGCCACTGTACTCCAGCAGCCTAGACGACAGCCTAGGCTGTCTCAAAAAAAAAAAAAAAAAAAAAAAAAGGAAGAAAAATATCCAGTAAATTAATTCCAAATAAAGTAGAAGAAAGTAAATAACAATTAGCTGGACAAGGTGGTATGCATTTGTAGTCCCAGTCCCAGCTACTCTGGAGGCTGGGGTGGGAGGATTTCTTGAGCCCAGGATGTCAAAGCTGCACTGAGCTGAGATTCTGATACTGCACTCCAGCCTGGGCAATGGGGCAAGACCCTGTCTCTAGCAAGAAAAAAAAAAAAAAAAAAAGAAAAGAAAAGAAAAAAAAAATAAAGCACAAATTATTTGAAAACAAAGAACAGAGAGGATCAACAAAGCCAGATGTTGGGTCTTTGAAAATTTAGATGAAAAGAAAAAACTCCTAAAATATATAACTAATTAAGCTAAAATTAAAGTAACAGATCAGAATAGTTCCATATCTATTAAATACATTGAGTATATAATTAAAAACTTCCCACATGAAAGCTGTAGGTTCCAATGTCTTCTCTGATTAATTGTAACAAACATTTAAGGGAGAAAAAAAGAGTTCATTTTACAAAAAAGAAAAGACCTCTCTCAGAGACTAGAAAAAGAGGGAACTTGTTTTATGAGAGCAGGGTAACCTTGCTATCAATCAGACAAGGACATAATGAAAAAGGAAATTTACAGGCCAGTCTCACATACACTCACACATTTACAGGTGTGAAAATCCTAAATAAAATAAATTCAGTGTTAAATTAAAAAAACACACTATGATTAAGTGGACTTTAACACAGGGATGTAAGATTAACTTAATATGCTAAAAATAAATTTAAATGGTCATGTAAAAGAATAGAGAAGAAAAATCTATGACCATCTGAGTAGCTGTGGGAAAAGCATTTGATAAAATTCAACATCCATTCATGACAAAAAGACTGTTAGCCATCTGGGAATAAAAGAAAATGTCCTCAGTCTATTTAAGATAGCTACACACAGGAAGTTCATAGTAAATATCATACCTTACATAATAAATATTGTACACAATTTTGTCAAGTTTCCCACTATCTCCACTTCTACTTAACGCTGCACTGAGGTTTTCAACAATGTGACTAAGGCCAGGAAAAGAAACAAAAGGCATAATACTCTCATTATGTAGCTGATATGAATATGTTCATTGAAAATATAAAAATGTCTAATAATTTTTTCTTTTTACATTTTCTTTTTCTTTCTTCTTTGTTTTTTAATCATCTAACCAGGTGAAAAATCTAGTATTTCTTTTTTTTCTTGAGACAGAGTCTTGCTGTGTCACACAGGCTGGAGCACAGTGGCACGATCATAGCTCACTGCAACCTCGACCTCCTTGGCTCAAGTGATCTTCTCGTCTCAGCCTCCAAAGTAGCTGGAACCACAGCCATGTGCCACCAGGCTTGGCTAACTTAATTTTTTTTTTTTTTTTGTAGAGACTGAGTCTCACTATGTTGTTCAGGCCAATCTGGAACTCCTGGGCTCAAGCAGTCCTCCCACCTTGGCCTCCCAAAGTGCCGAGATTACAGGCATGAGCCACTGTGCCTGGCATAAATTGTTAAAATGAATAAGAGAGTTTAACAAGGTTGCTGGATACAAAGCCAACACATAAAAATCATTTGCAACTCTATAAACCAACAATACAAAAATAACAAGCAAGAGCAAAATAAAAATACATTTTAATAGCATCAAAAGACAGCAAATACCTAGGTAACAATCTAACAAAAGATGTGCATGACTTCTATGCAGAAAACTATGAGACATTATTGTGATAGATTAAAGAGAAACAGACAAACATGTTCATGGATTAAAAGACTCAATATTTTAAATATGTTAATTTTTCCGAAACCAATTTGCTTCAATGTAATCCTAATCAAATTCTGGCAAGTATTTTGATTGCAGCCCATCAAGCTGATTCTAAAGCTCGTATAGAGATGCATAGGACCAAAGTTAGGCAAAATATTCTTTAAAAAGAATAATAAGGTGGGAAGATTTTGGTCCACCAGAGGCATCAAGATTTACAATAAAGTTATAAGATTTACAATAAAGCGACAGCAAATAGTGTAGAAAGACAGACAAATAGAACAGAGAAACAGACCCATGCATCAACAGACGCTTGATTTACTACAAATGGGCATGCCTAATGGTGGTAGGGGAAGAATGGTCCTTTCAACAAATGTAATAGGATGGTTGATCAACAGATGGTGGACACAAATATATAAAACTTAATATACAAAAACAAAATCCAGATATATGGTAGCTGTAACTGCAAAAGGCAAAGCAACAAGGGTTAGAGAAGATAACATAACAGAAGATTTTCATGAACTCTGGGAAGAGAAGTGCTTATTACATAGACCATAGCATTGATCATAAAGGAAAGGATAATACATTTGATTATGTTAACACTGAGAGTTTCTCTTAATCAAAAGACACCATTGACAGAGTAAAAAGGTAAACTGCACAGTTGGAGAAGAGATTTGCAATCCAATATTACTGACAAAGTATTCCTATCCAGAATATAGAAAGAACTACATACCAATAAGAAAAAGACAGCTGAATATAAAAATGGGCAAGAGACCTGAACAGTCACCTCATAAGAATATGTAAAATAAGGTCACATATTTATCAATATAGATATGTATATTTGGAAAATGTTACTACTAGTTACTCCTGGGGGATTGGAAGTGGAGGGTGGAGGTAGGGGGTGGTTTTCAATATTTTTAAAAAACAAGTTGTAAAAAGTGATGGTGGTTCTTTTTGATTTTTATTAAAAATTATTTGGGGGAGGGATAACATTAAATTATATAAAATCTGGTAGGAAAAGGCATTCTGGAAAAAAAAAAAGGCTGGAGAAAAAATGGTGGCTCCCATGATCGACTCAGTAATTTACTTGGTTGTTTGGTTATTCTTTTCCTACTATGAACTGATTTCGAAACCAGAATATACTGCATTTGTAATTTTAAGAAATAAATGTTATCAAAATATAAAGAAAAGTGCTCTTAAAATACCTTAAAATTCATACAAGCTGAACAAACTGGACTGTCTGAGATTGACTCCTTGAAGCCAAAAGGTGAGACCACCCGAAGAGGGAGGCGCTGGGCTTTGCCTGAAGGGACAGGAGTCTCCTATGCCAGTCACCTGGGGACCAGGGCTTGATGGGAAGGGGGCACGAGTGGGGGGAGGGGCTCCGGCTGCAGGAGAATCCCCACGGGAGCGTGGGAGGGGCCAGCTGGGCCAGGGCCGCCTCGTGTTCGGAATGAGTCTGATTCCGGCCGCAGGTCAAGCCGCGTTCTCCAAGCCAGGATCTGTACCACCGATTCCCTTCAAAGTAACTGCGACCGGGGCCCCTCGGGGCGTCGTCGGGCACGCGGTGTGAGGCCTGCGCCTGTGCGCGTGGGGTGGCGGGGGACCCGCGGCTGACACAGCCTTTGGCCTGGAGTCCTAAACCAGGGCCTGGAGTTCCTCCTGTGTGAGGACAGAGGCCTGGTTTCCATCCCTACCGCCTCCATAGCTGCCAGGCGCCCACGGCCGCCGGAGGGTGCCTGCCGGGGCTGCTGCGGGGCTGCTGCGGGGATGCTGGAGGGCCCAGCCCCTGGGGCCCCGGGGTCGTTCGGGTCCTGACGCTGCAGGACCAGCTGCGCGCAGAGGCCAGGAGACCCCGGTGCACTCGGCCGAGTTCTGCGCGCGGCGGGGACCGCGGAGGCACCAGCGACTTCTCCTGCCCGTTTGGACCCAGGGCTAGGGTCGGAGTGACACTATGGGTGGGGAGGCGGGGGCGGGGAGACTGAGGCGGGGAGAGGATTTTCGGCGCGGGGAGGGGTCGCGTGCGCGCCTGGGGACGCGGCGGTCCCCTAGGGTCTGCCCTCTTCTGCCGCGTCCTGGGCTCACTCGCCCAGCGGGAAGCGTCTCCTTTCTCCGCCCCACCTGATCATCTTTCTCTCAACCCCCAGCTCCTGACCCCCGCGAGTTGGTCCCAGGGCCCGCGACAAGGCCTAGGCGCCGGGATTCCGGGCGACATGGATCTTGGGGCCTCGAGCCTCCAAGCACCCAGGCCCTAGGAGGGCGGCGGGAAGGGGCGCAGCTGGGTCCCCGCCAAGGGTGCGGCAGAGGCGTCCGCTGGGAACCCGCCCCACGTAGGAAGCCTCGGAGTCCCAGATCCGCCCCGCTCAACCCAGGCTGGGGGTCTCCTCCGCCCGGCCCAGTCTCTGCAGCCCGCGCGTCGCGTTTGCTTTTCCGCGCACCGGAAGGGAGGCGCCCCCGCCACGACCCCAAGCCTCTGCCAAGTATCCGCCGGGTCCCTGCGCCCGCCCACGACCTCAAGAGCTCTGCGCCCCGGAGCGGGCGCGTCCTTCTGGACCACCCAGGCTTGGCGAGGGCATCGGCTGCTTGGAGGCCTCCGCGGATCGCGCGGGGCTCTGGAGGTCATGGACGAGGGCGAGGCCGCGGGGGACCCGGTGTGCGCGCAGGTACGCGGAAGCTGGAAGCGGCGGGACGTCCTGTGTCACCGCTGGAGCCCAGGTGGAGGACAGGCCCCACCTGCCTTGCCTTGCCCCGCCTTGCCCCGCCTTGCCCCGCCTTGCCCCGCCTTGCCCCGCCTTGCGCCGCCTTGCGCCGCCTTGCGCCGCCTTGCCTTTTCCTTGCCTTTCCTTTCCTTTTTCCTTTTCCTTTTTCCTTTCCTTTCCTTTTTTTTTTTTTTTTTTTTTTTTTTTTTTTGAGACGGAGTCTTGCTCTGTCGCCCGGGCTGGAGTGCAGTGGCGCGATCTCGGCTCACTGCAACCTCCGCCTCCCGGGTTCACGCCATTCTCCCGCCTCAGCCTCCCGAGTAGCTGGACTACAGGCACCCGCCACCACACCTGGCTATTTTGTTTTTGTATTTTTAGTAGAGACGGGGTTTCACCATGTTAGCCAGGATGGTCTCGATCTCCTGACCTTGTGATCCGCCTGCCTCGGCCTCCCAAAGTGCTGGGATTACAGGCGTGAGCCACCGCGCCCGGCCAAAAATTGCTTTTCTTAATCAGTGTCCGTCCTTGTATTTTTTAAACTGAAGCTAAGCTTTACTCACGTACATAGTGCCGTATAAGATGTAACCGAGAATGCGTACACTGACGCTTAAACAAGGGTTACTTGTGTATGTGGCTGCCTCGCAGTGATTGACTATATCCGGATGGTCTTTCTCTCCTGATGGTGCTTTAATTCGTGGAGACCTTGTTTCTGGGTCTTCTCTGAGACCCCGAAGACTCTGGAGCCGGCACTCCTGTAGAGATGGGTGTTCTCTTCTGTGTATGATGTGACCCTTATACTTTTTTTTTTTTTTTTTTTTTGAGACAGAGTCTCGTTCTGTCGCCCAAGCTGGAGTGCAGTGGCGCGATCTGGGCTCACTGCAACCTCTGCCTCCCCTCCCGGGTTCAAGCAATTATCCTGCCTCAGCCTCCCGAGTAGCTGGGACTACAGGCACGCGCCACCACGCCCTGCTAATTTTTGTATTTTTAGTAAAGACGGGGTTTCACCATACTGGCCAGGCTGGTCTTGAACTCCTGACCTCAGGTGATCCCCTGCCTTGGCCTCCCAAAGTGCTGGGATTACAGGCGTGAGCCACTGTGCCTGGCAGTGACCTAAGCCTTAATGTTGTAAGAGTTACAGTTATGTTTGAAATAGATTTCAGGGCACTGAACTGAACAGTTTTTCACACGTTTTAGATTCATTTACAACCTCGAATTGCAGCTTTCTGGGTGGATTTGTTGTTTTTTTTCATTTATATATATAAAATGCCTGACCTACTTGCTGAAGTGTCCCTGTACTTTCAAAAGGTGGTTTTTTTTTTTTTTTTTTGTCAGAATGGAGCAAAATCAGCTTCTACAACTAACAGCATTATTTCCCCTGTAGTTTATTGAAGCAACATTTTTTTCCCTGAACACCTGAATATTTTGACAATAATGCAGATGTTAAACAGAATGAAATTATGTGAAGAAAAGATGCTCTTTTTGTTTGCCTTTCTAGCCGTGTTTTTAAAACCTTGGGAATTGGCTGGGTGTGGTAGCTCAGGCCTGTAATCCCAGCACTTTGGGAGGCCGAGGTGGACAGATCACCTGAGTTCGGGAGTTCAAGACCAGCCTGGCCAACATGGAGAAACCCTGTCTCTACTAAAAATACAAAATTAGCCGGGCATGGTGGCACATGCCTGTAATCGCAGCTACTTGGGAGGCTGAGGCAAGAGAATCGCTTGAACCCAGGAGGCGGAGGTTGTGAGCCAAGATCGCGCCATTGCACTCCAGCCTGGGCAACAAGAGTGAAACTCCGTCTCAAAAACAAACAAACAAAACCTTGGGAAGGTTGCTGGTGTTTGGCTTTGGTGTGTGTGGGAAGTGTGTGTGTGTGGGGGGGTTGTGTGTGTGTGGGGGGGGGTTGTGTGTGGGGGGGTGTGTGGGGGTGTGTGTGTGGGAGTGTGTGTGGGAGTGTGTGTGTGTGTGTGTGTGTGTGAGAATTTCAGGCATTATTACTCTCTACAGCCCATGGACTCCCAGAGCTGAGACTTTAGTTCTGCCTTAGGCATTTGAACATTTTTCAAAATCAAATGCGAAAACTCTAACTTTTATCTGTATAAGCTTCCTAGCTTTGTCGAGGGAAAATGCTAGCCCGTGCAGTGGCTTGTGGAGGACCCTGGTATTCAGTTTATATTGTGTGTGGCATTGTGGTAGAATAATAGGTCCCCTCAAAATGAACAAAGAAACAAACACCAAAAAACCTTTCACTGCGCTGAGACCCGGCAAGACTTCAGCCCTCAACACTCCTTTCGGGGACTGGCTGTATGTCTTTTAGGCCTCAGGCAGTTCTTCAGTTTCCCCACAAGAATTTCAGTACTTTCAGTAACACCTGGAAAGCAGAACTGTCTCCCCAGATGGTGGCTGGGGAGAGGGTGTTCGGGCCCTGCGACCTGACACCCTCCAGGCAGAACACCCCCTTCATCTGTGGCAGAAATCCTTAACACTGAAGTTCAGGAAATGCCACCCCCAAATATGCCGGTTTGGGATATGGATTGGTTATAAAAGCAAGCTTTGAGTGGCACTTCCTTCTGTTTAGGATTTCAGGCAGCTCATAAAAACAAAGACCTCTATTTCCAGCTAGGCAATCAGGTGGGGGACAGGCATGGAGTAAAACTCTTGTCTCCAGTAACTCTGGGCTAAACTATTTCCCAATGAAAACAACTAACTGGATAAAATACATATTTTTAAAAATCTTAAAAATATTGAATTGCTGGGCCAGGCGCAGTGACTCACACCTGTAATCCCAGCACTTTGGGAGGCTGAGGCAGGCAGATCACGAGGTCTGGAGTTTGAGACCAGCCTGGCTGACATGGTGAAACCCCGTCTCTACTAAAAATACAAAAATTAGCCAGGCGTGGTGGCATGTGCCTGTAATCCCCGCTACTTGGGAGGTTGAGGCTGGAGAATCACTTGAACCCGGGAGGTGGAGGTTGCAGTGAGCCGAGATCACGCCACTGTACTCCAGCCTGGGTGACAGAGCGAGACTCTGTCTCAAAACAACCCCCCAAAACCCAAAGTACTCCCACAAGTAATTTTTTTTTCTAGTTTGGAAAGGATAGCTTTATTCCTCCTAAAGGGTTGCAGCCTGAAGGTGGCCATTCTGACAGGCTGGGAAGCATAGCCTCTGGCTGGAAGCTAGAAACAGATATTTGGAGGGTAGGAATGGTAACACAGGGATTTATATTGACCACGGTGGCCAAATATACATATTCAATAAGCTTTAGGAGGATCCATGAATATTTATGAGAGGAGAAATATGAACATACACAGTTGAGCTTCATGCCTCTCCATGGGACCCACGTTCAAAAAATGGTAGCCTTCACATGGTCCAAGGGTGGAGTTTTTGGGCCTCTGATGTCAAAAGGGGAAGCAGAGAAAACCCTCACTGTGCATCCTCCGTAGACTGGCCAGAACCACTCTGAGGTCGGTGGTCTCTTATCAGGAGGGGATGCTGGTTGGTAAGGTTGTATTGAAAATGCAAAAGGAAGCGGCAGCGTCAGAGTCTGGTTGATGTCGGGGTGGGGTCTGTGGACCGCAGTCCGCAGGGGAGAAAGCCTAAGGGCAGCTGGAGAGGGAAAGGGGAGCGTGTCTGACCTGCCCTCCTGTGTCTGACCTGCGTTCTCATCATGGCCTGGAACTCAGTTTTCAAGGTATCTCTGGGGTCCCCTTGGCCAAGAAGGGCTCAGTTCAGTTGGTTGGGGGCTTAGGATATAATTTTTATGTCTCTTTTCCTCACTTTGGTCAAGATTTTCCAGAGGCAGCATCAGTGGCTAAACTTTAATTTTGTCCCATATCGTTGCCAGGGTGGTGTGGCTCCCTGCCCCAGGTCCATCCAGGCCCTCGGCGGAACCCCATGGCCAAGGGTCTTACAGCCAAAAGACTTGCAGTCAATTAAACATTTTAGGCCAGATGGGAATGGAGGCAGCCAGACACTCATTAACCTGAAAAACTTTAAGCAATGTAAGAGCCAAAAACCAAAGCCAAAATGCAAGGTTACAAAATTGGCTTATCTGTAAGTTCTATACATTGAGCTACTGCAATCTTGGTTTTAGTTACATTTGTAGCAATTAGCTATATAAAACCTAAGCAATTAGCTATATAAAACCTAAGCATTTTGCTAAAACCATTTAAAGTAAGGAATCTGGAGACTTTAGTTGGGCTGCAAAGCTTTTATTTATTCATTGTTTGAGACAGGGTCTCATTTTGTCACCCAGGCTGGAGTGCAGTGGTGCAAACTCGGCTCACTGCAGTCTCAGTCTCTCGGGCTCAGGTGATCCTCCACCTCAGCCTCCCAAGTAGTAGGGACTACAGGCACGTGCCACCACACTCGGCTAATTTTTTTTTTCTTTCTTGAGACAGAGTCTTGCTCTGTCGCCAGGCTGGCGTGCAGTGGCACGATCTCGGCTCACTGCAACCTCCACCTCCCGGGTTCAAGCAATTCTCCTGCCTCAGCCTCCCGATTAGCTGGGACTACAGGCACATGCCCAGCTAATTTTTTGTATTTTTAGTAGAGATGGGGTTTCACCATGATGGCCAAGATGGCCTTGATCTCCTGACCTCGGGATCCACCCGCCGTGGCCTCCCGAAGTGCTGGGATTACAGGCGTGAGCCACCGCTCCTGGCCCTAATTTTTTAATTTTTTTGTGGAGAGGGGATGTCGCTGCCATGTTGCCCAGGCTGGTCTTGAACTCCTGGGTTCAAGCTATCCATCTGCCTCGGCATCCCGAAGTGCTGGGATTACAGGCGTGAGCCAGCGCCTCCACAAAGCTTTCTGTGGTCTCTTTAGTACTTTTTCTAAAGTGATGATAATTGTTGTTGGTCGTATCTCTATTGCGTAAACCCCGTCGCTGGAAGCAGCTACACCCAGAAGGCTCTGTCATTGCATATCTTGATATTCTCTTCTTAATTCTCCTTTAATTCTACAGGAATCGGGAATTTTCCATGATTGGGGTGGATGGAAAAGCAGCCAACTGCTACATGCTGCCTGATGGCTCCAGGGTTGGCCCACCATCACTTCTGCCACCATTGTTGCCACACACACTGCCCAGGAGCCCACCTGCCCTGCCTACTGGTGGCACCCGAGCAAGCCGGAGGCCCAAGGACTGGCCTATCTGGACTCACCACCATTAGCACCTGCATATGCCACCCAGGGGCCTGCAAATCAGCACACCTGGCTCCCCATTGCCACCACAGCTGTGGGGGCTGCATCCTGCAGAGCCACAGGGCAGAGCCCCGCCTTGAGCCAATGTGGCCTGGATACGAGACACAGGGTTGAAGGAGATTATTTTGGAGCTTTAAGATTTAATGACTGCCCTGCTGGGTTTCAAACTTGCATGGGGCCTGTAGCCCCTTTGGTTTGGCCAGTTTGCCCTTTTGGATTGGTAGTATTTAGTCAATGTTTGTACCCCCACTGTATCTTGGAAGTAACTAATTTGTTTTTGATTTTACAGGCTCATAGGCAGAAGGGACTGGCCTTGTCTCAGATGAGACTTTGGACTGTGGACTTTTGAGTTAATGCCAAAATGAGTTAAGACGTGAGGGACTGTTGAGAAGGGATGATTGTATTTTGCAATGTGAGAAGGATATGAGATTTGGGAGAGGCTGGGGCAGAATGGAATGGTTTGGATTTGTGTCCCCAGCCACATCTCATGTTAAGTTGTAATTGCCAGTGTTGGAGGAGGGGTCCGGACAGAGGTGATTGGATCAAGGGGGCGGATTTCCCCCTTGCTGTTCTCATGATAGTGACTGAGTTCTCACAAGATCTGGTTGTTTAAAAGTGTGTGGCACCTCCCACTTCACCCTCTTCCTCCGGCTCCAGCCGCAAAGGATGTGCCGGCTTCCCCTTCACCTTCCACCGTGATGGAAGGTCTCCCGAGGCCTAGCCAGCCGTGCTTCCTGGACAGCCTGTGGGAACGTGAGCCGATTAAGCTTCTTTATAAATTACCCAGTCTCAGGCAGTTCTTTATGGCAATGTGAGAACAGACTAAAACACCAACCAACATTATCGGTGTATCTACAGGAAAATGTCTTTCCCTACAAAAGCCAATCCATAAAATTAGAAGAAATGACTGTTACACCAGATGCGCAGATATCAACACAAGGACACAAGAAACACAAACACACAAAGGAAACGTGACGCCTCCAAAGGAACACAATATTTCTCCAGGAACAGATCTTAAAAGAAATGATGAAATGCTCAAAAAAATTCAAAATAAGTTTAAAAACTCAGTGAGATACAAGACAGCAAAGATAAACAATACAGAGAAATCAGGGGCCGGGGGAGTGGCTCAAGCCTGTAATCCCAGTACTTTGGGAGGCCGAGGCGGGTGGATCACTGGAGGTCAGGAGTTCGAGACCAGCCTGGCGAACGTGGCGAAACCTCATCTCTACTAAAAACACAAAAATTAGCTGGGTGTGGTGGCGCATGCCTGTGATCCCAGCTACTAGGGAGGCTGAGGCAGGAGAATCACTTGAACCGGGGAGGCAGAGGTTGCAGTGAACCAAGATCATGCCACTGCTCTCCAGCCTGGGTGACAGAGCCAGACTCCATCTCAAAGAAAAAAAAGAAAAAAGGAAATCAGGGAAACAATTCATGATATAAATGAAAAAAGTAAAAAAAAAAAAAAAAAAAAAAAACAGAGCCATCATTAAAAAATGCCAAATGGGAATCCTGGAACTGAAGAATTCTGTTCCAGGTTTGAAGAATAAAATAAAATAAAAACAATCAAGAGCTTCAACAATAGACTAGATCAAGCAGAAGAAATAATTTTGGAACTTGAAAACACGGCTTTTGAAATAGCCTTGTCAAACAAAAAATAAGAGAGTGCTGGGTGTGGTGGCTCATGCCTGTAATCTCAACACTTTGGGAGGCCACGTGGGTAGATTGCTTGAGCCCAGGAGTGTGAGACCAGCCTGGGCAACACGGCGAAACCTCATTTCTACAAAAATTACAAAAAATTAGCCAGGTGTGGTGGTGCATGCCTGTAGTCCCAGCTACTTGGGAGGCTGAGGCAGGAGGATCACTTGCACCTGGGAGATGAAGGTTGCAGTGAGCCCAGATTGCACCACTGCATTCTAGCCTGGGTGATAGAGCAAGACCCTGTCTCAAAAAAGAAAAGAAAAGAAAAACAGTAAAAAATAAGAAGAAAGGCTATATGATATATGAAACACCGTAAGTTGCCAAATATTCAACTTTTTGGAGTTCCTGAAGAAGAGATGGGCAAAAGTGTAGAAAACCTTTTTAATGATATAAGAGCTGAAAATGTCCCAACTCTTACAAGAGATATGGACATCCGGATACAGGAAGCTCTAAGATTCCCAAATACACAACAAAAAGGTCTTCTTCAAGGCACATTATGGTCAAACTGTCAAATGTCAATGGCAAAGAGAGGCTGGGCATGGTGGCTCATGCCTGTAATCCCAACACTTTGGGAGGCTGAGGTGGGAGGTTAACTTGAGTCCAGGAGTTCAAGACCAGCCTGGGCAACAGAGCAAGTTCCATCTCTACAAAAATAAAAAAATCAGTTGGGTGTGGTGGCAAGCACCTGTAGTCCCAGCTACTTGGGAGGCTGAGGCAGGAGGATCACTTGAGCCCAGGAAGTTGAGGCTGCAGTGAGCCATGATTATACCACTGCACTTCAGCCTGAGTGACAGTGTTAGACCCTGTCTCAAAAAGAGAGAGAGAGAGTGAGAGAAAGAGAGAGAGTGAGAGAAAGAGAGAGAGAGAGAATGTTAAAAACAGCAAGAGTAAAGTGTCAAGTCACATATAAGGGAATACTCATCAGACTAACAGTGGATTTCCCAGAAGAAACCTCACAAGCTGGGAACGTGATGATGCATTCAAAATGCTGAAAGAAAAACCTGCCAGTCAAGCATAGTGTAGCCTGCAAAGCTATCCCTCAAAAATGAAGGGAAATAGTCTTTGTCAGATGAGCAAAAACAGAGAGAACTAATTGCCACTGGACTGGTCCTATAAGAAATGCTTAAGGGAGTCTAACATCTAGAAGATACCTATCATCATGAAAACACAGAAAGTATAAAACTCACTGGTAGAGTAGATATGCAAATGAGAAAGAGAAAGGAGTCAAATGTTTCCACTATGAAAAACCACCAAATGACAATGATAAACAGTAAGGGAGGAAGAAAGGATATACAAAACAATGAGAAAACAGTTAACAAAATAACAGGCATGAGTACTCACCCATCAATAATAACTTTGAAAGTAAATGGATTAAATTCTCCACTTAAGGCTGGGTGCAGTGGCTTATGCCTGTAATCCCAGCACTTTGGGAGGCCAAGGTGGGTGGATCACTTGAGGCCAGGAGTTTGTGACCAGCCTGGCCAACATGACAAAACCCTGTCTCTACTAAATTACAAAAATTAGCTGGGCGTTGTGGCACATGCATATAATCCAAGCTACTCAGGTGGCTGAGGCACGAGAATTACTTGAACCCGAGAGTCAGAGGTTGCAGTGAGATGAGATTGTGCCACTGCACTCTAGCCTGGGTGACAGAGTGAGACTCTATACATTAAAAAAAAACTATTCCATTTAAAAAATATAGACTGTGCCAGGTGCAGTGGCTCATGCCTGTAATTCCAGTACTTTGAGAGGCCGAGACAGGGAGATCACCCAAAGCCAGGAGTTCAAGACTAGCTTGGCCAACATGGCAAAACCCTGTCTCTACTAAAAATACAAAAAAAAAAAAAAAAAAAAAAAAATTAGCCCGGCATGGTGGTAGACACCTGTAATCCCAGCTACTTGGGAGGCTGAGGCAGGAGAACCTCTTGAATCTGGGAGGAGGAGGTTGCTGTGAGCTGAGATCGTGCCACTGCACTCCAGCCTGGGTAACAAGATAGAAACTCCGTCTCAAAAAATATAGATATACATGTATAGACTGGCTGAATGGATTAAAGTACAGGACCCAACTCTATGTTGCCTACAAGAAACTCACTTCACTTGTGAAGACACATATAGACTGAAAGTGAAGAGATGAACAAAGATATTCTATGCAAATGAAACCCAAAAGTGAGCAGGAATAGCTATACTTATATCAGATAAATCAGACTTTAAGTCAAAAACTATAAAGAGAGACAAAGAAGGTCATTATATAATGATAAAGTGATCAATTTAAGCAAGATGATAAAGCAATTCTTAATATATATGCATCCAACACTGGAGCACCCAGATATATAAAGTAAATGTTATTAGTTCTAAAGGGAGAGATAGATTCCGATATGATAATAGTTAGGGAATTTAACACCCTACTCTCAGGATTGAACAAATAATCTAGACAGAAAATCAACCAAAAAAATAGATTTAAACTGTATTTTAGACCAAATGAACCTAACACACATCTACAGAACATTTTACCTGACAGATGCAGAATATATATTCTTCTCATCAGCACATGGATCGTTCTCCAGGACAGATCATATGTTACGCCACAGACAAGCCTCAAAATATTTTAAAAAGTCAAAATCAATCACATATCTTATCAGACAACATTGGAATGAAACTAGAAATCAATAACAAGAGGAACTTTGGGAACTGTATAAACTCATGTAAATTAAACACCATGCTCCTGAATGACCACTGGGTCAATGAGGAAATTAAGATAAAAATCCAAAAATTTCTTAAAACAAATGAAAACAGGAACACAACATACCAAAACCTATGGGATACAGCAAAAGCAGTGTGAAGAGAGAAGTTTATAGCAATAAAAGCCTATATCAAAAAATAGAAAGATTTCAAATAAATAAGTTGATGATGTACCTCAAGGAACTGGAAAAGCAAAATCAAATAAAACCCAAAATCAACCAAAGGAAAGAAATAAAATCAGAACAGAACTAAACAAAATAAAGATGAAGAATCAATACAAAGGATCAACAAAACAAAAAGTTAGTTTTTAAAAAATACAAGCAAAATTGATGAACCACTAGCTATACTAACAAAAAAAATAGAAGACCCAAATAAAATCAGAAATGACAAAGGAGACATTACAATGAACACACAGAAATACAAAGGATCATTAGAGACTGTTATGAACAACTATACACTAATAAATTGGAAAACCTAGAGGAAATAAAGTCCTGAATATATATATCCTACTAAGATTGAACCAGGAAGAAACAGAAAACCTGAACAGACAAATAATGAGTAATGAGATTGAATCAGTAATGAAACATCTTCCAACAAAGAAAAGCCGAGGACCAAATGGTTTTACTGCTGAATTTTACTAAAATTATAAAGAACAGGTAACATCAATTCTTCTCAAACTATTCCAAAAAGTGGAAGAGGAAGGAATTCTTCCTAACTCATTCTATGAAGCCAGAATTACCCTGATATCAAAAATAAGACAAGCACATGGCAAAAGAAGAAAGAGAAAACTACAGGCCAGTATCTCTGATAAACATAGACGCAAAAATCTTCAACAAATACTAGCAAACTGAATCCAACAACACATCAAAAAGATAATACACCATGATCAAGTGGGATTTATTCCAGGGATGCAAGGGTGGTTCAACATATACACATCAATAAATGTGATATATCACATCAACAGAATGAAGAATAAAAGCTATATGATCATCTCAATAGATGCAGAAAAAGCATTTGATAAAATTCAACATCCCTTCATGATAAAAACTCTCAACAAATTAAGTATAGCGGGAACATACCTCAACATAATGAAGGCAAACTATTCATCTGACAAAGGACTAATATCCAGAAGATACAAGGATTCAAACAACTCAACAGCCAAAAAACAAATAACCACATTAAAATGGGCAAATGATCTGAATGGACATTTAGCAAAAGAAGACATACAAATGGCCCACAGGTATATGAAAACATGCTCAACATCGCTAATCATCAGGGAAGTACAAGCTAAAACCACAGTGAGATATCATCTCATCCCAGTTAGAATGGCTATTTCAAAAAGACAACAAATAAATGCTGGTGAGGTGGTGGAGAAAAGAGAACTCTTATACAACATTGGTGGGAATGAACATTAGCATGCCATTATGAAAAACAGTATGGAGAATTCTCAAAATACTAAATATAGAACTACCATGTGATCCAGCAATCCCACTCCTGGATATTTATCCAAAAGAAAGGAGATCAGTATATCAAAGGGATACCTGCACTCACATGTTTAGTGCAGCACTATTCACAGTGGCCAAGATACGGAATCAACCTATATGTCCAGCAACAGATGAATATATAAATGTATGTGTATACAATTTGAATACTATTTGCCCATAAAAAATAAAACGTTGTCATTTGCAGCAACATGGATGGAACTGGAGGTTATTATGTGAATTGAAATAAGCCCGGCACAAAAAGACAAACATTGCATGTTTTCATTCATATGTGGGAGTTTTAAAAGTGGATCTCATAGAGATAGAAAGTAGAAAGGTAGTTACCAGAGGCTGGGAAAAGTGCAGGGTGGGGATGAAGAGAGATTGATTACTGAGTACAAACATACAATTAGAAGGAATAAGTTCTAGTGTTTAATAGCATAGTAGGGTGAGTATAATTAAAAATAATTTCTTGTATACTTCAAAATAGCTAGAAGATGGCCAGGCACCGTGGCTCACACCTTTAATCCCAGCAATTTGGGAGGCTGAGGCGGGTGGATCACTTGAGGTCAGGAGTTTGAGACCAGGTTGGCCAACATGGTGGAACCCTATCTCTACTAAAAATACAAAACTTGGCCAGGTGTGGTGGTGTACGCTTGTAGTCCCAGCTACTTGGGAGGCTGAGGCAAAAGAATTACTTGAACCCGGGAGGCGGAGGTTGCAGTGAGCCGAGATCGCGCCACTGCACTCCAGTCTGAGACAGAGCAAGACTTCATCTCAAGGAAAAAAAAAAAAAAAGCTAGAAGAGAAGATATGAAATGCTCCCAACACATAGAAATGGCAAATATTTGAGGTGATGAATATTCTAATACCCTGATTTGATTATAAATTGTATGCATGTATTACAATATCCCATGTCCCCCATAAATATGTACAATTATTGTGTACCAACAAAAATAAATATGAATTCTAGAAACAAAAAAACTGTAGTTACTAAAAAATACTGCTGGACATTGTTCTGTGTGGGAGACGCGAGAGGGGAGAAGAAAGGGCACAATACACAATACTATTAAGGGTAAACACCTTTATTCCAAGTATATGGCAATACAGACATAATAAGCAAATCCCAGTGGGAAAGGGAGAAGAAGAGCTATGTCTATATATATTTACACCCACCAGACTATGGAGGAAGCATTACTAGCTTTGAGCTTGATCAGTCAAGACATAGGCCTGGCATTGGGCCAGGGCCAGTCTGGAAGTCAAATTAGCATTTTCCTTTTCCAGCTTACATTTCTTTTGTAGCAACCGGTCCCTATCTTGACACATTAACTTATAAGCAGTAAGCAAGCACCATCCATGCCAGGAAATTCCCTCGGCATCCCCTTATCAAACTAGAATTTCCTGCAGCACCTCACACACAGCCAACAGTTCAAAATGCACTAACTTAGATTCCCAATTTTCACAAAAGCCAGTTCCCCCGGACTATTCAGTCGCCAAGGGGGAGAACTGGGGAAGTTCCCATCCCGGGATGTGGGAAGTCCCCGAGCCTCCAGCCCAGTCCCTGCGACTGGAAAGTGGCATACTTTCGTTTTCGAATCCTGTTCCTGATACCAAAAGGTTCTGTGTGGGAAATGCCCGAGGGGTGAAGAAAAGGCACACACAATACTTTTAAGGGCAAACAGCCTTCATCCCAAGTATATGGCAACACAAATATAATAAGCAAATCACAGTGGGAAAGGGACAAGAAAAGATATATCTGTATATATTTACACCCACCGGACTATGGAGGAAGCATCACCAGACAGGGAAGCAGCAGCCTGGGCTCCAGAGTCGGCCGCCCGTCCGCGCACAGACGGGGTCTGGGACCCTCACCCTTTTGTAGTATTCCTTTTTTGGCCTGAGCCCCAGGCACGAGGGCCCTTCATGACTGGATTCAGGGAATACAGGAAGGTTAGCCTATTCTGTAGATTCTGTTGTTTGTTTGCCTTAAGGTAGAAAATGTACCTTACCAGAACAATCAGTATAGGTTATTAGCTCCCAGGCAGATGCCCAGAGGCTATTTACTGGCACATAACCATTCCTTGTGTTCAAGTTCAATGGAGTTCAAATTTAATATTTAACTTTTCCTCCACATGGCTCACACCTATAATCCCAGCACTTCGGGAGGCCAAGGCGGGTGGATCACTTGAGGTCAAGTGTTTGAGACCAGTCCGGCCAATGCGGCGAGACCCCTGTCTCCACTAAAAACACAAAAATTAGCTGGGCATGGTGGCGCGCACCTGTAGTTCCAGCTACTTGGGAAACTGAGGCAGGGGAATCACTTGAATCTGGGAGGCAGAGGCTGCAGTAGCTGAGATCGTGCCACCGCACTCCAGCCTGGGTGACAGAGCAAGACTCCATCTCAAAAAAAAAAAAAAAAAAGAAGTGACAAACATTTGAGATGATGAATATCCTAATACCCTGATTTGATCATTACAGATTGTATGCATGTATTACAATATCCCACGTACCCCATAAATATGTACAATTATTGTGTACCAATAAAAATAAATAAATATGAGTTATAGAAACAAAAAACCCTATATTTACTAAAAATCCTTCTGGACATGTAGAATATCATTTTGGACACAGTGAGAGACACATGAACTGCAAGAAAGGTGTGAGGTGAGACCCAGGACATGGAATAGAAGTACGGGGGCACAGAGTCTGTCCCCTGTTCTGCCGCCCGGTGGGCATGTTTCTGTGGTCTGGAGCCCCTCTTTGTCCTGGCTTCTGTCTTTGGTGCTTGGCTACCTTTGTGCCCCACCTTGTCCTTGCACATCATGGTAGCAATATTTTGAGGGGTGCAATGCAGGCGCCCTCCCCAGAGGCTGTGCACGTGCTTCTGGGCGAACTCCCTTTGTGCGCCTAGTACAGCGTGGAGGGGATTTCCCGTAGACACCCGACTCCAGCACCCAAGGGTTGTGTTGTTTTCCCTCCCCCAGAGCCCATGGGAATCAATGTTCTCATTCACCCCCTAAACTCTCCTGGGTCCTCCTGCTTGGCTGACCCCACAGAGTCCTGCTTCACTTCCATTGGGTCTGGTGATTATCTTGCCAGCATTCCAGTTTTTTAAAAAGACACTTTTTTTTTTTTGAGACAAAATCTCTCTTTGCTGCCCAGGCTGGAGTACAGTGGTGTGACCATGGCTCACTAGCCTTGACCTGCTGAGCTCAAGCCATCTTCCTGCCTCAGCCTCTCCAGTAGCTGAGGCTACAGGTGTGCACCACCACACCCGGCTAATTAAAAACTTTTTTTTTTTTTAGAGACAGGGTCTGGCTATGTTGCCCAGGCTGATCTCGAGCTCCTGGGCTCAAGCGACCCACCTGCCTCAGCCTCCCAAAGTGCCAGGATTACAGATGGGAGACACCATGCCTGGCCAAAAACACAGCTTTAAAACACAGAGTCCACCACATGGTCTGGTTTCAGTGGGAGTATTGGTCTGACTACATGGACCCTCCCCTCCACTTTTCTCCCACTCCTGTGTCTGTGGCCCAACTCCACTTCGCTGGCTTATTCTCCTAAGAGGCTGAAATCCAGAGTGGAAAGGAGCTGGGCCCGGGAAATTAACTCGGAGCATTTTTTTAATGCTGCGCCCAAACGCTCCCGTGTGACTGGTTATTGGAACCTGCACAGACGTGTCCAGGGGAGGGCCCTTCCCGCTGCCAGGGGGATGCCGCCACATGCGAGTAAAGGCAAGGGTCCCACCCCTTCCTGCACCCAGGAGGCCTTCCAGGGTCAACCCAGTGCCGAGGCTGGGGGTGCAGTAGAGACCAGGAGCCACAGGGAGATATGACCGTGGGCGACCCAGCCTGGGAACCCTGGATTCTGGCCCTGAGCTGGGGCGGGCAGGGTGGGGAGAGGGCACAGTGTGAGGACCCCGCCCACCCCATCTGGGTCCTGGAGGGAGTCTGTGCCAGGAGCCCAGGGACAGACAAGGCTCCACCCCAGGGAAGGAGGCCCCACGGCTCCCTCAGCACCCAGGGCCTTGGGCATGTGCTGGAAAATGGGGCCAGGGTCACTTTTAAATATTTTGACTGATTTCTCCAATTATTCTATTGGAGTTAGTAAATACTGAGATTTGTTATTATCTAACCCATTTTTAAACTTTTATTTTGAAAAATTATAGACTCACAGGAAGTTGCAAATAATAGAGTCCTATATTCTCCCCAGACCCTCTAATGGTGACATCCTATGCAGGATCCAAAGGTGTCCTTTTAAACAACACCCGTACTTGGTGCTATTTCATTTATAGAAAGTGTACAATTCACTGGTTTTAGTATATTCATAGAGTCGGCTGTCATTTGTATACCTTTTTTTAATAATTTTTTTTGAGGCAGGATCTCACTCTGTTATTCAGGCTGGAGTGCATTTATGCAGTCATGGCTCACTGCAGCCTTGACCTTCTGGGCTCACGTGATCCTCCCACCTTACCCTCCTGAGTAACTGGGACAGCTATTGTATGCCACCACACTTGGCTAACTTCTAACAAAATTTTTTGTGGAGATGAGGTTCCACTATTTGCCCAGGCTGGTCTTGAACTCCTGGGCTCAGGTGATCCTCCCATCCTGGCCTCCCACAGTGCTGGGATTACAGACATGAGTCACTCGCCTGGCCCATTTTTAAACAAAATTATAATGGAGAATGAGCTGAGCCTGTAATTGCCCAATGGAATTTTGCCAGCTGCACAGAACAGCCAATTTATGAAGACAGTAGTAGTGCAGTAGAGAAAGAGTTTAATCAGTGCAAGGCTAGCCATGTGGTATACCAGAGCTTATTATGCAAATCAGCCTCTCTGAAAGCTGGGAGCCTAGGGTTTTTCAAGGATAGTTTGGTGGGCATGGGGCTAGGGAATGGGGATAACAATTGGTTGGATCAGAGATAAAAATCATAGAGATAAAAATCATGCGACTGAAGCTGTCTTCTTGCAGTGAGTCAGTTCTTGGGTAGGATCACAAGACCAGATGAGCCAGCTTCTTGGTATGGGCTACTGATCCAGGTGGCTCTAACTGATCCATCAGAATGCAGGGTCTGAAAAATACATCAGACACGAATCTTAGATTTTTCAATTATGTTACCTATAGGAGCAACTGGGAAGGTTACAAGTCTTGTGCTCTCTGGCTACCTGATTCCTGAGCCATAATTCTAATCTTGGGGTCTTTCGTTAGTTTTACAAAGACAGTTTTGGTTCCTGAATGAAGAGGAGATAGTTTTGGAAGGGCTATTATCATCCTTGCTTCAGTGTTAAACTATAAACTAAATTCCTCCCAAAGTTAGCTTGGCTTTTGCCCAGAAATGAACAAGGACAACTTGGAGGTTAGAGGCAAGTGTGGAGGAAAAGTTAAACATTAAATTTGAACTCAATTGAACATGGACACAAACAATGGCCACCAAGTCCCGAAACGGGTTGTGTGAGCCCCTTGAGGCGTTTATCCAGCGCTGTTTTGGAGAAATCTCTAATTCAATCTATTCCTATACATTAGTTATTGAAAAACAATAGAAAATTGCAAAAACAACTTGACCCTTTTGTGTTCTTTGAGCCCAGTCACAAAGGCCCCTCGTGACTGGGCCTCACGCCAAACAGCTCGTTACAAAAAGAGCTAGGATCCCAGACCACATCGAAGCTTCATGAGATCTCTCCTTGTCTGTGCACAGACGGGTGGCCAACTCTGGAGCCCAGGCTGTTGCTTCCCGGTCTGGCAGTGAATCCTCCATAGCCTGGTGAGTGTAAATATATATATCTATCTTGGCTTGGCGCAGTGGCTCACGCCTGTAACCCCAGCACTTTGGGAGGCGGATTGCCTGAGGTCAGGAGTTCGAGACCAGCCTGGCTAACATGGGGAAACCCTGTCTCTACTAAAAATACAAAAATTAGCTGGGTGTGGTGGCGCACGCCTGTAGTCCCAGTTATTCAGGAGGCTGAGGCAGGAGAATAGCTTGAACTCGGGAGATTGAGGTTGCAGTGAGCTGAGATCACACCACTGCACTACACACTAGGTGACAGAGTAAGACTCCATCTCCGAAAAAAAAAAAATATATATATATATATATACACACACACATATGGATATATATTTTGCCTTCTCCCTTTCCCACTGCAATTTGCTTATTATATCATTTGCTTATTATATGAATTTGCTTATTATATAATTTGCTTATTATATCTGCATTGCCACGTAAGATGAAGGTTGTTTACACTTAAAGGTATTGTGTGTGTGTCTTTTCTTCTCCCCTCGCACTTTTCCTGCACAGAACAGCAAGATGGAGTTAGCTATGTCAGATTTCCCTTTCTGTCAGAATTTTGCAAAGGTAGTTTCAAGCCTTCAGCCAGTGGGTAGTATCCATTAGTACACACCGGAGTTTCGATCTATTTCCTGGAATGGTGTCTCGCCTCTGCTGCCCCATGGCAGGGTTTCTTACTTCTGCTGCCCCATGGCAAGGCTGCCTGATCACTGCAGATCATGCTGACATAGGTGGACAGAACAGGTCCCTCCTGCTGGAGCACTTTGTGCTGTGATTTGCATAGACTGTGTTCTGAGAGTTACTTTTGCTATTTGAAAGATATTGGCCGGGCACGGTGGCTCATGCCTGTAATCCCAGCACTTTGGGAGGTCGAGGCAGGCTGATCACGAGGTCAGGAGCTTGAGACCAGCCTGGCCAATATGCTGAAACCCTGTCTCTACTAAGAATACAAAAAAATGGCCAGGTGCGGTGGCTCACGCCTGTAATCCCAGCACTTTGGGAGGCAGAGGCAGGTGGATCACAAGGTCAGGAGATCGAGACCATCCTGGCTAACATGGTGAAACCCCGTCTCTACTAAAAATACAAAAAATTAGCCAGGTGTGGTGGCGGGCACCTGTAGTCCCAGCTACTTGGGAGGCTGAGGCAAGAGAATGGCGTGAACCCGGGAGGCAGAGCTTGCAGTGAGCCGAGATCGCACCACTGCACTCCAGCCTGGGCGACAGAGCGAGACTCCGTTTCAAAAAAAAAAAAAAAAAGTACAAAAAATTAGCTGGGTGTGGTGGCATGCACCTGTAGTCCCAGCTACTTGGGAGGCTGAGGCAGGATAATTGCTTGAACCCAGGAGGTGAGGGTTGCAGTCACCTGAGATTGCGCCACTGCACTCCAGCCGGGGCCACAGAGCAAGATTCTGTCTCGGGAAAAAAAACAAAAAAAAAAAAAAGAAAGAAAGAAAGACTAGCTATTTGGCACAGAATTCCATCAGATTTGCATGTTTTATCTCATTTATAGCATTGCATACAACAATAACATTTTAATTTCCATGTAGTTTTAAATATACTTATAACCTATTTATCAAAGCTTTTAAAAAAGAAAGTGTTTCCTGAGTAACTTAATTGCATATAGAAACAGAGGGAGCCCAGCTCAGTCAGTCTGCAGTGTAATTGACAGTTAATTAACATATGTCTTTGAAAACTGAGTGAAAATAAAGAGTTTGAAACTTTCTGAGACTTACTAGATTCCTCTCCTTGGGGCAGGTCTTGGATGTCGAATGCTATCCCCAGCAGCCTCAAATCTACAAAGCAGTGATACAATCACGCACCCACCACCAGCTGAGCAACTGAGAATACCAAGTGTTCACCAGGATACCCAGCACCCAGAGGCATCTCACTTTGCTGGTGGGAGTGCACTTTTTTCTTTTTTTTTTTTTTTTTGAGACAGAGTCTCGTTCTGTCGCCAGGCGGGAGTGCAGTGGCACGATCTTGGCTCACTGCACCGTCCGCCTCCTGGGTTCTGGTGATTCTCCTGCCTCAGCCTCCTGAGTAGCTGGGACTACAGGCGCCACCACCCCCAGCCAACTTTTTTTGTTTTTTTTTTTGAGACGGAGTGTCGCTCTGTCGCCCAGGCTGGAGTGCAGTGGCACAATCTCGGCTCACTGCAAGCTCCGCTTCCCGGGTTCACGCCATTCTCCTGCCTCAGCCTCCCGAGTAGCTGGGACTACAGGTGCCCGCCACCATGCCCGGCTAATTTTTTTGTATTTTTAGTAAACACAGGGTTTCACCATGTTAGCCAGGATGGTCTCGATCTCCTGACCTTGTGATCCACCCGCCTCAGCCTCCCAAAGTGCTGGGATTACAGGCGTGAGCCACCGCGCCCGGCCGGGAGTGCACTTTGTACAAACACCTGGAGAAACTGTTTGGCAGTGTGTTCTAAAGCTGAACCTACCCAAACCCTAAGACCTGGCAACTTCCAGCAAGTGAGTGAATAAGTTTAATTGTGAGTGAATAAGCCAGACACAAAGAGTACATGGGTGTGCATCCTTGTCAACTGATAAAGAAAAGTGGCTCAGAACAGCCTGAGGAATGAGGGGGGTGTGCAAAATGTATCAGGTCCAGAGGGACAGGAGCATGGGACCTCAGTCACACCCCTGCAGCCATGCCCAGGGGTAACTGTTTAAGGGCTTTGTTTTTTTCTTTCCTTCCCTGTAGTTTCCAGGCTAGCTAATAAATTACCTAAAATATTACCACAAGTTGCACAATGTGAGCCTCACCCATTATCTTCATGCTCCTGGAATTTGTGATACAAAGAGCGATGTCTAATAAATCAATAGGTTATGTTATTTTAATGAAACAATAAAAATTTTTGGTAAACAACTTAGGAACTGCCCCATTTTTCCTTTAAATACTGACTTGTGGCTGGGTTTGGCGGCTCGCACACGTAATCCCGGTGCTTTGTGAGGCCAAGGATTGGGAGGAGGGCTTGAGGCCAGGAGTTCAAGGCTGCGGTGAGCTGTGATCATACCACTGCCCTCTAGCCTGCGTAACAGAGTGAGACCCTATCTCTATTAAAAAAAAAAAAAAAAAGCCAGGCATAGTGGCATGCACCTACAGTCCTAGCTACTCAAAGACTAGGACTAGAGGCAGAGGTGGGAGGATCACTTGAGCCCAGGAGTTCCCAGGAGTTCCAGGCTGCAGTGAGCTGTGATCTCACCATAGGATCTCACCATGGGATACCTTTTCTTTCTTTCTTTCTTTCTTTCTTTCTTTCTTTCTTTCTTTCTTTCTTTCTTTCTTTCTTTCTTTCTGTCTTCTCTCTTTCTCTCTTTCTCTCTCTCTCTCTCTCCCTCTTTCTCTCTCTTTCTTTCTTTTTTTTTTTTTTTTTTACAAAGTTTCATTCTGTCGCCCAGGCTGGAGTGCAGTGGCACGATCTTGCCTCACTGCAACCTCCGCCCCCCAGGTTCAAGTGATTCTCTTGCCTCAGCCGCCTGAGTAGCTGGGATTATAGGTGCCCGCCACCATGCCTGGCTAATTTTTGTATTTTTAGTAGAGACGGGATTTCACCATGTTGGCCAGGCTGGTCTTGAACTCCTGACCTCAGGTGATCCTCCTGCCTTGGCCTCCCAAAGTGCTGGGATTACAGGCATGAGCCACCGTGCCTGGGGCCTCAGTTTCTTAATTTTGGTTGGCATTTCTGGTGTTGTCTGGAGGATTCAGCTCTATTCCTCCCTTGCAGCCAACTGGCATTCCCTCTCACACTCAGCAATCCAAACCAGTATAAACACTCTGTGTTCCTCTGACTCCAGAGGTTTCCTTGTGTGCAAAGGTTGAGTCCTGAATTCAGACCTCCTTTCCTTTTGGTTGAGGTCTAGATCTTTTTCTAATTTTTAATTTTAATTTTTTGTGGACATGTAGGTGTATATATTTATGCAGAACATAAGATGTTTTGACACAGACATGCAACGTGTAATAATCTTATCATGGAAAATGGGGTATCCATCCCCACAAGCATTTATACTTTATGTTACAAACAATTCAATTATACTCTTTTTGTTATTTTAAAATGTAAAATTAAATTATTATTGACTATAGTCCCCCTTTTGTGCTATCAAATACTAGGTCTTACTCATTCTTTCTAACTATTTGTTTTGTATCCATGAACCCACCTCCCCTTCACCGTCCCACTACCCTTCTTAGCCTCTGGTAATCATCCTTCTACTCTCTGTCTCCACGAGTTCAATTGTTTTGACTTTTAGATCCCACAAATAAATGAGAACACGCGATGTCTGTCTTTCTGAGACTGGGTTATTTCATTTATCATAATGACTTCTAGTCCATCCATGTTTTTGAAAATGACAGGATCTCATTCTTTTTTATGGCTGAATATACTCCATTGTGTAAGTACCTCTGTTGATGGACATGTAGGTTGCTTCCAAATTTTGACTGTTGTGAAGAAGCTGAAACTTTATTTGGGCTGTTTTCCAAATCCTTTCTTTCCTGCAAGAGTGAGGGCTTCTGTCTCTGTCTCTGGACAAGAGATTTAGGCAAAAGCTCTGCAGAGAATGTCTGTCTTCTCCTCAGCCTCATGGCAGGGTTTTGGGTTACAGTGTTGGAGTCTAGTGTAACTGCCCAGTGGGTTCCTCTTGCCCACTGTTCAGAGGGAGCCAATTTATCAAGACAGGGAATTGCAACAGAGAAAGAAAGAGTTTAAGGCCGGGCACAGTGGCTCATGCCTGTAATCCCAGCACTTTGGGAGGCTGAGGGGGGCAGATCACCTGAGGTCGGGAGTTCGAGACCAGCCTGACCAACATGGAGAAACCCCATCTCTACTAAAAATACAAAATTAGCCAGGCATGGTGGCGCACGCCTGTAATCCCAGCTACTCGGGAGGCTGAGGCAGGAAAATCGCTTGAACCCAGGAGGCAGAGGTTGTCATGAGCCGAGATCGCGCCATTGCACTCCAGCCTGGGCAACAAGAGTGAAACTCCGTCTCATAAATAAATAAATAAATAAAAACAGTTTAATACATGTTATCGTCGGCTAAACAGGAAACTAAAGTTTTATTGCTACTCAAATCAGCCTCCCTGAAAATTCAAAGTTTAGGATTTTTTTAAAGATAGTTTGGTGGGCAGGAGGATGGGAAGTGGGAGTGCTGACTGCTTGGGTGGGGGTTGAAACCGCCGGGAGTCGAAGCTGTCCTCTTGGGCTGAGTTGGTTCTTGAGTGGGGATCATAAGACGAGATGAGCCAGTTCACCAGTCAGTGTAGCCTCAGCTGACCCATCAGAATGCAGGGTCTGAAAAACACCTCAAACACCAACCTTAGGTTTCATAATAGTAACGTTACCTATGGGAGCAGCTGGGGAGGTGAGGAATCTTGTGGCCTCTGGCCGCGTGACTCCTGAGCCAAAATTTCTCATCTGTGGCTCATTTGTTAGTTCTACAAAGGCTGTCTGATCCCCAGGCAAGGAGAGGGTTTGTTTTGGGGAGAGGCTGTTATCTGTGCTTGAACATTAAACTATAAATCCCTCCCTTCCTCCTTTGGCCTACACTCAGGAATGAACAAGGGCAGCTTGGAGGTGAAAGGTAAGATGGAGCTGGTTAGGTCAGATCTCTTTCACCATCATAATTTCCTCATTGTTATCTTTTTTGCAAAGGTGGTTTCACTAGCACTGGTGATTTCACTTTTTTTGACCTAAAGTTACATAGCATGATTTTAAAATTGTAGCTGTTTCCTATTGCTGGTAATTTGGACTCGTCTTTTCAATTGTGACCAATTCCTGCTAGTTTCAAACCAAAGGGTGCATGAGGGTGAGTTCTCTCACCTGGAAGTTAAGAGACACTTGCTCCCTCCAAACCCAGCTGGGTGTTGCCGGGGACTAGAGATTTTATGGGGGTGTTGGGATGTTTGTCCATGATGCGTAGCAGTCTGAGAGGGCCTCCCTGCAGGACAGACCCCAGCTGGAACGTGCACATAAGGGCTGGTCACCTGGCGCCTTTAGCACTCTACCACTGCAAGGGGACCAGGGATTCTGAGACACATAAGACAGTCAATCACGGTGTCACTGGGACCTTTGGGAGTGACGCTTGCAAGCAGCACACTTCAACCAGAAGCTCTGTTCCAGCCTTGATCACTTTTGAGAAGGAATTTCTAAAAGTATGGGAAAATGGTTGTCAAAAACTGAGCTTTCCTTTAAGGGGCAACCCCCCTTGGAAGCACCAGCCGGGTTTGTGGGTCACCCCTGTAGAGCGCCATGCTGTGGACACCCAGGCAGATGCACCCACATGACTCAGGATGACCCCAAATTGCAATGGCCAAAATCGGGGTCTTTGGAAATTTCTAAGTTAATATGTTTGTGCATACAATTAGCAGGTTTTAGAACCAGACAAATTGAACAGCAGTCCTATTTTAACGGTAGGTAGAAGCTTCTAAGAGAGGTATGGAAAAAATGGCTTCCGTCCAGGAGATAAGCAAAAAATTGTCAGAAACAATTTCACAACTAAAGAAAACCTTGAAAATGTCTTCTCTTTCTCCTTCCACTGCTCTCCTGTTGCCTCCTCCCACACCTCTACATCCACTTTTGTCAGGCCTTCCATGCTCTGGTTACCATCTCTCCCATCCCTCCTCCGCCAGAGGAAGAGGCTCAGCAAATCCCACAGCACTCTTGCAGATCTTCTGGTCAACCCGCTTCTTTCATCGAGGGCAGCTCCAGCAGCTGACTTGCCAGACCCAACCTCTTAAGAAGAGGCAGATAAGCCCACATGACCAAAGAGGGGTCTGCTTCTCTTGCAAGAAACAAAGTCACCTTTAAAAAGATTGCAAACAACTTAAATGGCAACAGGAGAGAAAAACCACCCAAGAGAAACAGCTGCTCTGGGGAGCCGAAGGGGGCGTTTCTATTTCTCCTTCCTCTCTCATTAGAAGGAGTGGATCCACTGCTGAGTGAAGAGACTCCTGCTCTCACTGACACCAGAGCTGTCTTCTCTGTTCTCAACCCCATCATATATAACTGTCCCCTTCCTCAGAGGAACGAAACCACTGAAATGGTGGGAGTGCCTAACCCACCCATGACTGTAAGGCCCAAGTTTCAGAATTTCTAATAGGGACTGCATGAGACTTATTTTTGCACTGCTGCAAAGAAATACCTGAGGCCGGGCATGGAGGCTCACGCCTGTAATCCCAGCACTTTGGGAGGCCAAGGCAGATGGATCACCTCAGGTCAGGCGCTCAAGACCAGCCTGGTCAACATGGCGAAACCCCATCTCTACTAAAAATACAAAAATTAGCCAGGCGTGGTGGTGCGTGCCTGTAATCCCAGATACTCGGGAGGCTGAGGCAGGAGAATCGCTTGAACCCAGGAAGTGGAGGTTGCAGTGAGCTGAGATTGTGCCACTGCACTCCAGCCCAGGCAATAGAGCAAGATTCTGTCTCAAAAAAATAAAAAAAAGAAAGAAAATATTTTGAATTCGGAACCAATGGATGATGTGAGCAACTTATGGCAAACCCTGCCTCACCACTTATGGTCACAAGCACCCACATTCATTGGGAGAATAATTTCAGCCACTCATCATTTGCAGCATCACTCTTGCTACAGGCTTCTTTATGTGGAGTTCTTCCCTTGCCTTCACCTCACATTACTCTCTCATTGTAGGGATCTTAGCCCTGCTACTGTGCTGCCATTGCCTTCTGATGGGCTGCTCCCTGGCTGTATTGCCCTGACCCAGCAAATTCTCACTCCTAGGCAGAACTCACAGGAGATGCCTACAGAGGATGCTGATGTAATTTGGTTTACTGATGGCCCCTAATTAAATGGCAATTCTGGAAAACACTGCAAGGTGATGCAGCTGTCTCTGTGACCGAAGTCCTAAAAGACAACTCTCTCCAGAGGCAAAGTTGGCCCACCCAGCAAAACTGATTGCCTTAGCCAGAGCCTGTCGATGCGCAGAAAGCAAGGTTGCTGAAGTTTACGCAGAGAGCAGAGGCGCGTTTACAACAGCACGTGATTTGGGGATGCTCCAGAAATAACGTAGATTCCTGACTTCTTCCAGACAATCCCTTAAAAATGGCCAACAGGCCTTTGATCTCTTGGAGGTCATTCAGAAACTGAAATCACTGGCCCTTATCAAAATTCCTAGACATCGGAAGCCAGACACTTTTGATGGTAAGAGCAACTGTTTCACAGAGGCTGTGACCAAAACTGTTGCTGAAGTGTCTTTCCTCACCCAAAAACTATACATCTCGAGCTATCCCTGCAAGCACACGCTCCAATTAAAACTTTGCTGAAGGAGGCCAAGCACGGTGGCTCATGCCTGTAATTCCTGCACTTTGGGAGGCCAAGGTGGGCAGAAGTCCAAGACCAGCCTGGCCAACATGGTGAAACCCTGTCTCTACTAAAAATACAAAAATTAGCCAGGCGTGGTGGTGCATACCTGTAATTCCAGCTACCCGGGAGGCTGAGGCAGGAGAATCGCTTGAACCCAGGAGGCGGAGGTTGCAGTGAGCTGAGATTGCGCGACTACACTCCAGGCTGGAAGACAGAGTGAGACTCCATCTCAAAAACAAAACAAAACAAAAAAACCTCGCTGAAGAAAGCACAGAGAAAGGCCCTGAAAAAGAGTTAAAGCTTTGGAAAAGTAAGAGGGGGATGTCACGTCCTCTCCTGAAATGGGTTTATGGTACAGTTCAGTGAAAGACCAATTCTTCTCTCGCGACTTTGGTTACCCTTTTTACAATATGTTCATGAGTCAACTCACTGGAGTCAGATAAAACGATTTCATGGAAAAACAATTTCATGGAAAAATAATATTCCTGGAAACCATCACCCATGATGGCTCAAAAGGTGTACTCTCAGCTGAACTCAGCGGCTCATGCCTGTAATCCCAGCACTTTGGGAGGCCGAGGCGGGTGGATCACTTGAAGTCAGGAGTTCGAGACCACATTGACCAACATGGTGAAACCCCATCTCTACTAAAAAAATATAAAAGTAGCCAGGCATGGTGGCAGGCGCCTGTAATCCCAGCTACTTGGGAGGCTGAGGACAGGAGAATAGCTTGGACCCGGGAGGGAGAGGTTGCAGTGAGCCAAGATTGCACCATTGCACTGCAGCCTGGGTGACAGAGCAAGACTCTGTCTCAAAAACAAAACAAAACAAAACAAGACTTGTTGCCTGGGCAACAAGAGCAAAACGCCATCTCAGAAAAAAAAAAAGTGTACTCCCCCCATCCTGCTTGTCCCAACACAATTCTGAAAAGCACTCCACGTTCCTCAAGGACATTTCCCATCAGGACCTTTTGAGATAAAATGGCAACTGAATTTTGTCCAACTGCCTTTATCTCAAGGATACAAGTACATCCTGGTCATGATTTCCATGTTTTCTCATTGGGTTGAAGCATTGCCGTGCCGTAGAGCCACGGCCTGAACAGTAGGTAAATTTTCGCTAGAGAAAATTATTCCTTCTTGGGGAGTCCTCCAAGTTGCACAGCAACCGAGGAACCCATTTCACCTGTCAGACAATTCGGTCTATTTGTGACATACGGCGATTTTTCACCACTGCACTGTGCATGCCACCCTCAGCCCCTGGCCTGGCGGAACACATAGGCGGTGTTAACAGTGGAGCGTGTCCAGGTCCTCGGTGTCTTGAACAAAGAAGTGGACAAAACGCACAAACAAAGCAAGGAAAGAATGAAGGGCTTTGTCTTACTTTGTTTTTCTTGGGACGGAGTCTTGCTCTGTCGCCCAGGCTGGAGTACAGTGGTGCAATCTCCGAGGCTCACTGCCAACCTCTGCCGCCCGGGTTCAAGCGATTGTCGTGCGCAGCCTCCCAAGTAGCTGGGACTACAGGCATCCGCCACCACGCCCAGCTAATTTTTGTATTTTTAGTAGAGATGGGGTTTCACCACGGTGACCAGGCTGGTCTCGAACTCCTGACCTCAGGTGATCCACCTGCCTCGTCTCCCAAAGTGCTGGGATTACAGGCGTGAGCCACTGCACCCAGCCGAAGGAAGGGTTTTATTGAAAATGAAAGTACACTCCACAGTGTGGTAGTGGGCCTGAGCATAGGGGCTCAAAGGCCCTGTTACAGAGTTTTTGTGAGTTTATGTGAGTTTAAATACCCTCTACTTGGGGTACACCCTGTGTAAATGAAGAGGATGAAGTAAAGTGATGCCATATGGAGAGGATATTTCCTGTTATAGCTGAAGTGTGAATTGGCCTTATGTTCCCTGCCTCCAGACCTTATTTTCCTGCCACAATGGATACAAGAACAAATGGCAAAGTTTACAGAAACTTTGAACCTTGTCTTGCCTAAGGCTCTTCCATTGGTATTGCTTAAATTACCTTCTACCCGTTTGGAAAACCTCAGCTTTCTCCCTTTGAAATAACTGCAGGAAGCCCCATGTGCCTGGAGGAAGGAGCCCAGTGAACCAGCTCACCCTAAAGGTGACATTCTTCATGATTGCAAGGTCTTATACAGCTTCTCACTAAAAACTCTAAATTAAAGATTCTTTGAAGAGTCAGCACCCAGGAGACGAAGACATCAGAGGTCATGGCCTGCAACTAGGAGGTTTTGATTCTTGGAAAAGACATCAAATCAAGGACTCTTTCTATCAAATAAAGGACTCCCTCCAGCTCACCAGAAGGGCCCATGTTGGGGATTGTTTACCAATTCCTTGTGCAGCTAAACTCAAAGGCACTGACTCATGCATTCACATTTCTCATTTTAAAAAGGCAGTCCTTGCAGCCATAAAAAAGAATGAGGTCATGTCCTTTGCAGGGACATGGATGAAGCTGGAAACCATCATTCTCAGCAAACTAACACAGGAACAGAAAACCAAACACCGCATGTTCTCACTCATAAGTGGGAGCTGAACAATAAGAACACAAGGACACAGGGAGGGGAAAAACACACACCGCGGCCCTGTTAGGGGGTAAAGGGCAAGGGGAGGGAGAGCACTAGGACAAATACCTAATGCATGTGGGGCTTAAAACCTAGATGATGGGTTGATAGGTGCAGCAAACCACCATGGCACATGTATACCTATGCAACAAACCTGCACATTCTGCATGTGTATCCCAGAACTTAATGTAAAATTTTAAAAAATAAAATAAATAAAAAGGCAGTCCTGCATGCATGGGTACCTTCCACCTGGAGATCCCCAGCGGAAGCTGATCTGCAGCCAGTTACCTTATTCTTCAGACCAGGACGAGAAGTGGGAAATTAATTAGAAATCACTCAAAAAGTTAAATGGGCTGGGCGCGGTGGCTCACACCTGTAATCCCAGCACTTTGGGAGGCCAAGGCTGGTGGATCCCTTGAGGTCAGGTGTTCGAGACCAGCCTGGCCAAAATGGCGAAACACCATCTCTACTAAAAATAAAAAAAAAAAATAATAAAAATAATTAGCCAAGTATGGTGGTACACATCTGTAATCCCAGCAACTCGGGAGGCTGAGGCAGGAGTTATCACTAGAGCCCAGGAGGCAGAGGTTGCAGTGAGCTGAGATCACGCCAGTGCACTTCCAGCCTGAGCAACAGAGTGATGCCCTGTCTCAAAAAAAAAAAAAAAAAAAATGCAAAATGGCTGCAAGGTGGTAGAAAAACAGACGCCTCACGTGATTTACATGATTGATTACCTTTAGGAATAGGACTGCTTTCCAGATTGGGATTTTATTTGCATCGTATTTTTTATTCTTCACTTGATTATGCCTTGTATTTCTAGATGTCTAAAGTCAAGAATAAAAACGAAAATCATGATAGCTAGAACACTTAGGAATGATCCGCGACACCACAGCTTCTCTCCAAGCAGGCGGCCTGGGATCCCGCTGCTCTGTCCCGTTGTGCTGCCAATATCTTCTGCCTGGAGACCTCACCGAGTTCATGAGCCAGAGCACCTCTCCTCTTGCCCCCCGCCCCCCATGTGGGAATGAGCCTTCCCAGTGATGCTGGGCAAATTTACACTTAAAATGTTGATCAGCTAGGTGCAGGGGCTCACGCCTATAATCCCAGCATGTTGGGAGGCCAAGGAGGGTGGATCACTTGAGGCCAGGAGTTAGTTCAAGGCCAGCCTAGGCAACATGTTGAAACCCTATCTCTACCAAAAATACAAAAATTAGCCAGGCGTGGTGGCATATGACTGTAGTCCTAGCTACTCCGGAGGCTGAGACATTAGAATTGCTTGCACCCTGGAAACAGGTTGCAGTGAGCAAAGATCACACCACTGCACTCAAGCCTGGGCAACAGAGTGAGACTCTGTCTCAATAAATAAATAAATAAAATGTTAGATACAGTTAGGTTTCCTCTTCAAACAGCTTATCCAGTTTCCTCATTCTCTATCCTACAATTCCAAAGACCCCCTTGCCTTTGCTGCACCGCAGCTTGTCTGAATATGCCTAGGCATGCCTGAACTTGCTACAACCCCAGTCCACATTTCTTTCCTTATTAGGGAATAGGTTACCCTCCTAGTCCCTCCGTAAATGACCCCCCTTCTCTCCCTTCTCACCTCCCTTACGTGCCTACCTTATCTAAGAAAGTTTAAATGTTTAGCCAACTGGGACTAGTTTAGACTGTGCGGTCCAACCCTAGCCAATAGGGGAAAGACACAGAAGCAGAAGCTGTGTTAGACATAATAAAAACCCCTGCTTTCCTTTGTTCTGTGTGCTTTCGCCATTGCTTCACATGTGAGATGCACATACCCTTCTGCCGAAGTAGATTTGCCTTGCTGAGAGATCCTTAGTCTCAGTGCTGGTTCTTCTTTGAGGCACCGAGCATTTGTTTCCAAAAAATAAATAAAATAAAATAAAATATTGATCATCAATACTTTCAGAGAGCAAGATCTTGATCCAAAGGAGGAAATAAGAAAGAAAAGTGGCTCAGAGCAGCCTGAGGAATGTGAGACCTGCAAACTTATCAGGCCCAGAGAACAATGATGCCAGCAGCCGTGCCTAGGGTTCACTGTTCAAAGGCTTTTTCTTTCCTTCCCTGTAGTTTCCAGACTAGCTGACTGTCTAGACTTCCTAAAAGTTACCACAAATTGTACAATGTGATCCTTATCCATGTCAATGAAAAGAGTCAAATTCTGTGAAATATGTTAAAGGGTTTATTCTAAGCCAAATATGAGTGACCATGGCCCATAACACAGCCCTCAGGAGGTCCTGAGAACATGTGCACAGGGTGGTCGGGGCACATATAGCTTGGTTTTATATATTTTTAGGGAGACATTAGACATCAATCAAATATATTTAAGAGGGACTGGCACGGTGGCTCACGCCTGTAATCCCAGCACTTTGGGAGGCTGAGGCAGGTGGATCACAAGGTCAGGAGTTCAAGATCAGCCTGACCAACATAGTGAAACCATCTCTACTGAAAATACAAAAAATTAGCTGGGCGTGGTGGCGGATGCCTGTAATTTCATCTACTCGGGAGGCTGAGGCAGGAGAATTGCTTGAACCCAGGAGGCGGAGGTTGCAGTGAGCCGAGATCGTGCCATTGCACTCCAGCCTGGGTGACATTGCGAGACCCCATCTCAAAAAAAAAAAAAAAAAAAAAAAATATATATATATATATATATATATATATATATGAAATATATGGATTTGGAGGTTCCCTCTCTTGGCTTTGGAGCCCCCCATCCCTCTGTTTCTGTACAGGGGAGCTTCTTCCTTCTCCCATCCTTCTTGCCCCTTCTTGCCTATTAAACTCTCCACTCCTTAAAACCAAAAAAAAAAAGAAAGAAAGAAATACAACGGTTTGGTTCAGAAAGCTGGGACAACTCAAAGCGGGAGCTTCCAGGCTGTAGGTAAGTTTAAACATTTTCTGGTTTACAATTGATTGAGTTTATCTGAAGACCTGGGATTAACGGAAAGGAAATGTTCAGGTTAAGATGAAGGATTGTGGAGACCAAGTTTTATTGTGCAGAGGAAGTTCTCAGATAGCAGACTTCAGAGAGAGCAGGTTGTAAAATGCTTCTTATCAGACCTAAAAGTGTACCTGGCTCTAGTTGATTATCTCCTGGATCTGAAAAGAAAGGAAGGAAAACAAAGGGGAAAGGGGATTCCAATAGAATCTGGATTTTTCCCACAAGAGACTTTGCAGGACAATTTCAAAGTATGGCAAGGAAATGTATTTTGGGGTAAAACATTTTGATTTTTTTTGTTGTTGTTATGCCAGAGTCAGGTTGGAAAGTAAGTCACGATATACAGGGTTAAATAAAACCCATCTGATGAGAATTTCTGCTTTGTAGCGCATGACTCCCCAGACCCCTTAGAAAGGAATTTGGGCAAGATAAAAAATCAGAGCTTAGTCCTCGCCCATTATCTTCATGTTCCTGAAATGTGTGATACAAACAACAACGTTCAGCCAATCAATAATTGAAGCTTTGTGTTGTAAATTATTTTATTTCTTCCTTGATGATTTAGAGGGACTATCTTCAAACCAGTACAAATATTTCATACATAATACCTGGCCATTTTCTAACTCATTGAGTAATTTGTTGCACAATAAGCTACCTCATGTCTTTCAGCAGGAAATGCATTACGTTTGAATGGTGAAGACATTACATAATGAATTAGGACACAACTAAAATTTACTTTAAATAGTTCTTTGGGGGAGGGGACACCACACTTCTCAATGAAGAGAAACATTTTTATAGTCCAGAGGTCTTTTATTTTATTAACACCTATTATGCCATGAATCCATAGGGAATAGGTTCCAGCAGTTCAGGCTCCTTCCCGTTGGTTCTCACAAAGTGTGCTTCTCTGGGTGGAGCAGCCTGGAACTTAGTTGAATCCAGGTACCTTTCTCTGTGGCTTCTGTCTCTTTCTGATCATTTTCCTTCACGCGTTTCAGGAAGCTGTCTCGGCTCTTAGAGTGCTTCATGTGCTCAATATGCTCATTAATTCTCTTGGCAGGAATCTTGCCCTTGTTTGTCTACAGCAATGCCAACAGCATGCTGGGGAACACTGTAGACTCTTCCAGCTTTGCCATGGTGACACTTGCGGGGCTTCCTTTTTGAACAGTTCCCATTCCCTTGATGTCTACAGTGTCACCTTTCTTATAGATTCACATATACGTGGCCAGAGGAACAACTCCATGTTTTCCAAAATGCCTGGAGAACATGTATCGGGTGCCTCTCCTCTTTCCCTTTGCATTCATCATTTTGGCGAATTACTGGAAGATGGCGGTTCTGGCCAAAAGGCACCGATGCTATTTTAAAGAACCAATGTACGTTTCTGGTAAACGACCAAACTGCTCCTTCAATTTTCCTTAAAAATCCATTTGCATCTGCTGCTTGTTGGAGCTTATCGCCAGGGTAACTTGAGTCTATGTCTCCTGGGCTTCAGTCCTCAAACGTGGCCCAAATAAACTCTCTATTTATGTTAATTTTGCCTCAGTTTCTTCCTTTATGTTGATGCAATAAAGTTCAAGAATGGGTAAAACCGATTCATGGAGTTAGAAGATGTGAAACACAGCCGTTACCTTGGTGGGGGAAGTTGGGAAGGGGTGGGAAGCGGCGTCACGGGTGTTGATTCCGTGGGTGGGCTTGCTTTGTAAAAATGTTTCCAGCTGTAGGTTGATGATTCATATACGTTTCTGCAGGCATGTTGTGCTTTCATTTAATAATCTTAACATCTTTAGGCAATGGCTCTGCTGAGACTTTGCCCTTGGATGCTGTGAGGGGCCCGAGGCTCAGGCCACCCCATCTGGCTCAAGACACTGATTTCCTGTAGCACAGATGAGAGCAAGTGAGAATCCGACAGCAAGAATTGCTAAGTGCTTGTGGCTGACAGCAAGGAAAGCTACAGCAAAGAGGCTGCCCACCCCTGGGGCTTCTCCTCTTTTTAAGCACCACTGCCCACCCCACCCCTGCCATCAGCCCTGCCTTCCTCCTGGGGAATAGCGGGACAGCTCTACCCATGACAGTGGTCTCTGCCCTGATCCCTGATCGAAATGACTGACGGCAAACTCTCCTTCAGGCCTGGCCTCCCCGGAGTTCCCACTTAGCAAATGGCTTTCTAATGAGAGCACAGTAACTTGTCCCTATGTGTGGACTGACAATGAATCAAAGAAGCAGAAATCCATGGTGGACTTTATCTCAGCGAATAGAGGACAGAGATCAACCACAGCTCCTGTAGGATTCGGGAGATTGGTCACCCACATAGGCACAGAAAGAGGAAAATGGGATCCACCTTTCTGGGGCCAACCTGACAATTTGTGTGCAAAGCACAGGAATTCCACACAAGGAATTTGGCCTCATAAAAGTAATTAGGGCTGGGCGTGCTGCCTTGCGCCTGTAATTCCAGCACTTTGGGAGGCTGATGCAGGAGGATTGCTTGAGCCCAGGAGTTGAAGACCAGCCTGGGTACCATAGCAAGACCCTATCTCTACCAAAAATAAATAAATAAAAAAGTACAAAAATTAGCTGGATGTGGTAGTGTACACCTGTCCAAAAAAAAAAAAGCAATTAGTAATAGGAATGCTCCAAACTCAGGAGAAAAAACAAAACAATATTTTTAAACTGCTAAGACGACCAAAAATTATTTCATAACCATGAGGTAAAATGACTTCAATGGCAAATGAAAAATCAAACTATCCGCCAGGCACAGCGGCTCATGCCTATAATCCCAGCACTTTGGAAGGCCGAGGCAGGGGGATTGCTTGACCCTAGGAGTTCGAGAACAGCCTGGGCAACATAGTTAAACCCCATCTCTACAAAACTAAAAAACTCAGCCGGGTGTGGTGGTACAGACCTGTAGTCCCAGGTACTTGGGAGGCTGAGATAGGAGGATCCCTTGAGCCCAGAGGTTCAAGGCAGAAGCGAGCCATGACTGCACCACTGCACTCCAGCCTGGGTGACAGTGAGACCCTGTCTCAAACAACAAAAACAAAAATCAACAATTATAGTGAAATAATTTAAAAAATAACATTGTAGAGCAAATGCTTCTCAGACCTTATGGTGAATCAAATCATCCATGAGCTAATACAATCTACAGCCTGGATCTGTGTTTTCCCAGGCACCCCAAGCAATTCTGATGCCGCCACACTTGAGACCACTCCCAAAGCTGGAGGAAGATTTCCAGGGAAAATACCATCTGTAGCCACAAGAAAAGTAATGTCAGTTATGGGTATCATTTCACTCTGCAAACACATTGAATGTGCCGAGACCAGCTCGGCTGGGGAGACCCTAACCCAGCAGCGCTAGAGGAATTAAAGACACACACACAGAAATATAGAGGTGTGAAGTGGGAAATCAGGGGTCTCACAGCCTTCAGAGCTGAGAGCCCCGAACAGAGGTTTACCCACGTATTTATTAACTGCAAGCCAGTCATTAGCATTGTTTCTATAGATATTAGATTAATTAAAAGTATCCTTTATGGGAAATGAAGGGATGGGCCCAAATAAAGGGGTGGGTTGGGCTAGTTATCTGCAGCAGGAGCATGTCCTTAAGGCACAGATCACTCATGCTATTGTTTGTGGTTTAAGAAGGCCTTTGAGCGGTTTTCTGCCCTGGGTGGGCCAGGTGTTCCTTGCCCTCATTCCAGTAAACCCACAACCTTCCAGCGTGGATGTCATGGCCATCATGAACCTGTCACAGTGCTGCAGAGATTTTGTTTATGGAGAGTTTTGGGGCCAGTTTATGGCCAGATTTTGGGAGCGGGGGGGGTCTGTTCCCAACATGTCTCCCTTCTTTGATTTGCAAAGTGATAAAAGCAAAGGCAGCTTTGTCAGGGTGAGCTACTTCTCGCGGGAGTCAGGATCCGCATCTGCAGACTATACAAAGACAAAGAACACAGATTAAAAGCATAATCATCATTGAAATCACAGAGCTTCCAAGTGTTTGTATCCATTTGAACGGGTTACTAGCTGTTCATCTGTCTGCAGCTCCTTCAAGCACTCCAGTTCCTGGCATTAACGTCAGGTGTGCCTGGGATGCTTCAAATATTTGTTCTTTTAATTTTGCAATATCCCAAAACAAGTTTGTAGGGTGTCCTTCTCGATGCTTTTTTATTCTTTCCCAAATTTTGATCTTATTAAGAGCTATTAATAGTTTCCACAAATCCTTATGTTTAGCTCCTACAAAAAGCCATATCATTTGAGGTTGAGGTGCCACTATACTGCCATGGTTCCAGATAATAGGAACTCTTGTCATACGTTTTATCATTTCTGCCATCTGACCATTTTGTTCAGATCAGCTGAACACAGTGTGGCCGTGGCACGCAGACTGAAGGTGCGATTTAAGCTAAACATCCCCTTAGGGGACCAGTCAATAATGATTCCATAGGAATCTCTGCACAGCACCTCTGCCTGTTCTGCGATGCGGTCTTCCTAAACAAGTACGTTCATTATTTCTGGCCAGGTTCTATTTTGTTTACAAATAGGTTTTTGAGGACGGTATGCCTCAATTATAGGAGCAGATTTATTATGGTAAATACCGAGATCAGAAAGCATGTGTAACTGCGTCATAGAGTGATTACGTTCAGGCATTATTGCCAGCCAAGATTGATAAATATGACCAATAAGTATAATTGTTCTCTGTGTCAGCCCTTATTGAAGGAATACTCATGGCAATGGTGATCATCGCTATCATAGCTACCATTAAATTACTCATTGTTACTGGTTGTCCCACTTTCCTCAGGTTTTCTTCTGCCATCTGTGACAGCTTCTTGGTCTGTCCCCAGGTGGGTGGCTGTGTTCAACAGGTGTTGCTTGTGACAGTTGGGGTCCTCCTCAGCGTCAGCCTCAACATGGCTGCAACCAGGGGGTCCTCGGGATCCTCCCGGAATCTCTTCCTCATCATCTGGCTCATGATAAGGTTTCAGGTGTCTTGATGGTATCCAAATCGGCTGTTGATTCGGTCCTGGAGAAACACAAGCACAACCTCTACCCCAAGTTATTATTTTACCTATTTTCCAACTTTTTGTTATTGGATCTCTCCACCAAACCAGTTGTTCTGCTTCTGCCTTTGCAGCTGGTTTCTGTAGATGCTGTTCAGCTGCTGATAACATCTGGCCTTTGGGCAGGCTCAAAAAATTTAAAGTTAATAATGCTAGGTTCAATTGTGTATGGGCTGTCCCATCATCCCTGTTTCTCCTCCTTTTTTGTCTTTGTCATCAGTTGTTTATCTGTATGATATAGTAACTGAACATTTTAAGTTAACTGTGTTGAATGAACCACGTATGAAGCATCAGAAATCACATTAATAGGCATATGAAAAGCAGTCAACACCTCAATTACAGCTACAAGTTCCGCTTTTTGAGCTGAAGTATAGGGCGTCTGGAAAACTTTACTTTTTGATCCAGAATAAGAAGCTTTACCATTACTAGACCCATCTGTAAAACAATGAAAACTCTTAGCAGGCTGCAGGTTGTTTACCGTAGGAATTGTAAATGCAAACCATTCACAGCCTTGCTCAGCTAAAGGGATGGTAAAGAAACAGTCTTTTAAATCTATAACTATTAAAGGCCAGTTTTTTGGAATTATAGCAGGAGAAGGCAATCCAGGCTGCAATGCTCCCATAGGTTGTATAACTGAACTGATGGCTCTTAAGTCAGTTAACATTGTCCGTTTACCTGACTTTTTATTTTTATGAAAACTGGAGAATTCCAAGAGGAAAATGTTGGAGCTATGTGCCCATTTTCTAACTGTTCAGTAACTAATTTCTCTAAAGCCTCCAGTTTCTCTTTACTTAGCAGCCATTGTTCTATCCAAATCGGCTTATCTGTTAACCATTTTAAAGGTATAGGTTCTGGAGGCTTAACAATGGCCGCCATCAAAAATGACATCCCAATCTTTGGCAGGAACTTTGTCTTTCTGCTTGATGCGGTTTTTTCAAACCTTGCAAATTTTTTGTTCTAGTCCCATACCAGGGACATACGCCATTTCATGCATCATATGTTGATTCTGAGGGCTATATAATTGTTCTGGAATTAGAACTTGTGCTCCCCACTGTTGTAATAAATCTCTCCCCCATATATTTATAGGTACAGAAGTTATAATTGGTTGAATAGTGCCAGGCTGTCCATTGGGCCCGTCACAGTGCAAAATATAACTACTTTGAAATACTTCAGGGGATTTACCAACTCCAACTATGTTAAATTGAGCAGGTTGAATTGGCCACGTCGACGGCCAGTGCTGTAGGTAAATGATGGAAACATCCGCTCATGTATCTATCAAACCTTTAAATTTCTTTCCCTGAATAGTTATTTCACAGGTAGGATGTTTATCAGTAATTTGATTCACCCAATAAGCTGCTTTGCCTTGTTTATTTGTGCTTCCAAATCCTCCTGTTTATTTAATTTCACTTTTTCCCATTCCCACATACGGCACGATCAGGAGCCGTGCTATGCGCTCTCCTGGCTCTGGTTTCCAGGGAACAGAAGTAGATATAACAATTTGAATTTCCCCATAGTAACCTGAATCAATGACTCCTGTATGTATTTGTACCCCTTTTAAACTTAAACTAGACCTTCCTAAAAGTAATCCTATTGTCCCCGCTGGCAAGGGTCCACAGACTCCTGTTGGGACCTTTTGCGGGGGTTCCCCAGGCAGAAGCCTCACAGCTTTTGTGCAGCATAAATCTACTGCGGCACTACCGGCTGTGGCGGGGGACAGACATTGTACAGGGGTGAGGGAATGGCCTGAGCTGGAAATGCCCCGGTTTGGAATGGGGCCCGGGACAGGCCCCTCATGGTGTTTCCCAAAATCGGGTTCCTATCTTTATCAAACTTAGAGTGACACTGATTAGCCCAGTGTTTTCCTTTTTTATATTTTGGACATATTTCAGGCTCAGCAGTTTTCTTTTTTCCCTATCTGGCAGCCTGACTTGCTGACTTTTTTCTACACTATTTTTTAGTATGACCCAACAGAACATGCTTCCCACAGTTAAAACAAGCTCCAGGAAATGCAGCATTTCCTTTCTCCACTCTCAATCCTGCCATTGCCTGTGCCAACAAAGTAGCTTTATGCAGATTACCTCTGATAGCATCACAGGCCTTGATATAATCAACTAAATGTGCTTTCCCTCTAATAGGTCGCAGAGCAGCCTGGCAATCGGGATTAGCATTGTCAAAAGCTAATAACTGCAGCACTATCTCCTGAGCAGCCGAATCTGCAGTCACCTTTTTAAGAGACTCCTGTAACCGAGCTATAAAATCAACATATGGTTCTTTGGGTCCCTGTTTTACTGCACTAAAGGAAGGGTATTGTTCTCCACTTGAAGTGATTTTTTCCCCAGCTCTAATGTACACTCCTCTAAGCTGTTCTATGGCATCATCCTGCCTGACCACTTTGGCATCTAAACCAGCCCAGCCGCCAACCCCCAAAAGCTGGTCTGCAGTTATATTAATTCGAGGTTGGGCCTGGGCATTGCGAGCAGCCTGAATGGAAGCTTCATCTGCCCACCAAGTTTTAAACTGTAAGAACTGAGCAGGAGTTAGACAAGCTCGAGTAACAGCGTCCCAGTCAGTAGGAATCACTGACTGGAAACAGCAACGTTCTTTAACAGTCCCGTTACAAAAGGAGAACCTGGTCCATACTGATTTATAGCTTGTTTAAATTCTTTGAGTAATTTAAAAGGAAAAGGCTCAAGTGTAGCTATAATATTTCCCTGTTGATCCGGGGGTGTATTGTAACAGGGAACTGCCAAGCCTCGAAATCACCCTCTCGTCTAGCTTGCTGAATTCCTGCCTGAATAGAACTAAGAGCGGTCGCTCGAGGCGCTGCTCAAACTGTCACTGGGGCAACTACTTTTCGCCCAGTGTCCTCTGGAAAGAAAGATCTGGAGGGTCTTTTTCTTCAAAATAATAAGGAGGGGGTGCAGAAGGGTAGGGATGAACCTCTCCCTCCTTTGCCGCTTTAGCTTTAGCTGGCAAATAAACATGCTCTGTAAACTCTTCTGTTACTTCATTATACTCTCCTTCCTCCTCATTACCAGTGTGAAAAAGTTCCACGGTGGAACGAACCACACCCCACACCTGCCCCATTGTTACCTTGATGCTTCTGAGCTCCCCTTCTTACTCACCACGGGGACTGCTTTAAGAGTACTTGGTGTCCTCCAGCTTAGTTCCACGTTCTCCAACCATCGCTCCGGCGACCCTTTGACCTGGATTCGAGCCCCCACGAATGGACGCCACTTGCCAAGACCAGCTCGGTCAGGGAGACCCTAACCCAGCAGCGCTAGAGGAATTAAAGACACACACACAGAAATATAGAGGTGTGAAGTGGGAAATCAGGGGTCTCACAGCCTTCAGAGCTGAGAGCCTCGAACAGAGATTTACCCACGTATTTATTAACAGCAAGCCAGTCATTAGCACTGTTTCTATAGATATTAGATTAACTAAAAGTATCCCTTATGGGAAATGAAGGGAAGGGCCCAAATAAAGGGATGGGTTGGGCTAGTTATCTGCAGCAGGAGCATGTCCTTAAGGCACAGATCACTCATGCTATTGTTTGTGGTTTAAGAAGGCCTTTGAGCGGTTTTCTGCCCTGGGTGGGCCAGGTGTTCCTTGCCCTCATTCTAGTAAACGCACAACCTTCCAGCGTGGGCGTCATGGCCATCATGAACCTGTCACAGTGCTGCAGAGATTTTGTTTATGGAGAGTTTTGGGGCCAGTTTATGGCCAGATTTTGGGGGGCCTGTTCCCAACAGAATGTATAGAGAAAAAGAGAGTAGGGAGAGGACGTCCTACTGAAAGCATCAGTTACCCTGGAAGGAAAAAGAGATTCCCGTCATTTTATATCATCCTTCAGTTCACCTGAGACATCAGTTCCATTCCATGATTAGACAAACATTTAACATGGCCAGGCCTGGGTCACAGGCCCCTGGGGGTGGCAGAGCCTTGCTACTTCAGGATCAGAGACATCCACGTCCCTGAGAGCCTGTTAGTAAAGGCAGCACCTCAGCCTCACCCAGGACACAGGACACTTTGAGGGAAAGGAAAGAGTCTGCCCTGGCAGGACCTTGGGTCCCCAAGAGCCACAGCGAAGGTTAGACAGGATCAGGGAGGCCTGCATGACAGAGGCATCCTCTTGCTGGAGCTGCACACAGACAGCTTGTCAGCACAGCAGCCCCTAGAATGACGGCACTGGGGACCTGGTGAACGTGGTAGGGCCCTGGATCCAGCCCTACCTGAAGCTGTCCTGGGATGTTCATCTAAACGCACCATTAAGATGCCCCACTATGTCTTCTTTCTCTTAAGACCTTTTAAAGTTGGACTGTCTAGCACAGGCAACCAAAAGATTTTACCTAAAGCACTATCTTCCTAGAAGTGGGATTACTGCATCAGACCAAGCTTGTGAGGTCACTTTGAGCAAGTATGCACCACAGAAGCCTCCTGGAGCCGCAAAGGGGAGCCGGCCCCATGTGCTCTTCTACCGGGCAGGGAGTCTGGAGAGAGTGGGCCGGGCTGCTGGGGGCGCTGGGGCATTGGCTGCCAGCTCCGAACTTGAGACCCGAGACAGGTCCTCAGCCTCTCGGCCTCGGCTCCTCTCCTCTGAGTAATGTGAGTGGTGATATTGCTGCTCCAGGGGGTGCAGGTGAGGAGGAAAGGGGAGGCTCTGGGCAGGCTGCGCACAGGGCCAGGACACCCACTGTGCTCAATCCAGGGGCCCAGCTGTGATGCTGACAGTAGGGCAACCTCAGCGGGTCCTGCCACACTCTGCGCCTCAGTTCCTTCTGATCCGGGGGACCCGGTCCCCAGGGGTCAGTGGGGAGGGATATGGAGTCTCTGAGTGTGGCCCCCGGAAGCAAGATTTTAGGAGGCTGGTGTTGGGGGAGGCTGGAGGTTCAGAAGGAGTGAAGCCGCCTGAAGGGAGGGGCCTGGGGGATGGCCTGTGCCGGGATGGTCCCCATCTGCCCCAGCCTCACCAAGCCCTGGCACCTATGGGAGGGGCTGCCCATCCCCCTGCTGCTCCCACTGGGCCTGGCACAGGCACGGGGCCCTGGAGCTGGCTGCCCTCCCAGCCCTGCCCTCCTGTTGCCCAGCCCCACCTGCCACCCTCCCAGCCCCACCCTCCTGCTGCCCAGCCCCACTCTCCAGCCTCCTAACCCCAGCCTCCTGCCTCCCAGCCCTGCCCTCCGGCCTCCCAGCCCTCTCGGCTGGACTCACTCAGGCCGGCAGGTGAGCCCAGCAGGGCCTAATCCTGGCCGGGGGAGGGGGATAAGGAGCGAGGCCCCAGAGCCTGGCTGGGCTCCCTGACGGTGCCTTGGTGGTTGCCACTCTTGGTCTTGCTGCCCAAATGCACTGCGGAGACCCAGGCCAAGGACCCTGCTCCCCTCAAATGTTAAAGCAGGCCTAGGCCTTGGCCTCATGCCCTGGGAGGCTCCCAGAAAACCCAGCACGTGGGAGGCAGAGCCCCTCCCTGGCCCAGAGGCCTCCTCCCCAGCCCATTTCTGCCACCCCAGGGCTCTTTGTCCTGTTTTGCTCCAGGCCCAAGGTGGAGTCCCTCAATCCGCACCCTGGTTTCTCCCTTCTCTGGGCCCTGAGCCCAGCAGAGGGAGAGGGGACCCGGGGTGTCTGAATAGGCTCTGGGTGCCATCTACTCCAAGAGGGCAGGGCCAGGTGCTGAGCACACCGCAGCCCAGGGAGCAGTGGCAGGGGCTGTACCTGGAGGCAGGGAGCTCCCGGGAGTGGAGGGGCTGCTCCCTGCTGGAGTGGGGGACAAGCTCTTCCACCCCAGAGGTTCCTCTGCCAGGGGTGGGTGCTTGGCTGTGGTGTGGTTTGCACTAGAATCTTCTGTGCCTTGCTTGTATGAATGACCTCCCGTGACCTATGCTCCCGGCGAGTTTTCTGACGTCCTGATGCCCACCCCTCCTGCATTGGCACCTGCGTCCTGCTGGGGTGAGATCGCGGCTCTGTGTTGGGAGAGCCCCTGCTGTCCCCCTACTTCCTGGACCCTCTCCTTTGGCCCACCTGAGCCTCACCTGGCTGAGGCAAGAAGCCCTGTCTGCTCCCACCTGAGCCGACTGCATCCTGGTATCCTGGGCGGTCGGAAACTCTCCCTGATGACTCTCGGATGCTTCCCACGCCTGGGCCAGGGCCAGGGGTTTGGGGGGCTGTTTTCTTGACACGGCGCCCGTCTCCTCGCTCAAGGACCCGGGACTCCTCAGTCTCTCCCACCTCGCACCGCCTGGACCCCTGCGGTCTCAGTCCAGGGCCCGAGCACAGGGCAGTTCCTGGGACGCTTCCTGGTCCACTCCTGTATCTGGGGGTCCCGCTTTGGTGTCCAGGGCAATGTGTGTCCGGGACAGGGGACTGTTCATCTTCTGAGGACTTGCCCTGCAGGTGCCCGAGTCTGCAGATCTGTGGGCCCGGGCTCTGCCTCCATCCTCCTGGGCCGTCCAGGTCTGGATCTGTATCACAGCTGGAGCCCCCCAGGTGACTGTCCTGCGCCGTCATCCCCGGGCCGGGTGGGCAGAGGCACTGCCTGCTCTCAGGTGCTCTCTCTGAGCCTGGTTCCATCGCAGCGTCTTCCTCTGATTACTGCCCCCTCTCTGGCCCTCCTGGGGGACTTGCCCAGGGGCCCCTCGCTAGTTCCCAGCTCCCCTGTCTGCTCCAGGTCTGTGCTGTCCCTTCCTGCAGGGATCTCGGTTGCCCCTCCCCTGGGTCAGGTCAGGAGAGAGGACGGGTCTGGGGCTTGGTCTTTCCCTCCGGGGACTTCAGGTGTGTGAAGAATGTCTGATGTGTCCAGACCCCTGCCAGGGAGCCTACCGCAGCCGGGGCCCCTCCAGCAGGGATCGCGGTCCTCAGTCCTGGTGAAGGGAAGATATGGGATGACCTTGGCTGTGGCTGTGACCTGGGGCTCAGGCCAGCCAGGTGGCTCCAAGATTCTGGAGCTCTGCCTGGGGGACACAGACTCCCCTGGGGCTGGCCCATAGCACAGTTGTCCTCCTGGGACAGGGGCCGGCTCTGGGCTATGGTGGCAGCAGAGTCCTTGTGGTCTCCCGTGAGGCTCTCCCCACCTCTCTCCTTCCTTCCTGTACCCTCCATGGCTCCTGCCCCTTCCTGATGGCTGTGACCATCTGCCTCTCTCTGAGCCTCAGTATCCCCATCTGTCATGGCAGGTAGACTCAGTAAGGGGGCCCTGCTCCCAGTAGCGGCTCCAGGAACCCCCGTTGTGGGCACAGACCTGGCTCCGCCTCCCCTGTCCTGACCTGCTTGCACCCAGGGATCTCATCACCCCTCTCCGCTCCATGATCATCCACAACACCTTTTGGTCTACAGGGCCGGCCACTCCACGGCATCTGCAGGAGAGGCCTCAGGGACCCCGGGCCTCCATCCTCCCCTGTGCCCCAAGACCTAGTGGACCCCAGGCCTGCAGCCCTCCCCACCTCTGACCTCAGAGATGCTCATCACTTGTTCCATCCGGGCCCTGTCTAGGGTTAATCCCTAGTCAGTCCTGCAACTCATGGCAGCCTTCTATATGCCAGGTCCCTGCACATGAGGCCGCCCGGCCATCCCGCCCTGTGCCCTCTAGAAGGTCCCCCCCTCCTCCCCTCCCCATAGGACCTCATTCCCCCTCCTCTCTCTCACAAACACAGCATTTTGAGCAAGGACTTGTCCAGGGTTGACTGGTCGCATTTTGACTTGTAGCAATTTAGTCTTATGTCCCTGCGCACGGGGCCGCCTGGCCCTGCTGCCCCTGTACCCTCTAGAAATTCCCCCCACCCCTCCCTGTTAGGGCCCTGTCCCATCCCCTCCACAAACGCTAAGCACTTAAGTCTAACAACTCTGGGCACTCTCTTGGGCCCCTTCCCTCCAACTCCTGGAGGCCCCAGGCCCTCCCACCAGTGCTTCTGGATCCTTCCAGGTGAGTCAGCGGTGGGGCAGGTGCGGGAGGGAAGGCCATCCAGGCAGGCCTTCTACCCAGGGACCAGATGGCCTGTCCTGGTCTCACATTTCTTGCTGGGTTGGGGGGCATGGCCACACCCCCACTGCTGGCCTAGAGGATTAGGGTCCCCTGTAATGAACCTGAAGGGACAGAGCTGGGGACCACCTGTGTGTGCAGGCCAGGGCCTGTGTGCCAGGGATGGAGAGCAGGTGCGCCCTGGCCCTGCTTGGGGGCCTGAGGTGCTCTTAGGAGTAGGCAGAGGTGACCCTGTTCCTGGGGTCTGGTCACCTTGGGCAGATGAGAGAAGGGGGTCCTGTGTGGACTGTGGGCCTGAGACAGGGTGGCTGTGGCCGCCCAGGTAGGGTGTGGGGCAGGAGGGAGGGAGGGAGAGGAGTGGACCCTGGATTCCCTGCCCCTCTGTCCCTTGGAAGACACTGTCCCTTGGAAGACACTGTCCCTTGGAGGGCTGTGGGCACCACAGTGGGACTTGGGCCCAAGCAGGTGAGAGTTGCTTGACCCCAGGGAGGGCCACTGAGGCTCAGAGCCCTGATGTCTTGCTCAGGGCCACAACCTGGGGCAGTGCTGGGTCCCAAACCCCTCCCATCCCTGGACTTGGTACCTGTCGTGTCTCCTGTGGCTTTGGGAAGCCCAGAAGGATGGAGTAGGCTGGGGATATCTGCTCAGGCAGGCTCCAGCCCGACCCAAGCACATGTCTGCCTGCTGGGGACACAGAGGCCTCAAGTCCAGCTAGCAGTAGGCCTGGGTGACTTCTGGACAGGGACCCCGCTGTCCCCTTGCCCCCTGCCTGCTAGGGGAGGGGCTGTGTCAGACCCAGCTTCATGTGGAGCTTAGGGAGGTAGGGTCTCCTGGCCTGAAACCCTCATGAATGAGAGGGACCTTCCCTGGGCCTGCCTCCTGGTCACTGTCCCCAGTGGACGCTGCCTCCTCCAGGCTCTTCCCTCCCTCCCACCCCCTCCCCTGCATCCTCCTGCCTCAGCCGGGCCTCGCCTCTCTCCTGACTCCTGCAGTGGCTCCTGCAATCAGACCTCACTGGTGCTGGGGCCTGCCTGTGGCTCACTCCCTTGGGATCCATTCCCAGCCTCCTGTCTGTCCTTTGCCCCTTCTGCTCCTCTGGCCTCCCTGTGATGGGTGCCACCTCCTCCAGGAAGTCTTCGATCTTGTGGCTTCGTCTGTCCCAAACTCTCCCCAGCACCCTTAGTGCAGACTCCTCCCCTCCTTTGTTCCTTCTGTTTGCCCATTCTGTCTCCTGGGCCCCTGCTGAGTCCCTGTTGTCCAGTTCTGGCTCCTTGGTGTCCAGGCCTCTGTTCCTGCAGCTCTGGTTCCCCTGTCTGTGAGGGTCCCGCTCATCCCTGCAAAGGCTGCACTTCAGGGCAGGGGTCCGGCCCTCCCAGCGGTGTCTGCCCTCTGCCTGGGGCTGCCTCCGTATCAACAACTCCTTCTCATGTGAGAGGTGGGGTGACCCTGGCCGGCCTGCTCTGCTCAGGGGGAGGTTTGGGGACCACAGCACAACCTTTGCATCAGCCAAGCCCATCAGGCCCCTGTGGCCAACGCCCTCCAGGTGGTGGCTGTGATCAAGGCCCAGCACTGAGTCATTGGCTGCCTGGGTCCCAGGGCACTTTTTCCTTTTTATCATTGATAGGTATATAGACCTATGGGGCACCCATGACATTCTGTTACGCGCATCAAATGTGTAGTGATCAAGTGGGAACGTTCAGGACACCCCTCACCTGGAGCACTCATCATCCCTACGTGGTGGGAACACTGCAAATCTTCTCTTTTGGCTATTTTGGAGAATACAGTAAATACAGTTGTTCCACGGCAGAGTCGGTGACAGCAGTTAATGTGAGGCCTTTCCCTGTACCTGTGTGTGTACCATTAAGCATCCTCTCCATCCGCTCCCCTCCCACCCACATGCCCTCCCAGCCTCGTGTCAGTATCAACCATCACCCCACTCTCTACCTCCCTGAGAGCCACGTTAGCTCCCTGTGAGTATGAGGACATGCGCTTTGTCTTTCTGTGCCTGGCTGATTTCACTTCACGTCATGACCTCCAGCTCCATCCATGTGGCTGCATGAGAGGATTCCCTTCTCTTGATGGCTGAATGGTCCTGCATCGTGTGCACCACGCTCCTTATCCATTCTCCAGTTGACGCCTATTCAGGCGGATTTCAGCAACCGAGCAGCGCTGCAGTGAACACGCGTGCAGGCGTCCCTGTGTGCTGACTCGTTTCCTTTGATAATGCTCGGTGCTGGGACTGCCGGATCCTCTGGGAGTCCTACGTGTAGTTTTGTTTCCTCTGGACACTCTGAGGTCTCCAGGGAGCAGGCCCTTCACTTGGCTCCAGCCCCACGGGGGCCTCTCCTGCAGGGGTGGGCTGGGTCGAGCTCTGGGGGAGGCACCAGGGTGCAGCCGGAGGCCCCAGATCCTGCCTCAACTCAGGCTGGCCCTGCAGGAGGTGTCACTGCTGCAGCCCTGGGGGTTCAGGACCAGCAGCTGAGAGGCTGCCCAGGGCGAGGGGAGTGTGTGTATATGATGGCGAGGGCAGGGGTGACTTTCTCTCCGGAGTGGCCTGAAATCCCATCTGACACAGGTCTGCTCCTGAATCGCCTGGCTGCTCATGAGCTGTGCTCTCAGGGAGAACATGTGCCCATGTCACCAGGTGCACAGATGCCCTCAATAACCTTCCACCTGGTCACCCCCAAGCCCCAGGTGAGACTGAACAACCTCCCTCACTAGGGAGGCTTTCGGGCTGGAGTGGAGCAGCCCTGGGTGGAGCTCAGGCCTGCAGGTGAGTGTGCAGACCAGGTGTGCGTGGGACAGAGCCAGGCCCTCCTGGTGACAGGGAAGTAGGTACAGGTGACAGTGGGAGTCTTAGCCCAGCCTCAGGTGCCTGAATAGCTTCAAAATCCTCATCATCCCTGAGGCTTTGGACTGATGTGTAACTAGCAGCCTAAGAACATTCTTCAGATGCCTCCTGGACGACCCAAGAGCAGGAAACTCTGGGTCACCCCCTGGCAGGGCTCTGCCTCCCCAGGTAGGGCTGAGTGGCCGTGGCCGCACAGGACATTCAGGGTTGTTCAGTGTACTGTGTTGTCAGGAGAGTCTTATTTTTGAAGAGATGGAGCAACTGAAAATGGTGTTTGTGTGATAACAAGCGTGCTCTGGGAATAACCAAAAGAGAAGAAGCTCGTCCTCAAGGCTGGGCCTGAGTGAAGAGGAAGAGAGGACAGGTCCAGGGTTCCGGGAGCTCAGCCGGGCAGCAATTCTGAGGGGAAGTGACATGTGTCTGCCGGGGTCTTCAGTTCCTGCAAAGAAGTTTGACAAGAGCAAAAAAAACAGTGTTAACATCACACAGGCTGCTCAGTGTGGATGGGTTTGAGATGTTTCAGGCTCATGAATCCCTCAGAGCAAAATATTTTCTTCGACAGAAAACACAAAGCTAGTGTTGTTTTGTTTTGTTTTGGGACAGAGTCTCACCCTGTCACCCAGGCTGGAGTGCAGTGACAGGATCTCGGCTCACTGCAACTTCTGTCTCCCTGGTTCTAATGATTTTCCTGCCTCAGCCTCCCAAGTAGCTGAGGCTACAGGCGCCTGCCACCACGCCCAGCTAATTTTTGTATTTTTAGTACAGATGGGGTTTTGCCATGTTGGCCAGGATGGTCTTGAACTCCTGGCCTCAAATGATCCACTGCCTTGGCCTCCCAAAGTGCTCAGATTACAGGTATGAGCTACCAAGCCCACTGGGAGAAAATAAAAAGCGAGTTTTATCTTTTATATCCGTTACTATGACAGATCTTGAAGCTGGTTTCTTAGAAAACAGGGAAGATATTTGTCCTTTGTTACATTCTTGAGTCCTTTTAAGTCTTACTTTGAAAAAGCCAAGTGTGTACTTGTGTGTGTATTTATTTATAGTTAAGAGTAAACAGAGCCATTCCTTGGCCCCAGACTCTAAGTGTTGTGCGCGATTCTCTTGTCATCGCTGCTCTGATCTTGTCTGTCCCATATTCAAGGCAAACAGACAGAAACAGTTCTTCGAGGCCAGTGTCTTTCTGGGAACTCCCGGGTGGCCACTGGACTACATCAAGGATTTATTCTCTCATTGTAGGAAACAAAGGATGCTTTTAAGTAACTGGATGTGCTTTGCGTTCTCCAGGCTTTAGTGCTTTGGGGAACTGCCCCGTGGCTGATGGCAAGGAGGGAATTTAGCCAGTCAAGTGTCCTCTGTCCCTGGTCAGTCCCGACGGTCAAGCAACACAGGATGTGCGGGTCTCAGTCTCGTGTGTCCCTCAGAGGAAGTGCACTCTCGCTGCTGTTCAGAGACAAGCCTGGTATTATTTAACAGTTATAGTTAGTTAACAGTTAACAGTTCTGGGTTTAACGTGCCTATCACCTGGTGATGATGAAACCAGCTCTGTGGGAGAACCTAGTGACCTGCCAGTTCTTCCAGCGTGCCCTCCCCGGGGCGTCGCTGAGGAAGCGCTGAGGCTGACGCTGTGTCTCCAGGCCCGTCCTCGTCCCTGCCAACGTTGGGGGCTCTGACTGTAACTCATGACTCGGGTGCCCATCATCAACAGGTGGTTTCTGCTTTTCCCTCGAGCTTACCTTGAGGACCTGCACTTCAAGCTACAGATCGGAAGTGGAATCTTTCAACAGGAAATACGCAAGGACCCTCCAAGGACTCTGTCCTCAGCCACTGAGATGTGGGGAGTGGGCTCGGGACACAGGCTGCCCAGGTCTTCTGCCCCCATCACCACGAAGGGATGCAGTGGACCGAGCCACGCCTTCCTGGATTCTCAGCCCAGACATAGTTCTGAACGACAGAACTAAGAAGAGCCTCATCAGACTAAGCCACTAAGCAGACCAAACGCAGAGACCTCATGCTGACTTCAATGTTCTGTTTGGGCTTGGGGGGCGGGAGGATCCTCTGTGGGTGTTTTGTTTGTTTTGGTTCTTTTGTTTTTTGTTTTGGAGACAGGGTCTTACTCTGTCCCCAGGGCTGGAGTGCAGTGGTGCCATCTTGGCTCCCTGTATCTTCTGCCTCCTGGGCTCAAGTGATCCTCCCACTGCAGCTCCACCACGCCTGGCTAATTTTTCTTTTTTTTTTTTTTTTGGTAGAGCTGGGGTTTCGCCATGTTGCCCAGGCTGCTCTCAAACTCCTGGACTCAAGGAATCTTCCCGCCTCTGCCTCCCAAAGTGCTGGGATTACGGATATGAGCCACCCTGCCCAGCCTCAATGTTCTATTTGTTATGAGCTTGCAGTCAGCCTCTTCTTAATCTTAAATCCATGGTTTAAAGGTTCTACTTGTAGAAACTGGATAAAATAAAATATTTCAAAAATGGTTTTGTGTTCCGACAGGCTCATCAGAATCCCAAAACACCTCACCAAGTTCTCAGATTGTTATGTAGATCAACAGCCAACTCATAGCCTAAAAGTTAAGGATGATTCTGTGGCAAATACTGTTAAATTGGCCTTGACAAAATTACCCCAAGCCATGAGCATTGGTAATATTATCACGGTGCCTTCATGAAATCTGCTTAACTCCTAACTAAGCTCGTGGAGAGTAAACCAGCTGTCCCCCTTGCTCTGAGGATGGAGGGACAAAGACTTTGTGTCCTGTGAGGAGATGCGGCCCGAGGTTCTCCCGGGAGCCTGGCCGGGCTCTCCTCTGCGGTCTGGAGCCGCAGCCTGGAGGGTGGGGGCATCCCAGACAGCGGGGGACCCTGTGGTTGGGGTGCAAGCACTGCAGGTGGAGGTGGATCCTGGGTGGGCAACTGGTCCCTCCTCTGTTGCTCATCACTGCTACGGGCTGGAGCACAGGTGCCCAGATCACCACTCCGAGCGTGGTGCCATTCCCGGGTTCAGCTCTGAGGGCATGGAGTCCTCTGTGTTTCAATCAACCACCTTGTCTCCTGAAAGGAAATGGATGCAGACTACTAGGAACAAATGCATCTGGAGAGATTTCTTTTCTTTTCTTCTTTTTTTTTTTTTTTTTGAGATAGAGTTTCGCTCTTGTTGCCCAGGCTGGAGTGCAATGGCATAATCTCGTCTCATTGCACTTCCTTCCTGCAACTTCCGCCTCCCGAGTTCAAGCGATTCTCCTGCCTTAGCCTCCCGAGTAGCTGGGATTACAGGCATGTGCCACCACGCCCAGCTAATTTTTTTTTTTTTTTTTGAGGCAGAGTCTCGCTCTGCCACCCAGGCTGGAATGCAGTGGCGTGATCTCAGCTCACTGAAGTCTCCCTCTACCTCCCGGGTTCAAGCGATTCTCATGCCTCAGGCTTCCAAGTAGCTGGGATTACAGGCATGCACCACCAAGCTAGGCTAAGTTTTTTTTTTTTTTTTGTATTTTTAGTAGAGATGGGGTTTCACCATGTTGCCCCGACTGGTCTTAAACTCCTGAGCTCAGGCAATCCACCCACCTTGGCCTCCCAAAGTGTTTGGATTACAAGCATGAGCCACCGGGCCCAGCCTGAGATTTCCCATTCTTGAAGGATGGAAGTTTCTAGATTGGCAGGGGCAAGCTGCTGCCCAGCCTAGTAAAGGAAAAAGATGAACTGTTCTCTCTAAAGGTTTGTCCGGTGGGTTTTGTTTTTTCGGTCTGTAAGATTATCTTCCAAAAAAATGGGATTTTTTTCCCCTCCTGCTTCAATCCCTACACCACAGTTTTTGCAAGGAGCTCTAATACTGTGGGAAATAACGGGACCAGTGGTGGCATCTTCTATCTACCCTCTTCTGTTGTTCTATTTACCTGTCTATAACATTTGCTGTTCTAACCATTCTTAGATATATTCCAAGGCACAAAGAACTGCAAATTATAAAGGTCATTTCAGAGTTGATTTAATAATTTTGACACAAATCTGAAACTCATGGATATAAGATAGACAAAAATACTACGACTCGAAGTTGTCAGCAAATAAGGTAATAGAACTATGAAAGAAGTAAAAATGTTAGATTTCGGTCAGGCGAGGATCACACCTATAGTCCCAGCACTTTGGGAGTCCGAGGTGGGAGGATTCCTCCAGCCCAGCCTGGGTAACATAGCAAGAACCCCATTTCTTTTCTTTTCTTTTCTTTTTCTTTTGGACACAGGGACTCCTCCTGTGGCCCAGGCTGAAGTGCAGTGGTCACAACTCACTGTGGCCTTGATACTCAACCTCCCAGGCTCAAGGGATTCCCCCACATCCCTCCTGCCCCACCTCAGCCTCCCAAGTAGCTGGGACTACAAGCATGCATCACCACACTGGGCTAAGTTTATTTTTTGCAGAGATGGGGTCTCCCTATGTTGCTCAGGCTGGTCTCAGACTCCTGGGCTCAATCTATCCTCCTGCCTCAGGCTCCCAATGTGCTGAAGTTACAGGCCTGAGCCACTGCACCTGGCCTGCCTCTACATATTAAAAAAAAAAGTTTATAATGCCATTCCTAATGAAAACCTAACACTGACATACCAAAACAAGTCTGTACTTTCCAACTCTGTCCACTGCATGGCCTAGAAGCCTCAAGCCCTCGGGTATGCGGAGCACAGCCGCCTGCAGTGGCTGGTTTCCGAAGACCCTTCCCGCTGCACGGTCTTGGGGGAAAGTCACAAAGAAGCTGGGGCTGCTGCGTTGCCCAGAAGCCGGGGCGGTGCCCGGAGACTCAGGAGGGCAGGTTAGAGGGAGCCAGAATTCACTCCAAGGCTCTGCTGGTCACATTCAGGGACAATGTCAAAACAGGTGACTGTGGCTCAATGAAACACATGGAAAAATAGCAAAAATTCCCGCCTCTAGAGACACAAAGGAGAGGCTGAGTCTAGAAAGGGACAACAGCCAGAGCTGGAGACCGGAGTCTCCCACCACACCCTTCCAGCTGCTACTGCGGGGTGGTCAGGGCTTGGGCAAGGATGACACCTCCCCAGTCTGTGGCCTGCCTCGGTGGGACCAAATTACACAAACCAGGAAAGCAGACCAAGTTCCCCAAGCACAGCACCTGGGAGGCCCCTCACCCAGCCCCCCCGGCCTCTATCGGAGCCTGCCTGAGCCTCCCGGTTTCCCTTCCAAAGCCCTCCCACCTGCCCGCCTGCCGGCCTCTGCCACACCCAAGGGAGGGGCCCAGGCCGCTGCTCCACAGGCCCTGAATTAAGAGCCCCGTGGTCCTCATTTGGGTGGTCTTCACAATTTCCATACGGAAAGACAGAAAAAAATAGGACCTGCACAAAAGCCGTCTTCAGTCAGCAGGGAAATGCAAACGAAGCCCAAAGGGACATCGCCCAGGCCCCTGGCCATGGTTAGAAGAGACATCACCCAGGCCCCCGTCCGTGGTCAGAAGGGACATCACCCAGGGCCCCGGACCTAGTTAGAAGGGGTGTCACCCACGGCCCCGGCCATGGTTAGAAGGGACGTCACCCAGGGCCCCGGCCATGGTTAGAAGGGACGTCACCCAGGGCCCCGGCCATGGTTAGAAGGGACGTCACCCAGGGCCCCGGCCATGGTTAGAAGGGAAAGAGACGCCATCCACCAGGACTCTCGCTGCTGGGAGTGTCCAGGGACACCACATAGGTAACGCTGAATTTAAGTAAAACCACGACGGAAACAGGACTGTGGTAACCCCTTCACCCTGTGTGCTTCATCCCATCGTCCAGCTGTACACCCTTACTAAATACAATTTATATCCATCAATTACACCGCAATAAAGCTGGGGAACCATTTTTTAAAAACTACCTCTTGCATGTAACGATTGATAAGAACTTGCAAAGCTGAGAAGGCACCGATTTAAAACTCGCGCCAACGCGGCTGCGCGTTGCCTGGAGGCCACGGCCTCGCCCGGCCCCTGCGCGGGCACTGGACGTCCCGCAGGCTGCATCTGGCGCCCCGATGAGCGCTCCTGGACCCCCGCGGCCTCGCTTCCAGCCGCGACCTCCAGGGCACGGCGCCACCCCGACGGCCCAGCCAAGGCCTCCCCGCCGAGGCCGACGCCCTCGCCACGCCCTGGTGCCCCGAGGAGTCGCCGGCTCCCGCGCGCAGAGCTCCCCAAGCCTGGGCGGGCGCCTGGACAGCGCGACCGGCACGGACCCGCACGGGGTCTTGGCAGAGACGCGCGGGACTTGGCGGGGGCGACTCCCTCCTGGCGGGCGGGGCAGGAAACGCGCCGCGAGGCTGCGGGGGGCGAGGGGAGGGAAGGGGCGAAGGAACCTCAGCCTCCCCACCCCAGCCCCGCCCCCGGGCCCAGCTCCGACCCCGATGCGTCCCTGAGGCCTGGGTCCCAGGGGCTCTCCGCGCCTGGTCGCCCCTTCCCGGAGTCGCCACGTTCAGATCTTGTCACCGGCCCGGGACCACCTCGTGGGCCGGGCGGGGTGAAGTGCCGTTAGGAAGGACGGTCCCATGGGATGGGGGGCCGGGGAACAGGAGACGCACGCCAGGTCGGGAGAAGAGGACGGACTGCGCAGAGCAGAGGCCGCAGAGGGTCGGCCCGGGAGCGCGGGGGTCCCTCCACACGCTCCCCGTCCCCGCTTCCCACGCGGCTCCCTTCGGACCCCAGGGCAGGTGGGGACGAAGAAGTGAGTCGGGTCCCCGCTGTGGGCCGTCGTCCCCTCCAGCCAGGCCATCTCCAGGGCTTCAGGTTGGGGAAGGGGCTCCTGTGGCCTCCTGACCTCGGGCCTCGCAAGTGTCTGCCCTGGGGTGGGCACTGACTTGGTGTGGATTGATTGATGAATTGACTGGAAGAAGGAAGGCACTCTAGGAACTGCAGGCTCTTCCACTCAGGGCCTGGGTTTCAACTCAGTCCCCACCCACCACCTTTTCCATGTGTCTTCAAAGCCCCTCTTCTCTCGGGGGTGACCCTGTCTGTCCAGAGGGCTTGCAGCCTTCAGGGACGCAGTTTCCAGTTTCTGGGCGCCCATATGGACTCTCCCCTGAAGGCCACCTCCCCTTCCCCTGGGAGCAGGGGGCCTGCAGTTTCTCCCACTGCTCACCTTGCACTTTCTTCCTCCGCCTGTCCAGGAAAGGCCCATCCGGCTCATCCCAAAGGCCCAGGGCATCTTGGTGAAAAACCCCAAGGGCGACAAACAAAAGACCTCTACAATCTGGTTTAGAGTAGACAAAGCTCGTCTTTTTCCCTCCAGCACATAGCTCATTTAAGAACAAACTTAGAAACTGGATACTGTAGTTGGGTGAAGTGGCTCAGGCCTGTAATCCCAGCACTTGGGGAAGCCAAGGAGGGAGGATTGTTTGAACCCAGGAGTTTGAGACCAGCCTGGAGAACATAGTGAGACCCTACCTCTACACACACACACACACACACACACACACAATCAGCTCCTGCTGGTGCACACCTGTAGTCCCAGTTACTAGGGAGGCTGAGACAGGAGGATCGCTTAAGCCCAGGAGGTTGGGGCTCTTGTGAGCCATAATTGTGCCACTGCACTCTAGCCTGGGTGAGAAAGCAAGGTCCCTGTCTCAAAAAAAAAAAAAAAGAAAAAAACTGGATACTTTGGCCCTCATTGAGGATACGGACATATATATACACACATATGTACACTCACGCATCTATGGTGTAAAGTGGCAGCCATGACTGTCTCTTCACCTGACTTGTCTAGAAATGCTCAGCTCCTGAGGCAGTGACCCTAGAGGGACAGAGACTGCATCTGGGAGAAATGTGGAAGGGTCAGCTGCGTCCAATGGGCTCCCTGAGACACTGCAACTGCTTTGTCCAGGTCGTGTCTACTAAGTGGAACTCAAGCAAGAGTCTCCGTCTCTGATGCTGGAGTGGAATGTCCACGGGGGCAGGTAATGAAGAAGGGAAATTCAGGAGCAGCTGCAGCCCCAGCAAGACAGACAGAAATCCGTGTCAGTTCCTGATTCCTTTTGCTTAAAACACCTCCTTTACAATTTGCTTTAGTGTAAATGTTAGTGACAAACTCCTTTTTGCTGCAAGTGTCTTTATTTGGCCCTTATTATTTATTTATTTATTTATTTATTTATTTATTTATTTATTAGACAGAGTCTGGCCCTGTCACCTAGGCTGGAGTGCAGTGGTGCCATCTCGGCTCACTGTAGCCTCCAGCTCCCGGGTTCAAGTGATTCTCCTGCTTCAGCCTCCCGAGTAGCTGGGATTACAGGCACGCGCCACCATACCTGGCTAATTTTTGTATTTTTAGTAGAGGTGGGGATTCACCAGGTTGGCAAGGCTGGTCTTGAACTCCCGACCTCAAGTGATCCACCCACCTCAGCCTCCCAAAGTGCTGGGATTATAAGCGTGAGCCAGTGTGCCCGGCCACATTCATTTTTAAAAATTTGCAGCCATTTGCTTTTCAAATGTTTTGCTCTGGTCCAGTTTCTGTCCTTCTGGGGGACTCAAATTCCACCTATGTGAGACTCCCCTACCTTTGTCTCTTCTCCCTCTTCTCTATTTATTACTTTTTTGGTCTGTTCTGAATAATGTATCTTATATCTCTCAGTTCATTGATTTTTCTCTTCACCTGTGTTTAATCTACAGTTCATTTATCAATTAAGCATAGCAGTTTTAAAGCTGTTGTGTCTTATTAAACCAGTATCTTGGGTCTCTATGGGTCTGTTGTTATCTGTTTGGTTTTGTTGTTGCTTGGATTTTTTTAAAAAATCTTATTCAGTATGGACCTGTTTATCTTTTATTATATACTAGATAAATCCTCTGTAGAAATAACCTGAAACTTGGGTTATTCTCTTCCTCCAGAAGAATTTCAATGGTTTCATCCAGATGCCTGGAAGCACTAACAATAAAAGAGCACCTTAATCTAATTTCAGGGCTTGAGATTTTCCTGAAAAATCTCCCTAAAAGTGGGTTTCAGTCTCTCTGAAGGCTGATTTACTTAGTTTACCTTCACTTCCAGGATGCAACTTTTGAGATCCCAGCCCACAGCAGCAGATGTTTTACCTGGATTCCTAATCTTGGTGAGCTGTGGACTCTGTATTGATTATTTGTTGCTATATAATGAACCCAAGGCTTAGCAGTCTTACATTTAAAAGATTTATTATTTCTTATGATTCTGAGTGTTGGCTGGGCTTAGCTGGATGGTTCTTCTGGTTTACATGGTTTTGGCTTAGGCCACACATGCCCTACATTCAGCTAGGAGCCCAGCTGGGGATGGAATATCCATGCGTTCACTCACACAGCTGCTGCCTCATCAGGGATGGCTGGATTAGCTTGGGGCTAGCAAACTCTCTCTTTCTCTTTGCATCCTCTCTTGTCATCCAGGAGTCTAGCTTTGAGCTTATTTATGTGGTGGATGAGTTGCAAGAGGACAAAAGAGGAGACTGTCAGTCCTTTTAAAGGTTTGGCTTGGAACTGACACAATATCGCATTCTATTATTCAAAGGAAGTCAACAGCCAGGTCCGATTCTGAGGGACGGGAAATAGACTCACCTCCTTATGGGAGCTGCAGCTTTTGTGTGCAGGGGGAATAGCTGCTGGTCATTTCTGCAGACTGTCTACCACAAACCTCAACGTTTACACCTGTAAGCCTTTGGAGCTTTCAAAAGTGCAGTGCAGGCCAGTCGCAGTGGCTCACACCTATAATCCCAGCATTTTGGGAGGCTGAGGCTGGAGAATCACTTGAGGCCAGGAGTTCGAGACCAGCTTGGCTAAAACAGCAAGACTCCCACCTTTACAAAAACTAAAAAAAAAAAAAAAAATTACCCAGGCACGGTAGTGAGCACCTGTAGTCCCATCTACTCAGGAGGCTGAGGTGGGAGGACCGCTTGAGCCCAGGAGTTTGAGGCTTCAGCGAGCTGTGATTGCACCTTTGCACTGCAACCTGGGTGAAGGCCTCCCCTCTCCTGCATGCTGGTGTCACCTTACACCTCCAGTGACGACCTTCTTCAGTGCCAGAAGGGGTGTGTGAGGGGAAAAAAGCTGATTTTCTCACCTCTCCCTGTAGTCCTGCCTTCCCAAGTGGCCCTGGAGGCTCCAGGCCTGCTGCTGTCGGAGAGGGGAGGGGGGTGGGGTGTGGAGACACATCCACGCCTCAATAGTGAATCTTTGTCCCAAAGCTGTCCCCTGCCCTGCTGTTCTCTGACAGGGCATTGGGCTGTCAGGGAAAAGGCTGGGGATTCCCATGGGACCGGCAGTGTCCCGGGCTCCCTTGCTGGCCTGGGTCTCAGCCTCTCAGTATGTCAGACCTTGACTGGGGAAAATGCACCAACTCCCTGCGTGAGCTATTCCTCCACAGCCCGCCTCCTCCCACACCCACCCCTGGACCCACCTGTGCTCACGGGACCCAGGCCCACCTCCCCTAGCCCCCAAACCCCGTCCCGTTTCCCTGAAGTCACAGATCCTGATCTTTCTCCATGTGAGCCCACTGGACTCAGCTGACCCTTCCACATTTCTCCCAGATGCACTCTGTCCCTCTAGGGTCACTGCCTCAGAAGCTGAGCATTTCTAGACAAGTCAGGTGAAGGGACTGTCATGGCTGCCACTTTACCCCATAGATGTGTGAGTGTACATATGTGTGTATATATATGTCTGTATCCTTTGCATGCAGTCCCCCCACATTGCCTACAGTCCCCTCTGGAGTTGGGACTGGCTTAACAAATTGATTCTGGAAGTTATGCTCAGAGGCTAGGCCCAGAACCGACTCCTCCAACCCTTCCGGTAGCTTTGTAAGTCCCGGTTACATCTGGTAAATCGGCCCTGCTTAAATTCCCTGCAGGGGTTCTGCCTCCTGCACCCCGACTGCCACAGCATTGGCTTCCAGAAAGGAGCGGCCTCAGCACCAGGCAGCAGGCTGGGGCCGGGCCAGCACCTGCAGCTACAGACCTCCAGGTTGAACAAGATCAATTCACCACTCATCACAGGGAGGGAGAGCACCCACCACAGGGAGCCACGGGTGTCTCAGTAAAAAGGTGTTAGAAAGGGCTTAGATTTGGTCAAAACGACAATGAGATATCATCTCACCCCAGTTAAAATGGCTTCTATTCAAAAGACAGGCAATAATGAATGCTGGAGAGGATGTGGAGAAAAGGGAACCCTCGTACACCGTGGGTGGGAACGTAAATTAGTACAGCCACTATGGAGAACAGTTCGGAGGTTCCCCAAAAAACTAAAAATGGAGCTACCATATGATACAGCAGTCCCACGGCTGGGTATATACCCAAAAGCAAGGAGTCAGTGTATCAAAGAGATGTCTGCACGCCCACGTTTACTGCAGCACTGTTCACAATAGCCAAGATTTGGAGGCAACCTAAGTGTCCATCAGCAGATGAATGGATCAAGAAAATGTGGTGCATGTACACAATGGAGCACGATTCAGGCACAGAAAAGAATGAGATCCTGTCATTTGCAACAACATGAGGGAACCGCAGGCAACTTGGGGGGCCCACACAAACAAAGGATAAATGCTGAGGTGACGGGTACCCTACTTACCTGAAATTATTATGCAGTGTATGCCCGTATCAAAAGATCCCATATGCCCCATAAATACATACACCTACTATGTACCCACAAAAATTAAAAAAATAAAAGAAAGGGCTTCACTTTGGGCTTGCATGAGGTGAAGGAAGCTCGAGGAAACAGGGATTGCACCGGATTAGATGCTTAGGAAGCAGGAGGCTACATGATTGACTATCATAATATATCTTTTTTATTTTTATTTTTTTGAGATGGAGTTTCACTCTTGTCGCCCAGGCTGGAGTGCAATGGTGTGATCTCAGCTCACTGCAACCTCTGCCCCCTGGGTTCAAGAGATTCTCCTGCCTCAGCCTCCTGAGTAGCTGGGATTACAGGCATGCACCACCACATCTGGCTAATTTTTGTATTTTTAGTAGATATGGTGGGGTATCACCACATTGGCCAGGCTGGTCTCAAACTCCTGACCTCAGACGATCTGCCCGTCTTGGCCTCCCAAAGTGCTGGGATTACAAGTGTGAGCCACTGCACCCGGCCTATCATAATAAATCTTATCTGGAAGGAAGGCAGACTAGAGAGAAGCTGAAGTTGTCATTGGTAAAGAAGCAGTCATCACTCCTGTTGGCCAAGGTTCGATGACTTGACGTGGTTTGGACAGTGTTGGTATTTCCATCTATGTTTAGACATGACTGCAGAGTGCTCTTATTTTATCTTCATCCATCACAGTCACAGAGTGGCCATGTCTGCTGTTCGTGTTCTGTGAAATTATTTATGTTCAGCCAGAGAACACCATGGCCTAAATGTAGATGCCAGGCCAGCTCCCAGATGTGAGTGGCAGCAAGAAGCTATCTCTGCAGGCTGGGAGGCTGGTGAGCCCTGCACTGCCACAGGAAAACATGTGACCAAACTCTTGTCTTCAGCAGCTTTGAAGGTAGACCATGTAGCGAATGCAGTTGTCAAAATGCACTGATAGACAGCGTCTCCCCATCCCCACTCTGCACTGTCTCCTCTCCTACAACCCAAACCGATGACCACACAGGGAGGTCTTTATGACCAGTTGATTGAGGGGGGAAAATCTCATCCTGGCTTAGAGATGGTCCAGAAGTAGGTGGCTACAGCACTCCAGTCCCACTCAGGGTGGCCCTAAAGAAGAGTGGTGGCCAGGTGCAGTGGCGCATGCCTGTAATCCCAGCACTTTGTGAGGCCGAGGCAGGCAGATCACCTGAGGTCAGGAGTTCAAAACCAGCCTGGCCAACAAGGTGAAACCCCGTCTCTACTAAAAATACAAAAATTAGCTGGGCATAGTGGCATGTGCCTATAGTCCCAACTACTCGGGAGGCTGAGGCAGGAGAATCACTTGAACCCGGGAGGCAGAGGTTGCAGTGAGCTGAGACTGCACCACTGTACTCCAGCCTGGGCAACAGAGCGAGACTCTGTCTCAAAAAAAAAAAAAGAAAAAAAAAAAAGGAACAGTGGTAAAGGAGAGTCCTCCCAGTTGTCATGTCATTACTTCATGTGCCGCATTTGGTTGTTACACTTTGCCTGGACTGGAAGATGGCCAGAAGTATGGCTCTACACTGGTTTATGGACTAGTATAGAGGCTAATGGTTTGGCTGGATCATCAGAGACTTGGAAGAAATCAGGTTGGGAGATTGGTATTGAGGTGGTCTGGGACAGGAGGGACCTCTCTGGATCTCTGGATAGGCAGACTTTGAGGGTACCTTGTCACATGTGAATGCCCATCCAAAAGCATCTTCTAGAGGGGGCTGTCAATCATCAGGTGGGCAAGACAGTCCTTTCTGTGCATTGCAGTCAGCCTCTTTCCCCAGCCATCAGAATGGCTGCTCAATGGGCCTGTGTACAGAGCGACCAAGGAGGCAGGGAAGAGGCTGTGCATGGCCTCAGCATGGACTTTGCCTCACAAGTCCGACCTGGTTATCTTCATTGTTGAATATTTAACCAATAACAGAGACCCTGATATGGCATCATTTCCTGGGAGAATAACTAGCCACTTGGTGGAAACTTGATTACATTAGATCCCTTCCATCACGGAAGGAAAAGCAATTTGTCCTCACTGAAATTTATTCTGGATATAGATTTGCTGTCTCTACCTGTAATGCTTTTGCCAGCACCACCATCCACAGAATTATAGAATGCCCTGTGGACCTTCATCATATCCCATAAAACATTTCTTTGATCAAGGAATTGATTTCATTGCAAAAGAGGTGAAGCATTAGGCTCATGGCTATGGAATTCGATGATCCTACTTTTTGTTCAATCACCCAAGAGCAGCTGGCCTGATAGAATGGTTGGATGGGCTACCGAAGACTTATCTTAGCACCAGTTGGAAGACACCACCCTGAATGGATGGGCCCCCATCTTACAGTTTTGATATAATCTTTATTCAGTGATTAATATATGGTGGTGTTTTTCCCACAGCCAGAATATAGGAGTTTGGGAGTTAAGGGGTGATAGAGGGGAATTGGTTTGTTTCACTATTATACTTAGTGACTCAGTACGTTGTTTGAGGCACCTCCTGGTACTCCCATTCCAACAGTAAAAGGTTATCACAAACAACGCCAACAAAAAAAATGGCAGAACCCTACTGAAAGTTCAGATCTTTCATGAATGAACATTTGGGTCATACTACTAGATGAAGAACCCCAACCAACCAGGGCCTGGCTGAGGGCAAAGAAAACATGGAATGAAAGAAGAAAAATCTAAAAATCAAATACTAGCAAACAATTCAATGGCCCATTCAAAGGATCATACATCATGACCAAGTGGGATTATTCCTGAAATGCAAGAATGGTTCGACATAAGAAAATCAACCAATATAATGCCCCACATTACCTGAATGAAGGGAAAAGAAACATGATCATCTCAATTGACGCAGAAAAATGCATTTGAAAAAAAATCATACCCTTTCATGATAAAAACATTTAACAAGATAGGACTAGAATGCAACTACCTCAACATAATGGAGTCCATATACGAAAAGTCCATAGTTAACAATCTTACTCAATGGTGAAAGACAAAGTTTTTCTTCTAAGCTTAGGATCAGGACAAAGATCCTCAGTCATTCTTGCCACTTGTGTTCAACATATATTGAAAATAATAACCACAGCAATTAGTCAAGAAAAAGAAATAAAAAGTGTCCACATCAGAAAGGAAGGAGTAAAATTATCTCTGTTCACAGATGACATGATCTTATATGTACAAAACCCTAAAGACACTACCAAAAAATCCTGTTAGAACTAATAAATCCAGAAAAGTTGCAGAATACAAAAATCGACACACAAAAATCAGATTTTTTTTTTTTTTTTTGAGATGCAGTCTCGCTCTGTCACCCAGGCTGGAGTGCAGTGGGGCAATCTCAGCTCACTGCAACCTCTGTCTCCTGGGTTCAAGCAATTCTCCTGCCTCAGCCTCTGGAGTAGCTGGGATTACAGGCGTCCACCACCACACCTGGCTAATTTTTGTATTTTTAGTAGAGATGGGGTTTCACCATGTTGGCCAGCCTGGTCTTGAACTCCTGACCTCAGGTGATCCACCCACCTCGGCCTCCCAAAGTGCTGGGATTACAGGCGTGAGCCACCGTGCCCAGCTGATCAGTTGCATTTCTATACACTAACAATGAACAACCTGAAAAGGAAATTAAGAAAACAATTCTATTTACAATAGCATTGAATATAATAAAATACCTAAGAATAAACTTAACCAAGAGGCAAAAGACTTGTACACTGGAAATTATGAAACATTGCTGAAAGAAACTAAGGAAGACACAAATAAATGAAAGACATCTCATGTTCATGGATTGAAATGCTTAATATTGTTAAGATGTCAATACTACCCAAAGCAATCTACAGATTCAAGGCAATTCTTATCAAAGAGCCCACTGGCAGTTTTTGCAGAAATAGAAAATCCATCCTAGAATTCATATGGACTCTCAAGCAACCTCGAGTACCCAAAGTAACCTTGAAAAAGAATAATGTGGCCGGGTGCGGTGGCTCACACCTGTAATCCCAGCACTTTGGAGGCTGAAGTGGGCGGATCACCTGAAGTCAGGAGTTCAAGACCAGCCTGGCCAACATGGCGAAACCCCATCTGTACTAAAAAATACAAAAATTAGCTGGGCGTGGTGGCGGATGCCTGTAATCCCAGCTACTTGGGAGACCGAGGCAGGGAGAATTGCTTGAACCCGGGAGGCAGAGGTTGCAGTGAGCCGAGATCGTGCCATTGCACTCCAGCCTGGACGACAGAGCCAGGCTCCATCTCAAAAAAAAAAAAAAAAAGATTAAGATGGTAAGTTTTATGTTATGTGTGCTTATACTACACAATTTAGTAATCAACTATGGGCCGGGCACGGTGGCTCACGCCTGTAATTCCAGCACTTTGGGAGGCTGAGGAGGGCGGAACACCAGGTCAGGAGATCGAGACCATCCTGGCTAACACAGTGAAACCCTGTCTCTACTAAAAATACAAAAAAAATTAGCCGGGCATGGTGGTGGGCGCCTGTAGTCCCAGCTACTGGGGAGGCTGAGGCAGGAGAATGGCGTGAACCTGGGAGGCAGAGCTTGCAGTGAGCTGAGATGGTGCCACTGCACTCCAGCCTGGGTGACAGAACGAGATTCTGTCTCAAAAAAAAAAAAAAAAAAAAAAATCAACTATGGGCCGGGTGTGGTGGCTCATGCCTGTAATCCCAGCACTTTGGGAGGTCAAGGTAGGTAGATCACTTGAGGTCAGGAGGAGTTCAAGACCAGCCTGGCCAACATGGCAAAACCCCGTCTCTACTAAAAATACAAAAATTAGCCAGGCATGGTGACGCACGCCTGTAATCCCAGCTACTTGGGAGGCTGAGGCACCAGAATCGCTTGAACCCTGGAGGTGGAGATTGCAGGGAGTCGAGATCGCACCCTTCCAGCCTGGGTGACACAGCGAGACTCTGTCTCAAAAATAAATAAATAAATAAGTGATAAAAATCAACCATGGCCTCATGATCAGTTTCAGAGACAAGGACTGTAGCAGCCATGAGCAGTTTCTTCCTTGTTATGTGGATGTGTACACATAGAAACTATCTTCTTTCTCTCCTTTTCCCCCGTTATTTTATAGACGGGTTGTTAATGTGGTTCACAAAATTTTCAAAGCTGGCAAAAGGAGCATACATTTCACAGAAAAGGAAAACACATGTCATTTTAAACCCTCCCCATGAGTTCTCAGTATCAGCGGCAATCTGAATAATACAAATAGAAACCAAATACATTGGTCAGAAGTCTGTGGATAACTGGGAGACGCAGAAGACTCACCTGTACTGTGGGTCGTTAATGTCGCAGCCTCCTTGACTTTCATTCCGGGCCTGGCGTTCCCTGGTGGTGCTGAGCAGACAGAGCCCACAGCCAGGAGGAGAGAACAGCGGAGGGCTTGAGGTTTGCCCACCCGCAAGCTCACAAGTCAGCCTGCCCCTGCTCCACAGGTCCATCGGCTGCGAATGGGGTCTCCAGGTCCCCGAGCGCTCTGACAGGTGGTTGTATTCGATGCTGGCAAGTTCACTTTGGAGTTCTTGCAGCCTTCCTTGCCTCTGGAGGGACTGAGACAATGTGTGTGTGACATACAAAATCTAGAAATTTGACACACAGGAAAAGCAGGACAATCCAGCATGTAGGGCTTTAATTTCATGTGTGCCTGTGTGCGTCCATGCTCACTCAGAAAGCAAGGTCACAGGAGCTGGCCATGTGGCTCTGGCCATCCCTGACATTGACTAGTCAGCCAGAAACCCACTGCACTCTAAGCTGAAAACTTGAATCTGAGTGGGAGTGTCTGAGTTCCTCCAGGGAATCTAAGGGCAGAAACAGCTATTTGGGAATGTTTTCTTGGATCGAGGCCTGATATCCAGAAGGACTGGGATCCAAGGACACAAAACCTCTCCAGAGGCCCTCCCCAGCACAAGCAGGTGGAGAGTCAGAAGGGCAGGACTGTTGGGGTGGGGGCTAGGGGAATTCCCAGCTTGCAGTCATGGGGGCCCAGCTCTCTGCTGTCGTGGTGGTGGGAACAGGAGGCTGTTTCTTCTCCCTGGGCTTTCTCTGCACAGCCCAATCCAGACAGTGAACAAACTTGCGTTTCTCCTCTGCTCCAGCAGGAGGAGGGGGCAGCTCTGGACAACGACAGCTGAGACCAGGAAGACGCTCCCCACCCGTCACTGGCCCCTCCCCACATTCGATATGCCCCCTTAGAGAGATGAATAAGGGCTTTGCCAGGAGGGACCCCAGAAGACAGAGGTCAGGAGGGGAGTGAGTCAGCCGGGTTTCAAGCTTCAAAAGTAAGCATCCCAACCCCCAACCTGTCCTAGGAGGGAGAGGAAGAGATAAAATCCAGGGTACAGTCCCCGCCTAGCCCTCTGCGGAGGTGAACTTGCCATTAGGTTCTAAAATGTATTTTTTTCATGTTAAGGTAAAACTTGTTTTTCTAGTAAAACATCACATACAATATAAATAGAAATGACCAGAGCCTTCTCTAACCATCACTATATAAATAACATTCCGTTAACAAAATCAACTAGTTCAGATCACAGGCATAGTTGTGAGCTTTCTTCTTTATTTTTTTTAAGAAGGATGTTCAGATGGTTAAGTTGGGTTCCTAAATTTGAAAAATATGTTGCAGCTGGGGAGGTAAAAATCATTAACTTGTGCAAATGACAAACAACTCATATCAAAGATACATTTTAAAAAGCATAAAACGATACTGTTAAACCAATTCGAGAAAAATTTCTTATTATGTGAAAAGTGTATGATCCAAAAGCATTCTCACATGCTTTCCTTCTACGTCAGCACCTGAGTTACTGTTAAGCTATGCAGATATGCAGACAAAATATCTTTATCTGGCACACAACAAGAAAGACACTGACTGCTGAAGCACTTTTGCAACAATGCACCAGGAGATCGTGGTGCTTTTCCCCTCAGTTACCAACTTGTTTTCTGAAAAATAAGAAGCAAAGAGGCAGACTATGAAAACTTCAGGAATTATAGAATATTAAAAACTATAAGCTTCAGGGCCAGACAAGGTGGCTCACGCCTGTAATCCCAGCACTTTAGGAGGCTGAGGCGGGCGGATCACGAGGTCAGGAGTTTGAGACCAGCCTGACCAACATGATGAAACCCCAGCTCTACTTAAAATACAAAAATCAGCTGCGTGTGGTAGCAGGCGCCTGTAATCCCAGCTACTCGGGAGACTGAGGCAGGAGAATCGCTTGAACCCGGGAGGCAGAGGTTGCAGTGAGCCAACACTGCGCCACTGCACTCCAGCCTGGGCGACAGAGTGAGACTCTGTCTCAATAAATAAATAAATAAATAAATAGGCACTGGGTAGAAACACTGAGCTCTGGAAATCAGGAAAAGGGATGGACGTATTGAAAACCAACTGTGGCAAATTAGCCAATGAACCTTTCCGACAGCCTCGTGTGCTGGGCATTGGCGGGGAGGCGCCTCGGGCGGGATCAGGGCCTCCGTCTCGCGCACCGCCAGCGTGAACACCTGGTCCACCCTCCGCTGGATCTTGGCCGTGACCCCCGGGAACGGGCAGGGCCCCTCGCGGGCCCGCGCCATCAGCACCTGGCGCTCGACGTCCCGGTCGGCCTGGGTGCCCACCAGCACCAGCAGGACGGCCCGGGTTCCCACAGCCCGCGCAGGTGCTCGCGCAGCGGCCTCACGGCCGGGAACGAGGCCTCGCTGCACACGCCCGGGAGCACCGCGAAGCCGTCGCCGTGGCGGATGTCCAGGTCCTGGAGCGTGACCAGGTGCTCGGCGTCCGCCGCGTCCACGATTTCCAGCAGCGCGGGCGCCGCGTTTGCCTTGATCTCCTCGCGGAGCCGCTCCTCCGCCCACGCCGCGCACTGCTCGGGGAGCGGCCGCACGCGAACTGCGTGTCCAGCGTGGTCCTGCCCACGTCACGCTCCCCAGCAGCACACCCCGGCAGCCCTGGCGGGGCGCGGGACCAGCCCGCAGTGTCCTGGACGCGGCGGGGAGGGGAGTGGAGGGGAGGGGAGGGAGGGAGGAAGGGGAGGGGAGGGGAGGGAGGGAGGAAGGGGAGGGGAGGGGAGGGAGGGGAGGGGAGGGAGGGAGGAAGGGGAGGGGAAGGAGGAAGGGGAGGGGAGGGGAGGGGAGGGGAGGGAGGGAGGAAGGGGAGGGGAGGGGAGGGGAGGGGAGGGGAAGGAGGAAGGGGAAGGGGCCTGGGAGCGCAGGGAACGGCGTACGGGTACTGTCCGGACAGGGGCAGGGAGGGGAGAGGAGGGAGGGGATGGGGGAGGGCAGGAGAGGAGAAAAGAGGAGGAGGGGAGGGGAGGAGAGACGAGGGGTCAGGGCGTGGCGGGGCTGGCGAGTCCTGTGGCGCGGGGGAGGGGCGGGCGTCTCCTGGACTTGCTTCCACCCGGCTTAATCCCGCCTGGGGCGGCTCCAACTCCACTGTCCCGCTGTTCTCGGACCAAACTGAGGGTGGGGCGGCTATTTCTCGGGGCCCAATGACGAGATGCAGATGAACTGAGGAGGAAGAGCGTTTTTATTTTCTGCAGCTGGTTACAGGGAGAAAGGCCTGGAAATTATCACCGGACCAACTCAAAATTACAGTTTTCCAGAACTTAACGTACCTTCTAAGCGGTGTGTCTACGTGTAAGTGTGCATGCATCTGAAGACATTAGTGATGAACTTACGGTCATCTGTGAGGTGTGAGTCCTGAAGACCTTCCTCTGGAGCCTCAATACATTTACTGAATCTAAATGGGTCCAGATGCTGGGGGGATTACCTTTATCTTGTCTCCTGCTAAATCAGGAGGTTTGGGGAGTGCCTTCAGACCCTCAATAAACTTGTTTCTGGAGGCGTGGGGAGCTTCTTCAGACCCACAAAAAAACTTGTTTAACCCTAAAAGGGTCCTGATAAGAATTAATTTGTTATTTTGTCATGCTTTAAGGCCCAGGAAAGGCCTAGGCAAAACTCTCGGTGGGCTCTTTGTTACTTTCCAGCCTTTGTATAAGGGCACTGGCTCTATCAGCTTTTAATGTTTAATCTAGCTACTCAGTCAGTGCTGGGACAGTTGTAATGGAGGCCTGCGTTAGTGAGACCTGGCCCGCCACACCGCCACCGAGACAGGGATCCCGGGAGTCTCGGCCTGGCACGCTCCAAGTCCCTTACCTCCTGCACTTCTCTTGTCTGGGCCCTGCCTTTGCTCCTGGGTGTCCTGGTGCTGGGTCAGCCCCGCCAGCTCCTGGTCCCAGGCCTGGCTCAAGGGTGGCCCAGGGAACTGCCAGGCCTGCTTGGCCTGTCACCCATACTGGGCCTGACCACCAGCTGGGTCCCTAGATCAGGCTGTGGCTCTGCTCCCCCTTCCAAAGGGAGCCCCTTCTGTCTTTGGACCAGAAGGTAACCTGATCTCTTCTTCGCCAACCTGAGAAATGCTGGAATTTCTCCATTTCAGATCCAGCCTCCAGGCCTTGCTCAAGGTCAGGCTTGGCTGGGTTGCTGGGGCCTCTCCAGGCAGGGAGGCCCCCAGGCTCAAGGGCAGGTGAAGGGGACACCTGTCAGGGAACTTCAGACTGAGGTCCTAAGTGACGGGTACTCCCCTCCCTGTCCCCCTGGAGTTGCTCATACCCAGGCCTTCACTCTAGCTCCCTCCAGCCCCCAGGGCACTTTATAAAATGTAAATCACCCATCCTTCCTCCACTTAAGCCCTCTCTACTTGATAAAGTCATGACTTCACACCATGGCCTAAGAGCAAAGTGACGACAAAACTCACCATCCAAACCTGGTCACCTTTGGAAGTGAGAGAGTGCCCATTCACATGACAGCGGGCATGAACCTGGGAAGCTGGGCAAAGCCAGCTTGGGGCCACCCTACTTAAAAAGAAGGTCCTCAGGTTCTGGCCTCCCCACCCCCTTCCTCCCATGGGCCTTCATCTTTCTCACTTCACAGATTTTTTTTTTTTTTTTTTGGACAGGAACTTGCTGTGTCACCCAGGCTGGAGTGCAGTGGTGTGATCATAGCTCACTGTGAGGCAGGAAATTAAGGAAAGAAAGAAGAATAAAATTTAAAAAAGAGAAAAATAAGCTTTCTGTATGAGGCTGACTCATCCCAAAGGCAGTAACAGACAAAGCCCAGACCCAGACGAAGTCTTGATAACATCATCAAAGAAGCAGAGGCTCAAAGGAGTGTGCTCTGGAGACTCTCCCAGCACTCCCTCAACATAAGGATAAGAAAAAGTTCCCCCTCGAACCCCAACCCCCTCCATGTGATTGTACCTTGCTCTGCAAGTTTTACGAGTTTATAGATTCTTGTTTTCTGTAACTAGAAAGTTCAAGTATTCAGTTTTATCTAAGCAGCACAGTGAAGGTTATACAACATGCCTGAGCAGACCTGGGCTGCGGCCTTCTGGGCCCCATAGCGAAGGTTATGAGATAAGCCTGTGCAAGGCTCTTTTAAGCAAGCCTAGATAACAGCCATCTGGACTGCATAGCAAGAATTACCTGTAACCGTGGGTTATGCACCTGTCACAATTTGATTAACTGCCTATGTTCTGTCTCTGTATCCTTGCTTTCGTGCCACTGTAAGCTTGTTTCAAACTAGCCCACTCCCTTTCAAAGGTGTGTATATGAGTCAAGTGCTGTCTTTGTTCTGGGCCCAGTTTTTGGATGTTAATCCACTGGGTCTGAGTGCACTCAATAAAATTCTCGTGTCCCACCTACCTGTCTCTCCAGTCTCCTGATTCCCACAACAACTGCAGCCTGTAGCTGGGACTACAGCTACATTCTTTAAATTTTGTAGACATGGGGTCTTGCTATGTTGCTCATGCTGGTCTCCTACTTCTAGCCTCAAGTGATACTCCCACCTCAGCCTTCCAAAGTGCTGTGATTACAGGCGTGAGCCACCATGCTGGGGCACTTCACCCAGCCTTCTTGCTAGTCCTTGATTTCAGGGGTGAAGGGGCAGGTTGTGGGACAGTGGGGGCTGGGCCACAAGCTCTGGGGTTGTCTTTCAGAGTGAACTCTGCCACCCTCTGCCTGGTGCTGAATTAGATGCCTCAGGACTTCAGGGGACCTCCCTGCCTGAGCTGAGAGTGGGGCTGTCACACTTTCCCTCTCCCTGTGCATGGGGTATCACTGAACTTTCCTCAATCCAACACAACTCTCAAGGGGCAGGGCCCCAATACTAGCTGAGCTTGAACTACCTGCCTCCCCAAAGAGTGGTGCTTGTGGCTGTTGCAGAATGTACTTTTCTATAAATAATGCATAGAACATCCTCAATATGAAATCTCAATTATACTGTCAGCTGAAGGATGATGAAGAAAGGACAGCCTTATTTCTCATAAAGCATTGCATCCTGCAGGGTGGCAATCCAACAGGCTGGGAAGCACAGCCTCCAGGTGGAAGCCAGAAACAAACATTTTGAGGGAGGGGCAAAGGGAACAGAAATGTATGCTGAGCTGGGTAACTGAATATACATATTGAATAAGCTACAGGAGGAGCTGTGAATATTCACGAAAGGAGAAACATGCGCATGCCAAGTTGAGCTTCATGTTCCTTCATAAGTCTGTTGCATGTACAAAAAATGGTAGTGTTGGCCTGATCTGAGAGTGGAGTTTTCAGCTACCTGATGACAAAAGATGAAGCAGAGGACACAATAACCCTGACTGTGCATCCTTTGTAGACTGGCCACAAGCACTCCGAGGTTGGTGGTCTCTTATCAGGAAGGAATGCTGGTCGGTTGTTTTGTCAAAACTGTGAAAGGGAGGGCCAGTGTCAGGGCCGGTTGGAACCACAGTGGTTTTTGTTCAGCCCTCAGGGAAGAAACCCTCAAGGCAGTTAGAGAGGGAGAGGGCAGAGCCAGGCGTGTCTGACCTCCCATCCTGTCATGGCCTGGCACTCAAGGTTTCTCTGGGGTCCCCTTGACCAGGATGGGGAGGTCTGTTCAGTTGCTTGGGGCTTAGGATATCATTTTTATTTCTCAGTATATTGGACATAACAGACAACTTGATTTCTAAAAAGAGAAATAAGATTTATTTCTCAGACTGCAAGGTAACAAAACTAGAAATCAATATTTATTTATTTAGAGACAGAGTCTCACTGTGTCACTCAGGCTGGAGTGCAGTGGCACGATCTTGGCTCACTGTAACCTCTACCTCCTGAGTTCAAGCGATTCTCCTGCCTCAGCCTCTTGAATAATTGGGATTATAGGCATGTGCCACCACACTAGCTAAGTTTTGTATTTTTAGTAGAGACAGGGTTTCACCATGTTGGCCAGGCTGGTCTCGAACTCCTGAGCTCAAGTGATATACTCGCTTCAGCCTCCCAAAGTGCTGGGATTACAGGCATGAGCCACCGTGCCTGGCCCAATTTTTTAAATGATAGAAAAATTAGCTGGATGCAGTGGCACATACCTGTAGTCCCAGCTACTTGGGAGGCTGAGGTGGTGATATAGGAGTTAAGAACAAATCACTTAGGCAGATAGGGTATGGGAGTCCCCCATTAGGCTTTTCTTTTTAATGAAAAGCAGCCCCAAATCATTTTCTAAAAAAGAGCAGCCCATAAAGTTGAGCTCCAGACATGGACAGGCAAGCTGGGAGCTTGCACGGGTGAATGCCGGCAGGAACTAGGGGATAGATATGTTCAAGATGGCAGCTCCATCTTCCCTTGCCTGCCAGCCATGTGTACAGTAAGGAACAGACAAGATGGCATCGGCAAAGGGGAAAGTTCATTTGCATAATAAGATTAGGGTGGGGCGACCAGCCTTTCCCAAAGGCTGTGTAAATGTCCCACCTGATCAGACCAATCTGTGAGCCATATGTAAATCAGACACCACCTCCTCAAACTGGACTATAAAATCTGGCGCATCTGCCATCAGCTGGTCTTTCTGCTTGGAAGACCCCTCTCTCTCAATAGAGCTGTTTTTCTTTCTCTTTTCTGCCTGTTAAACCTCGTTCCTAAACTCCTTGGGTATGTCCATGTCCTAAATTTTCCTGGCATGAGACGACGAACCCTGGGTTTATACCCCAGCTGCTTCAGTGGGAGGATTCCTTGTTCCCTGGAGGTCAAGGATGCAGTGAGCAGAGATTGCACCACTGCACTCCCGCCTGGGCAACAAGAGTGAGACTCCATCTCAAAAAAAGAAGAAAACGAAAAATTAGCTGAGCATAGTAGCCTGTGACTGTAGTCCCAACTACTCACTTGGGAGGCTGAGGTAGGAGAGTCACCTGAGCCCGGTAGATGGAGGTTGAAGTGAGCTGAGATGGCACCACTGCACTCCAGCCTGGGCCACAGAGTAAGACTCTGTCTCTAAAACAAAAATACATACAAAATAAAAATAAATAAATAAAACACCTATTGATAGGTGTCATGCTGTGATACCATAAGAAATCTATACTTGAGGCTTAATCCACCCGGGGTCCTTGCTCAGGAGGGGTCTCAGAGCTGACGTTTTGGGAGGCCCAGGTACACTGAGCCTGCCCACTGCAAAGACCACTCAGAGCACATTTTTCCAAGACATCAGCATTCCCAGCAGTCACCAGACGAGGGATGTTCCCAGGAACATCCACATCATCTGACTTTCCCCTGCACTGGCCACGTTTCCAAGCTTCCCTCCTCCGTAGGCCTGTAGAGTACAAACAGCCCCACGTGGGTGGTAGCCTGCTCTCCTCCTGCAAACTTTGGCATCTTTTAGGCCTCATTCCCCTCCCCACAGCCCCCAGGTGGCCTGAATCCCACCTTCCTCTCCAAGAATTGATAGCTTCTACCTTCTCCACCACCCATGTGCCCTCCCAGCACAATAGGGGACACCCCGCAGAAAGCCATGGTAGTGATATATGGTTAAAAAGAAATTATTTAGGCAAATAGTAAGGATAAGGAAGTTCTCAGTAAGGTTTTCCTTTTAATGAAAAGAAGCCCCCAAATCATTTTCTTTTGTAACAAGGGGCAGCCTGTAAAATCGAGCTGCAGACATAGACAAGCAAGCTGGAAGCTTGCATGGGTGAATGCCAGCAGTTGTGCCAATAGGAAAAGGCTACCTGGAACTAGGCATGATCAAAATGTTGGCTGTATCTTCCCTTCTCTTTGCCAGCCACGTGTACAGTAAGAAGCAGGCAAGATGGTGTTGGCCAAGTGGAAAGCCCATTTGCATAATAAGATTAGGGTGGGGAGACCAGCCTTCCCCACATGCTATGTAAACGTCACACCTGGTTGAACCAATCTGTGGGCCCTTCGTGAATCACACACTGCTCCTCAAGCTGGACTATAAAATCTGCTGCTGTCCCTGCAGGCCAGCTTTTCCCTTTTGGAGCCCCCTCTCTCTTGCAAGAGAGAGAGAGAGCTGCTCTCCTTTCTCTTTCTTTTGCCGATTAAACCTCTGCTCCTAAGCTCACTCCTCATGTATGTCCATGTCCTTAATCTTCTTGGCGTGAGACAATGAACACTGGGTATTTACTCCAGACAGTGATGCCACTTCATCAGGGGGATAGTGGGGAGGGGGGATTTCCTGAAGATTGAGCTGGAAGGTTTTACAGATGAATTAGGTGGGGTGGGGGAGCAGTAAACTTCCTGAGCCACCGAAGTCAGGGGTTTCTCTTCAGTCAAGTTTTTTCTCTTTTTAATATATAACTATAATATATAAAAATAACTAGTTGACCCTCTATATCCATGGGTTCCACATTTGTGGATTCAACCAATCAAGGATGGAAAATATTTGAAAAAACTCTAGCCTGGCCAACATAGCAACTCCATCTATACAAATAATTTAAAAATTAGCTGGGTGTGGTGGCGCATGTCTGTAGTCCCAGCTACTCAGGAGGCTGACACGGGAGGATTGCTTGAGTCCAAGTGTTCCAGGCTACAGTAAGCTGTGATCACACCACTGCACTTCAGCCTGGGCCACAGAGAGACACCCTGTCTCCAAAAAAAAAAAGAAAAGAAAAGATAAAGTACGTAGAAAAAAATTGTGCTGAACATGTACAGAGATTTTTTTCCTTGTCATTATTCCCTAAACAATCTAACAAGTATTTCCATAGCATTTACAATGTATTAGGTACCATAAGTAATCTAGAGGTTATTTAAAGTGTACAGGAGGGGCTGGGTGTGGTGGCTCACGCCTGTAATCCCAGCACTTTGGGAGGCTGAGGTGGGTGGATCACTTGAGGTCAGGAGTTCGAGACCAGCCTGGCCAACATGGTGAAACCCTGTCTCTACTAAAAATACAAAAATTAGCCAGGCATGGTGGTGCATGCCTGTAATCCTAACTACTCGGGAGGCTGAAGTAGGAGAGTCGCTTGAACCCAGGAGGCGGAGGCTGCAGTGAGCCGAGATTGCACCACTGCACTCCAGCCTGGGTAACAGAGTGAGACTCTGTGTCGAAAAATAAAATAAAGCATACAGGAGGATGTATATAGGTTATATGCAAATATTGAAACCGCCTTTGCAAAATTATGACTGAGCCAATGAAAGAGGTCCAACTTAAAGGACTCCATCTTGCCTCCAACCTCCAAGCTATCCTTATTCATTCCTGGGTGTAAGCTGAACTAACTTTGGGAGAAACTTAGTTTATAGTTTAAAACAAAGATAACAGCCTCCCAGGCTCAAGTGAGTCTCGTGCCTCAGGCTCCCAAGTAGCTGGGATTATAGGCATGCACCACTGTGCCCAGCTAATTTTTTTTTTTTTTTTTTTTTTGTATTTTTAGTAGAGTTTCACTGTGGGTTTCACTATGTTGCCCAGGCTGGTCTCAAACTCCTGGCCTCAAGTGATCCACCCGCCTCAGCCTCCCAAATTACTGGGATTACAGGCATGAGCCACTGTGCCCAGCCTATACTGATAAATTTAATTTGCCTAAAGTTTTTCTTTTTAAATTTAATTTACCTAAAGTTTTTCTTTTCTTTTCTTTTCTTTTTTGAGTCAGAGTCTCACTCTGTCAACCAGGCTGGAGTGCAATGGCACAATCTTTGGCTCACTGCAACCTCCGCCTTCCGGGTTCAAGCAATTCTCTTGCCTCAGCCTCCCAAGTAGCTGGGATTACAGGCGCCCGCAACCACGCCCGGTTAATTTTTGTATTTTTAGTAGAGACAGGGTTTCACCATATTGGCCAGGCTGGTCTCTTGGCCAGGTTGAACTCCTGACCTTGTGATCCGCCAGCCTCAGCCTCCCAAAATGCTGGGATTACAGGCATGAGCCACCACGCCCGGCCTAAAGTTTTTCTTTTACCAGACGTGAGCATCTGTGGATTTTGGTAACTATGGGAGGTTCTGCAACCAATGGTTTACAGATACCGAGAGAGGAGTGTATAAATACTTCCCAGAAAAGAAATAACATATTTGGTCTTCATTCTGGCTCCTGACCCAAGAGCATCTAAAACCCTTGGAATTTCCTGAATGATAGGGATGAGAAGAGCATCTTTTGATATTCACGTAAACTAAATGTAAAATCCCAAGCCCCTCAACTGACTGAACAGACCCCTTCTTGGCCAAGGAGACCCCAGAGAAACTAAAAACTGAGTTTCCTGCCAGGAGGGGACGGACCTCCTTCAAACCTCTCCCTTTTGCAGTTTAGATAGAACCGACTAGTGCTAATGTTAAAACAGAGATCATAAGATGCGAAGAGCAGACTGTTTGTGCAATAACAGACCAAATTACAAACAGGACCGAAGGTCTTGCAAAACAAGGATGAGGTCACTCCTGCAGGCCATCAATCTTGCTAACTAGGTCATTTTTGACCTGGTATACGGTGGCTGACTCTGACACAGCATCCTCATCTTACCTTAAACATTCCTTTCTGCTAACTCTGTTTTTAGACAAAGTTTTGTTCCTTCAACCAACTGCAAATTAAAGAATCTCCGAATGCTCCTGTGCCTTATAACATCCCCACCCTGACACCGCTTGAAAATATCCTGCCTTTCCAGGCTGCACCAACCTATACCTTCCATGTGTTGATTTATGTCTTCGCCGGTAACTGCTGCCTCCCTGAAATGTATTAAACCAAACTGTAATCCGACTACCTTGGGACAGTTACTCAAAGCTTCCTGGGTTTGTGTTTGCTCCCGGCTGTGGTCACTCATATTGGCTCAGAATAAATCCCTGCAAAACATTTTACAGAGTTTAGTTTTTACATTAACATTTATAATACGCCCCTTTCAGCCATAGCTGAATTTCTGTTAACAAGAGGACTGGTGGCTGAAGCCCCTAGGTAGCTGCAGGCTGGGGGCTGCAGAGGAGGCCCCCATGTGATTAGAGGGCTGGAAGCTTCAGTCCTACCTGACCTCCAGGGAGAGGAGAGGGCTGCGGTTGAGTTAAGCACTGACGGTCAGTAAGTTAATCATGCCCATGTACATAATGGAAACTCCATGAAAACCCTAAACGGAGGGGTTTGGAGAGCACATCCACGTGTCAGGAGGGCGGTGCACCTGACTCCATGGGGACAGAAGCCCCTGCCATAGGGACCTGCAGACCTCACCCTATGTACTTCTTCATCTGACTGTCCAGTTGCAGCCTTCTAATGAACTGGTCAATGTAAGTGTACCCCTGAGTTTTGTGAGCCCTACAGCAAATTACTGAACCTGGGGAGGGGCCTTGGGAATCCTTGATTTATAGCCAGTTGGTCAGAGTATGGGAGGACCAATGGTGGTAGGTGTCTGTAATCCCAGCTATGCGGGAGGCTGAGGCGGGGGAATCGCTTGAACCCGGGAGGCCAAGGTTGCAGTGAGCCAAGATCGTGCCACTGCACTCCAGCCTGGGTGACAGAGCAAGACTCAGTTTTAAAAAACAAACAAACAAACAAATGAGAGGCTGAGACGTGCACTTGGCTTCTGAACTGGGGGTGGTCTGGTGGGACTGAGCCGTTAATCTGTAGGGTCTGTGTTACCTCCCAGGAGTTCATGTCCAAATTGAATTGCAGGTCACCCAGTTGGCGTGCGGAGAGGTGGATGATCGGTTGGTGTGGGACATCCCTCCCCTCATTTAGTGTCAGAAATGTGAGAAATAGTTTGTCTTTAATAGATTAGACAGTACATTAAACATGGCTGAAGAGAGAGATGAAATGAACATTATTCAGAGTCGTGAATACTCCTGGGCCTGGTTTTCATCATAAACCACCCTGTACCCGCAGAGCTAAGAGCTCTTCATGCTGCCCCGAAGGCTTCAGACTCTCATAGAGTGTCTTACATTGATAGTTGGCTCACTTGAGCCTGTTATTATTATTATTTTGAGGCCTTTAAAACCATTAAGTGAGCCAACCCCACAGTTCTTCTGACTATTGCTTCAATGCTTTTAAAGTACTCCCCTCACCCCCGCCCCGGCTGGGTGTGGCGGCTCATGCCTGTAACCCCAGCACTTTGGGAGGCCGAGGCAAGCAGATCACTTGAGGTCAGGAGTTTGAGACCAGCCTGGCCAAAATGGTGAAACCCCATCTCTGCTAAAAATACAAAAATTAGCTGGGCATGGTGGTGGGTGCCTGTACTCCCAGCTACTTGGGAGGCTGAGACAGGAGAATCGCTTGAATCTGGGAGGCAGAGGTTGCAGTGAGCCAAGATCGTGCCACTGCTCTCCAGCCTGGGCGACAAGAGTGAGACTCTGTCATAAATAAATAATAAAATAAAATAAAAAGTACCCCTCTACCACATGGACCCAGGCCTCACTTCCCAACGTGCATATCATCATCTGCCCTGGGAGCCGTGGCAGCTGTCCTGCAGGCCAAGGCTCAGCACCTGCTCACTCCCCCCAGCAACAGGGTCCTGACAGTGGGGCTGCAGGGTGTGTGCTCTCCTGCCCTGAGGTTCTGCCTTTTAGGGCCACTTCTGTACTCTCTAAATTCAGATCCCCTCCACAAGCAGAATCTATGATGTGGGCCATAGGCTGGTGTGAAAGTAGTTTAGTTTTGGAAGTGGTTTAGGTGTCAGGAATGGGGGCCTCTTGTTCAAATGTCACTTACTTAAAGGGGGCTTCCCTTACCAACTGTTGTAGGTAGAACCATATCCCCTCAAAATTCATACGTTGAGTTCCCAGCCCTCAGTACCTCGGAATGTGACCTTATTTGGAAACAGGGTCGTTGCAGATGTCATTAGTTAACATGAGGTCATACTGGAGTGGTTGGGCCCCTCATCCACTATAACTGGCGTCCTTGTAAAACGGGGAATTTGGACACCGACATGCACGCAGGGAGAACAGCACATGAAGACGGAGGCAGGGATGGCAGAGATGTGTCCACCAGCCAGGAGCCAGACACTGCCGGCGAATCACACGCAGCTGGGAGGGGCCCGGACCGGATCTTTCCTCCCAACTCCCAGAAGGAACCACCCCTACTGATACCTGGATCTCAGACATCTGGCCTTCAGAACTGGGAGATAATCATTTCTGTTGAAGCCACCAAGGCTGTGGCACTTTGTAAACGCCTCCCCAGGAAGCAAATACATAGACCTACAAAAAAAAAAAAAAATGCTACCACAAAGCCATCCCTTGCTGTCCTGCCTTGTTCCTTTTTCCTTTACAGCACTTCTCATCACCTGAAATGAGATTATTGATTTGTTGATTGCTTCCCCCATTGCCAGGTAACTCCTACGAGGGTGGGACTGCACATGGCTTGCTGCTGCGTCTGCAGCGTCTAGCACAGCGCCTACCACATGGTGGGTATTACATGACTGCAATTCTATTACAGTGCTTGCTTTGAAATGTAAACTTGGCTGGGTGCAGTGGCTCATACCTGTAATCCCAGCACTTTGTGAGGCCGAGGCGGGTGGATCACGAGGTCATGAATTTGAGACCAGCCTGACCAACACGGTGAAACCTCATCTCTATTACAAATATAAAAATTAGCCGGTGTGGTGGTGTGCGCCTGTAGTCCCAGCTATTTGGGAGGCTGAGGCAGAAGAATCACTTGAACCCCAGAGGTGGAGGTTGCAGTGAACTGAGATCATGCCACTGTACTCCAGCCTGGGTGACAGAATGAGATTCCATCTCAAAAAAAAAAAAAAAGAAAGAAAAAAAGAAAATGTAAATTCGTTCCAATGCATTTGGACAATTAGGGAACAATTTGAGCACAACATGAATTTTGCAATTGCTTATGTGTGATTGTCTGTAGGAAACACCAGGTGAACACTGGAAACACCCCCAGTGGAACTGAGGTGCACAGGAATGCATACAGTGCATGTGCACACAACTCAGAATCCGCCAGTGGCCTCACTTTCCCGCTGGGTTGTGAGCCATACCCATTGAGCATTAGTCCAGTTTCACACTGCTATAAAGAACTACATAAGACTGTGTACTTTATAAAGAAAAGAGGTCTAATTGACTCACAGTTCCAAATGGCTGGGAAGGACTCGGGAAACTTACAATCATGCAGGAAGGTGAAGGGGAAGCAAGGCATGTCTTACATGGTGGCAGGAGAGAGACAGTGGGGCGGAACAGAGTCTCTTTCTGTAGCCCAGGCTGGAGTGCAGTGGCACGATCTTGGCTTACTGCAATCTCTGCCTCTGGGGTCCTGGTTCAAGCAATTCTCCTGCCTCAGCCTCCCGAGTAGCTGGGACTATAGGCGCACACCACCACACCTGGCTAATTTTTGTATTTTTAGTAGAGACGGGGTTTCACCATATTGGCCAGACTGGTCTCAAACTCCTGACCTCATGATCTGCCCACGTCGGCCTCCCAAAGTGCTGGGATTACAGGCGTGAGCAACCGCACCTGGCCAGTGCCATACTCTTAAACCATCAGATCTCGTGAGAACTCACTCGCTATCAGAAGAGCAGCAAGGGGGAAATCCACCACCATGATCCAATCACCTCTCGCCCGGTCCCTTCCCTGACACATTCGGATTACAATTCGAGATGAGATTTGGGTGGCGACACAGAGCCAAACCATGTTTTCTCCAGGGACCCAGGGGACCCTGTTCCCCGCTTTGGGCATCTCACAGGCTACACCCCTTCCTCCATCTACTCCACAAGCAAACTTCAGGCCTTCAAATAAAGTGCCATGCTCATTGTAGTACTGATGTATTCCTCAACAATTTAGCATGTAAAACCCTTCTACCCTCTTTATTAGGTTCCTATCACTTAAAAAAATTGTGTCACTGATGGGGTGTTTTGAGTGTCCTTCCCCAACCTCGTTTTTTCCTTGTAAGTCCTGTGGTTTTTATTGTGCAATTGTGCATAGCCCAGTGAATTTTAGGAATGTGTTTGTTGCATCATAGCCAAGTTGATATATCTGATCTGTTGAGTGACTGAACCAATGCTCGTCTTCCTGAATTAAACCCTAATTTAGGCTGGTATATTTTATATATATATATACATATATATATATACATATATATATATACACATATATATATATACATATATATATATACACATATATATATATATATATATAATTTTTTTTAAGACAGAGTATCCCTCTGTCACCCAGGCTGGAATGCAGTGGCATGATCTTGGCTCACTGCAACCTCCACCTCCTGAGCTCAAGTGATTCTCATGTCTCAGCCTCCCAAGTAGCCAGGATTACAGGCACCTGCCACCACGTCCAGATAATTTTTGTATTTTTGGTAGAGATGGGGTTTCACCATGTTGGCCATGCTGGTCTCGAACTCCTGACCTCAAGTGATCCGTCTGCCTTGGCCTCCCAAAGTGCTGGGATTACAGTCGTGAGCCACCATACCCAGGCTGCCTGGCCTATTTTTCTAATATTCTAATGAAATGAATTTGCTAATTGCTTATTGAGGCTCTTACAGCTGAAAAGCTTACAGCATAACATGGAACAATGTAGTGTTAATGTAAGGAGAGGAAAGACCCAGTAAGTGACAGCCTCCTTCCTCCTGCCCAAGACCCAACCAGTCCAGAGATAACATGACAAATGGGACTCAAGAACATGCACACGAAAGCGCCAGCTTTGTCACAGATCACGTCTGGGCTGGAGCAGGTAACTTTGGTGGCTGCACCATGGATCTTCTTATTCCTACATCGCAGATTTGGTCTCACTGACCAGAGTTAGGCAGCCCCAGTGGGAGTTCCTGTTTTGGGAAGGCAGGGACCGTGAACGGAGGGACCGGCTGGAGCCGCGGCAGAGGAACATAAATTGTGAAGATTTCATGGACATTTATCAGTTCCCAAATAATACTTTTATAATTTCTTATGCCTGTCTTTACTTTAATCTCTTAATCCTGTTATCTTCGTAAGCTGAGGATGTATGTCACCTCAGTACCACTGTGATAATTGTGTTAACTGTACAAGTTGATTATAAAATATGTGTGTTTGAACAATACGAAATTAGTGCACCTTGAAAAAGAACATAATAACAGCGATTTTTAGGGAACAAGGAAAGACAAACATAAGCTCTGACTGCCTGCAGGGTCGGGCAAAAAGAGCCATATTTTTCTTCTTGCAGAGAGCCTATAAATGGACTTGCAAGTAGGGAAGATATCACTAAATTCTTTTCCTAGCAAGGAATATTAATATTAATACCCTGGGAAAGGAATGAGTTCCTGGGGGGAGATCTATAAACGGCCACTCTGGGAATGTCTGTCTTATGCGGTTGAGATAAGGACTGAGATACACCCTGGTCTCCTGCAGTATCCTCAGGCTTACTAGGGTTAGGAAACTCCGCCCTGGTAAATTTGTGGTCAGACCAGTTCTCTGCTCTTGCACCCTGTTTTCTGTTGTTTAAGATGTTTATCAAGACAGTACGTGCACTGCTGAACATAGACCCTTATCAGTAGTTCTGCTTTTGCCCTTTATCCTGTTCCCTCAGAAGCATGTGATCTTTGTACCTACTCCCTGTTCTTACACCCCCTCCCCTTTTGAAACCCTTAATAAAAACTTGCTGGTCTGAGACTCAGGCGGGCATCACAGTCCTACTGATATGTGATGTCACCCCCAGCGGCCCAGCTGTAAAATTCTTCTCTTTGTACTGTCCCTCTATGTTTCTCAGCTGGCTGACACTTATGGAAAATAGAAAGAACCTACATTGAAATACTGGTGGCGAGTTCCCCCAATAAGTTCCCTCTTGAAATTCATCACAGGGAACTGCAGGTCAGAACGTGAGCTTCCTGCAGGCGGCAAGTGCCACCCATATCCCAGGGGCTCCTCTGTCCCTATCTCCTGACCTCATCTTACTCCACAGGCCTGGTTGCGCCGGGAAGCCTTGGACTCCTCTCTGAGCCTTTGGCCCTACGCCAGAGAGAATCCCTCTGCCCTCCAGGTCTCTTCCCAATTGGGAGGAAACTGGGGTCTTAGTGCCTCTGGGCATGGGGAGGGAATGGCATTTCTGGGAAATAAGCAGCTGCTACTGGCGTCAGCGGGGAGTGACTGCAGAGACTTCTGGGAGGACCAGACAGAGGCCCGCTCTGGGAACACTGGAAATGCCACAACCATGCTGAGGAGTTTCTGCCAATGGGCACAACAGTGTAGACAAAACAGTGTAGACAAAACAGTGTAGACAAACGGCACAACAGTGTAGACAAACGGGATGGAACCACCACAAGACAAGTGGTTATTTCCTTCCCAACAACAAAGTAGGTCAGGTAACTTGAAAAATCTTTTGAGGCTAGACATTCTGAATTAAATATTACAAAATCCATTCTTGCATAGATGCAACTGGGGAAAAAAAGGAAATCTTCCAAACAACAAAGCTGCTGGAAACGTACGTGGCCACTGACACTGATGCAGCTGCTGCCCCAGAGGAATTCCTCGTCTCAGGAGCCCTGAGCTCTGGCTGTAAAGGAGACTAGGACTTCCACACAGGTGTGCATCCTAGAAGGGCCATATATATATATATATATATATATATATATATATATATATACTCAGTGAAAAGGTGAATTCATTTTGCGACCATCAGCAAGCAGAGGTGAGAAAGAAATTTTTCTACCCAGGGCTCTCACTAAGACAAACAATAAAAGTGTCTCCCCTAAGATTTGTGACAGGTTCCCCATCCTCCTGTGTGTTTGGATTTAAATTGAACATCATTTTTTTTTTGAGGCCCTGGAACCAACAAGCTAAGAAATCAATATTAAGTGCCCAGGCTGAAAGATGCTTATAGGGCCACACAGCAATGGAAGCCAGCTGCTCTGGAGAGGTCCGCCTTCCCTCGAGGCCAAGAGCAAGCCAGAACAACCTCATTTTCAGGCTGTAAGATTAGCAGATAGAAGATATAACATAAATATTATTTAAAAACAATGAGTTACTAAATAAAAATACTGGCTTGGGCTCAGCATGGTGGCTTATGCATGCCCAGGGAGGAGGATCACTTGAGCCCAGGAGTTGAAGACCAGCCTGAGCAACATAGCAAGACCCCCTCTCTGCAAAAAAAAAAAAAAAAAAAAAAAAGGGTTTTAAAAATTACCAGGCTGATTACATTAAAGGCGTTGAACAAAAATAAACAAAAACTGACAGGGTGCATTGGCACATGTAATCTCACTTTCTTGGGAGGCTGAGGCAGGAGGATCACCTGAACCCAGCAGTTCAAGGCTGCAGTGAGCTATGATCCTGTCACTGAACTTTAGTCTGGGTGATGGATTGAGGCCCCATCTCAAAAACAAAACAAAACTAACTTTTGTAGAATACCCTAGCACCCAAGGTCAGAAGGAACAGGAACAGATATGGGTTTCAGTCTGTCTTCTCGGGGCGGCAGGTGCTCCTGAAGTTCCCTTCCTCGTGGCCTACCCTGTGGACACGACTCCATCATCAGACCCGGAGACTCCCCACAAGTTCCCCATTAGATCCATCTTGCTTGAGTTCCACTTGGAATATTCGACCTGGAAAAGGCAGGTGCGGTGCCTCACGAAGCCCACTGGACGCAGCTGACCCTTCCACATTTCTCCCAGACACGCTCTCTGTCCCTCTAGGGTCACTGCCTCAGGAGCTGAGCATTTCTAGACAAGTCAGGTGAAGGGACTGTCATGGCTGCCACTTTACACCATAGATGTGTGAGTGTACATATGTGTGTATATATATGTCCGTATCCTCAACGAGGGCCAAAGTATCCAGTTTCTAACTCTAAGTGTGTTCTTAAATGAACTAGGTACAGGACAGAAAAAGACTGAAGCCTGCCTTGGGTTTGTGGTGAACTGCTGTATTAGTCCGTTTTCATGTGCTATAAAGAACTGCCTGAGACTGGGTAATTTATAAGGGAAAGAGGTTTAATTGACTCACAGTTCAGCATGGCTGGGGAGGCCTCAGGAAACTTACAATCATGGCGGAAGGCGAAGGGAAAGCAAGGGACCTTCTCCACAAGGCAGCAAGGAGAGGTGCTGAGCAATGGGAAGAGCCCCTTATAAAGCCATCAGATCTCGTGAGAACTCACTATCACGAGAACAGCATGGGGAAAACCGCCCGCATGATTCAATGACCTCCATCTGGTCTCCCCCTTGACACGTGGGGATTATGGGGATTACAATTCCAGACGAGATTTGGGTGGGGACACAAAACCTAACCAGATCACTTGCTTAAGGGAAGCTTTGTCTACTCTAAACCAGATTGCAGAGGTCTTTTGTTTGTCCCCCTTGGGGTTTTTCACCAAGGGGCCCTGGGCCTTTGGGTTGAGCTGGGTGGGCCTTTCCCTGTACAGGCGGAGGAAGCAAGTGCAAGGTGAGCGGTGGGAGAACCTGCAAGCCCCCTGCTCCCAGAGGAAGGGGAGGCGGGCTTCAGGGGAGAGTCCATATGGGCGCCCAGAAACTGGAAACTGCGTCCCTGAAGGCTGCAAGCCCTCTGGGCAGTTCGGGTCACCCAGGCTGAAGAAGGGCGTTGAAGACACATGGAAAAGGTGGTGGGAGAGGACTGAGTTGAAACCCAGGCCCCGAGTGGAAGAGCCTGCTGGAGGCCACAGGAGCCCGTTCCGCAACCTGAAGCCCTGGAGACGGCCCGGCTTGAGAGGGCGAGGGCCCACAGTGGGGACCCAACTCCCTTCTTCGTTCCCATCTGCCCTGGGGTCCGACGGGAAGCAGGGACGGGGAGCTGGTGGGGGGACCCCCGCGCTCTCCGGGCGACCCTCTGCAGCCTCTGCTTTGCCCCGTCTGTCATCTTCTCCAGACCCGGCGACCCCGTTCTCCCCCTCGCCCCCCATTCCCCGGGACCGTCCTTCTTAACAGCGCCCTTCACCCCGCCCGGCCCGCGAGGTAGTCCTCAGCAGGGGACAAGGTCCGGACGTGGCGCCCCCAGAAGGAGCGCGGAGAGCCCCTGGGACCCAGTCCCGCCAGGCACGCATCAGGGGCGGAGCTGGACTCGGGGGGCGGGGCTGGGGAGAGGGTGGCCCCTGCACACTAGTCCCCTCCCCTCGACCCCGCAGCCCCGCGGCGCGTTTCCTGAGGCGCCCCCGCCACGTCCCGCGAGTCTCTGCCAAGTTCCCGCGCGGGTGCGCCCCGGTCGCGCCCTCCCTGCGCCCGCCCAGGCCTGGGGAGCTCTGTGGGTGGAAGCCGGCGCCCCCTGGGGGCACCCGGGCGTGGCGAGGGCCTCGGCGGTGGGGAGGCCTCTGCGGGGCGGCGGTCGGGAGCGAGGCCACGGGGCGCCAGGTACAGCCTGCGGGACGTCCAGTGCCAGCGCAGGAGCCGGGCGAGGCCGTGGCCTCCAGGGTTCCTGGGCGGAGGACAAGGCGCGCAGCCGCGTTGGCGCGAGTTTTAAATCGGTGCCTTCTCAGCTTTGCAAACTCTTATCAATTGCTGCATGCCAGAGGAAGTTTTTAAAAAATGGCCCCCAGCTCTATTGCGGTGTAATTGATGGATAGAAATTGTATTTATTTAAGGGAACAGCTGGATGATGTGATGGAGGCACGCAGGGTGGAGGGGTTACCACAGTCTAGGTACTCTACACATCCAGAGCCTCCCACAGTTGACAAATGGATTTTCCTAATCAGTTTCGTCGTGTTTTGTACTTAAGTTGAGGATTCCACACCGTGTGGTACTTTCAGAAGAGATGTAGTGGTGAATAAATCGCAACGGTAAGGGGAGCAGACCTGGACATCTGATACTTGATCAGCAATTCACCTTGCCTGAAAATGTTTTGACTTTGTTTCATGTTCCAAGTGCCGAAATGATCACACGCCTCGTTAGAAGTTGAACGTTACTCTTTTCTTCAAATGCAGGTTGTGATGTTTTCCTAATTAGGTATTGAGAATTACCATTGGTATTTGGAATTACATTGCGGAGCATTTAGGTAAATTCCTTGAGTTTTTCCACAGTATTTCATCTCACTTACAGTACAGATTTCAATATAGACACATTGTATTTCATGCTTTTTTTCTTTTTTTTTTTCCCCCCAGGAACCGTTCTCGCTATGTTGCCCAGGCTGGTCTTGAACTCCTCAGCTGAAATGAGCCTCCCACCTCGGCCTCCCAAAGTGCTGGGATTACAGGCGTCCCCTCTGCCCCAGTACTGTTTCCTCTCCCCAGCCCAGCCCCCACAGCTGCCTGCCCTGGCCTCACTCCCTGGCCTCCCCCATCCCAGCCTCTGGGTCCCTGAGTCAGTCCCTGGGGCTGTCTGCCTTCTAGGGGAGCCTCTGGTGTGGACCAGAAAGTAACCTAATCCCTTCCAGGCCCACCCTGGAAACAAAGGGATTTGTCCACTAGCCTGGTGGTGAGAACCATGTGGCCCTCTGTCTCTGGCAGAGAGGACTCCAGGATCAAGGGCAGGTAAAAGGAGGAGCCTCTTGGGGAGCTTCAGAAGGAGGGTCCCAAGTCCCTCCTGCCCCACTTCTGTGCCTGGGTCACTCACACCCCTGCCTGACTCTAGCCCCCCTTCTCCAGGGGTCTCCACAACATGTGAATCATGCCCAGCGTCTTCCATTACACCCTTGATAAAGTCCTCTCCTCACCAGGACCTCTGTCATTTTACCTCATGGTTTTGAAATAATTTTTGGTCTTCTTAGCAGTTTAAAAATATTGTTTTGTTTTTTTTCCCTGAGTTTGGAGCATTCCTGTTACTAATTACATTTTTTTTTGACAGGTGTACACTACTACACCCAGCTAATTTGTTTTGTTTTGTTTTGTTTTGGTAGAGATAGGATCTTGCTATGGTACCCAGGCTGGTCTTCAACTCCTGGGCTCAAGCAGTCCTCCTGCATTGGCCTCCCAAAGTGCTGGAATTACAGGCATGAGGCAGCACGCCCAGCCCTAATTACTTCTATTACGCCAAATTCCTTGTGTGGAATTCCTGTGCTTTGCACACAAATTGCCAGGTTGGCCCCGAAGGGGAAAAAGGTGGATCCCATTTTCCCATCTTCTATGCCTACGTGGCTGACAAATCTCCCGAATCCTACAGGAGCTGTCATTGATCTTTGTCCTCTATTCGCTGAAATAAAGTTCACCATGGATTTCTGCTGCTTTTATTCATCGTCAGTCCACACATAGGGACAAATTACTGTGCTCTCATTAGAAAGCCATTTGCTAAGTGAGAACTCCAGGGAGGCCAGGCCTGAAGGAGAGCTTGCTGTCAGTCATTTCGATCAGGGATGGGGCAGAGTCCATTGTCACAGGTGGAGCTGCCCAGTCATTCCCCGCCCCTAGGAAGTCTGGGCTGACTGGGGGAGGGGTGCTTAGAAGGGGACCCCTGGGGGTTGAGGTCTCTTTGCTGCGTATTTCCCTGTTATCAGTGTCGAAGTTAAATACAGAGATGAATCCTTAAAATTAAAATGTTTTATTTGGGGAAAGAAGTGTAATTTGTGGATATCTGTAGCCTGAGTGGTCTTTAGGATGTCCAAAGAATGAAGAAAGGCTGGAGGTTTTATCAAGAGGAGAAATATGACTACTGCTCTTTGAGAAAGCTCATTGGCACTGGTGAGTTTGGGGAGCTGGCAAGCTCCGACTGGTGAGTGAGGGCAGAGGGTAAAACGAGTCATGTCAGCAGGTTGTTTAGTAGGCATTAGGTAAACTGGTTTCAGGTGGCAGCAGTTTCAGCAGCCGGTCTTACAGAGAATGACATTCTTGGAGAAATTCTATGTGCCCTGAGTGCTCCTTCCCGCTGGCCTCTTGACCCTTGGTTGGGTGGGACAAGAATGACCCAATTTGTGTGATTAGCTTTACATTTTTCTCTTTTGATCAAGATATTTCTCTGAAAGCATCGCTAACCAGCCGTTCTGCAGCCAGGCTTATCTGTCCCTGGGGCTGTAATGGGCTTGTGCCAGCTGTCTCTGTCCCACATTGGAGGGAACATGGCGGGGTCTAAGTCAGCGACCTGGGCCACATTTGTGTAATAACGAGGCCAGAAGGAAAAAATGTCTCAGTGCAGTTTCTTTTTTTCCTTTCTTTCTTTCTTTCCTTTTTGAGATGTAGTTTTGCTCTTGTAGTCCAGGCTGGAGTGCAGTGGCACTATCTTGGCTCACTGCAACCTCTGCCTCCTGGTTTCATGTGATTCTTCTGCCTCAGCCTCCTGAATAGCTGGGATTACAGGCATGCGCCACCACCCCCAGCTGATTTTTTCCTCTCTCTCTCTCTCTCTTTTTTTTTTTTTTTTGTAGAGACAGGGTTTCACCATGTCGGCCAGGCTGGTCTTGTACTCCTGACCTCAGGTGATCTGCCCGCCTCAGCCTCCCAAAGTGCTGGGGTTGCAGGCGTGAACCACTGCACCTGGCCTCAAAGCAGTTTCATCTGGAGTCGAGTATTACGTTTTATTTCATCTGCTTTGCAGGCATTAGTCATTATCTGGAGGTGTTGAGCAAGTATTATCCTGTTAGGAGAGTTGGCTTCGTTGAGATTAGACAGGCACTAAGAACAACATTTAAAAATTATAATGAAAAAATTGGCAACAATCTAATAAACTTAGTTCGTAGAAGTGGTTTTGAACTAACAGCCCCGGCCTAAGGGCAACAAATTAAACAAAAGGCCATGGAGGAGACTGGGCGAGGCCTGTGATAGCCACTGAGAAGTATTTCATACAGGATCGAATTAATCACTACTTTGTGAACGCCAGCTTTATAAAAGGGACCACCAGTACAATTTGAACAAAAAACTGTGTTAGGGAAAATGCCAAATTTGCCCACTAGGTGGACTAAAAGGATTTCTTTTTTTTTTTTTTTTTTTAGGTCAGGTTTTCTCAAGTTACCTATAGCAGTTACTTATTGTGAAATTTTAATTATAGCATTATCCTGCCAAATGAAAAGAGTGGCATTGAGAGGGTGAGAGTCTCATTATTATATGGAGCCTTATAACAACGTCTTCGGAAAACCTGCTTTTTTAGGTTTCTTTTTCAATTTTTGTTTTTAAATAGTGAGGTCTCATCGTGTTGCCCAGGCTGAAGTTTAACTCCTCCCGCCTCAGCCTTCCAAGTAGCTGGGACTACAGGCACCATGCCTGCTGGAAAAGCTGTTTTTAGCAGGGAAAACGTCAACTGCTCCTCTTGGTTTGTGGTTTGATTGTCTCTGATTACGGCATCGTGCAATTTGGTGAACTTTTGGTGTGGTTCATATATCAGGCATAAGACTTGTTTTTTACTTTATTAATTTTGTTTTTTATTTTTATATTTTAAATTATTTCATACTAGTTTATTTAGGGGTCATTTTCACTCCTCAATAGATTTTTCCGTATTTTTTATAAGCTTCTTCACTCATAAGTTCATCTAGTTCTTTTTTTTTTTTTTTTTTTGAGACAGTTTTGCTCTTGTTGCCCAGGCTGGAGTGCAGTGGCACGATCTTGGCTCACTGCAACCTCTGCCTCCTGGGTTCAAGTGATTCTCTTGCCTCAGCCTCCTGAGTAGCTGGGATTACAGGCAACTGCCACCACGCCCAGCTAAATTTTGTATTTTAGTGGAGATGGGGTTTCGCCACGTTGGCCAGGCTGGTCTCAAACTCCTAACCTCAGATTATCCACCTGCCTCGGCCTCTCAAAGTGCTGGGATTACAGGTGTGAGCCACTGCGCCCGGCCAAGTTCATCTAGTTCTGAAGAGTTACTCAGTGTCATCTTGATCGGCCAAACATTTTTATAACAAGATTTGTCAATAAGTTCTGTATTTTCTGCAAGAGCTTCATTAATTTCAGTTACTTCTCCTGATAAAGGAGAATGTGGAGTTCACCAACAGCTTTCACACTTTCCAAAGCACCAGATTCATCTTGTTTGTTCAATTTTGTCCCAGCTTCAGGCAGACTACAGTAAAAACATCTCCCAATACTTCCTGTGCAAAATGCCCGATTCCCACGGTTCCCATACCATTTCCTGTTGTTCTCCAACCACGTTTCCCCGAGAATTCATGCACCGAGAGCAGGGCGGGTTCCACGCACAAACCGTGCCCATCCCCAGCCACCAAGGCCTCAGCCGGTGAGGCATGGCAGGTGCCAAGGCCCCGCTCAAGCTGCAGCCCACAGCCCACCCACACTGCGCCACTCAGTGCCATGTTCGTAGGGAGGGGTGCAGAGGGTCTCCACGCTGCGCTTTGGTCACTGTTTGTTTTTGTTTTTGTTTTTCTAGGGACAGGGTCTTGCTCTGTTGCCCAGGATGGAGGTGCAGTGGTGCAATCCTAATTTACTGCAGGCTTAAAGTAGCTGGGACTATAGGCGTGTGCCGCCACACCCAGCTAACTTATTTTTTGTAGAGACAGGGGTCTCGCTATGTTGCCCAGGCTGGAGTGCAGTGACATGATCATAGCTCACTGCAGCCTAACTCCTGGGCTCAAGTGATTCTCCCACCTCAGCCTCCCAAGCAGCTGAGACTACAGGTATTAATATATGCCATAGCACCTGGCTAATTCATTTTATTTTATTATTTGCAGAGAAGGGGTCTCACTTTGTTGCCCAGGCTGGTCTCAAACTCCTGGTTTCAAGTGATCCTCCCACCTTGGACTTTGTTTTGTAATATCAGTTTAGTTTTAGCTTAGTGGGCTTCAGGAACAGATCAGTTTTCATTTTGGTAATTTTATGGAAGAAAGTTGGATTGGAGGAACCTAGAATAATTTAGGATTTAGTCTAAAGTAGATAAGAACTAAAAAATAGTGCATAGAGTTAAAATCTAATAACAGGTGTATTATAGCTTTTTTTTAAGGACTATAACTCTTCTTTTTACTTTGATCATATAGGAATTTCAGATGAAAAATCTCTTGAGGCTAGAAAGTCAAACTAAATAAGACTTTAGATTTTACTCATAGTCCTAAGGTTCTTAGGCCTGCCAGAAAATGACAGTTTTTATTAACTTACTGTAAGTCTGAGGACCCTCGAAGTCAGATATTTTATGTATGTTTTAAAATATGCCATTTTAGTCAGTCTTGGTAATATAACCGGTGTTTTTCATTGTATTTTGTTATAAACAGAGCACATTTTATTGGACTTATATAAATAACCATATTGTCATAAGTACACTCACATATAGTTTTCACATTTTGGAGGAATCAAGTAAGGAGAAAAAACAAATTTTTTATCTTTGTTTAAAAAAAGTATTTTATCAAATTGTAGTAAATTATAGATAGCTTAAAAGAGAAGATTTTCTTAAATCTGGAAGACAAAACATTTGAGTAAAGAGCCAATAACATTTTAAATAAAAATTATAAAAATATTTTTATCATTTATTATTTATCATTTTTATCATTTATTCTTTAATTTTATGTCATTAACTTTTGTTCTGCTTGATTTTTATTAGTTTTATGAATCTATTAATTTTTATGAGTTTTAGAAATTTTTGTTTAGTCCATCGATCTTAAAGTTATTAGAGATCCGTATTTAAGAGTACTTGTTGCAGTCTTTTCTATGAATCTGACTGTGAACGTTTTTAGAGAAGAGTTTAAAATAATAGCAGTGAATGACAAAAACTTAGCATAGCCATGTGTGTTAGGTCGTTCTTGCATTGCTGTATAGAAATATATAGCAGAGACTGGGTAATTTATAAGAAAAGAGGTTCGATTGCTTCACAGTTCTGCAGGCGATACAGGAAGCATGGTACTGACATCAGCTCAGCTTCTAGTGAGGGCCTCAGGAAGCTGACAACCATTGTGGAAGGTGAAGGAGACGCAGGCATCTCACGTGGCCAGAGCAGGAGCGAGAGGGTGGGGGGCTGCCACACTGAACGACCAGATCTCAGAAGAACTCACTCACTATTGTGAGGCAGCACCAAGCCGTGACAGACCTGCCCCCATGACCCAAACACCTCCACGGGTCCTCCCTCCAACACCGGGGATTACAATTCAACATGAGATATGGCCAGAACATATATTCAAACCACATCACCATGGTTAAAAATCTGATGAAAGTTTCCAATTGAAAAGGATACTTAATTATTTCTACTACATATAGATAGCATTTTAAGATAACAACCGATAACAACCGGAATTATGAATTACGACTGACAGCATATTAGATTTTTATAAAGTTATATATATTTTGAAATATTTATATTAACATACTCATATATGTAGCTAAAAGAAGATATAATATGAATTATTATTTGACATTTAAAAAATGTAATTTGTCAAACCAGCCTAATCATTTAGTATCTCTATAAGATGAGAGAGAGATTTTTTGAGGCTTTTCAGGGCCCCATCTAAAAAATATCAAAGTTAATTTTAGGCAAAAGAGACTTGAATTTAGGATTGATTTTCGGGAAGTTTGTCAAAGACGTTAAAAGGCTCAAAACACTTGATGAAAACAGAGTTGCATTGTAAAAGCATATTTATTTAACCAGAGTGATAATTAAAAGACTTTGAAAGCAATGCAGAAAGTTATATAGATATAAAAACCTTAACCCTTTTAAAGCTTAGGTTTTTGTAAGTAATTACAAGCCTAATAAAGACAACATAGAAAATTATCTTGATAAAACATAAAATTTTTGTGGTTTTAGACCAGCTACCAAAAGGTAAAGAAAAACCTTTTGTAGTATGATTGTTTTTCTTTATAGGAGCTAATTTAGATAACTTGGAAGTCAAACCTGATGAAAAAGGGACTTGGATTTAGTCAAACACAGAAAGAATGTGTCCAAGGTTATCAGCGTAACAATTTAGATACCTTAAGAAAAGCCAACAGTACAAAATTAAATTATACTAGAAGAAAACGTTGCTTTTTTAGGCCTTTCAGATAAACATTTTAGTGACAGTCTATAAAAGCAGAGTTAGAACCAGAGAAAAAAGTTACAGGAGGCTGGTCACAGTGAATCACACCTGTAATCCCAGCACTTTGGGAGGCCAAGGTGGGAGGATCATTTGAGACCAGGAGTTTGAGATCAGCTTGGGCAACATAACAAGACCTGTCTCTTGAAAAAAAAGTTACAGGAGTTGACCTAAAAAAACTGAAGGGAAGAGTTAGCATTCCAGGCCTTTCCAGGGAAGAAACAGCTGAAGTCAATGAAAATAAATCGTATGAAGCAAGATACAGTAAAAGTTGAACCATTGAGATATACATCTGAGAAATTTTTCCTTTTTTTTTTCTTTTTTTTTTTTTGAGACAGTCTCGCCCTGTTGCCCAGGCTGGAGTGCAGTGGCACGATCTCGGCTCACTGCAAGCTCTGCCTTCCGGGTTCACGCCATTCTCCTGCCACAGCCTCCTGAGTAGCTGGGACTACAGGTGTGTGCCACCACGCCCGGCTAATTTTTTGTATTTTTAGTAGAGACAGGGTCTCACTGTGTTAGCCAGGATGGTCTCAATCTCCTGACCTTGTGATCCTTCCGCCTCGGCCTCTCAAAGTGCTGGAATTACAGGCGTGAGCCACCGCGCCCGGCCAGTCAAACACTTTTTCATACTCTTATGAGCCATTCAGAAGTCTACTTTTTTGACATTCCCATTTAAATTTTTAAGAAGCCAGTTTTTCTACTGGGTCTCTGCCTTGGTATGATTGATTTGTAGGAGTGCTTTGTGTTTTCTGGACACTAGTATTTTTCAGATACACGTATTACGGTATCTCCTGGAATTGTGCAACCTCTCTTTTTACTTTATTGCTGGTGTTAAATAAATGGAGAGGATGCCATTGGTTTGGAGTGAGCTTCTGCACTAGGACCAACAGACCAAGCTGAAATGCAGCTACTCATGCGGGGAGTTTCATACCACCAAGCAGAAACTAAGTTGTTTATCTGACCCTCTTTCAGGAGATAGAGAGAGAGAGAGCCCCCAAATCCCCAAATAGGCCAGTTTTAGCCGGTGTGATAAGGGAAGTCCGCTGTGCTTTAACCATGACAAGGAAAGTAAGTTTGAGATGACCAATCTGCTTTTTGGTCTCTGTTTCTGCTTTCTTCCACCCTTTCCTGCCTACAAAGCCAACCTCTCCTGCTCAGCTCATCCAAATGCTCCTTCTATTTCCTAAGAATGAGGGGTTGCCTAAGTCTGGAATTGCAAATAAAAACCTATTCAATCTTAACTGAATTTGTTGTATTTTGTCATTTGACATTAGTGACTTTGAGGAACACAGGTTTTCATTTTAACTGTATTCTTTCTTTCTTTTTTTTTTTTTTTTAAGACAGGGCTCACTCTGCCACCCATGCTGAGTTCAATGGCACAATCTCCACTCACTGCAGCCTCAACCTCTTGGGCTCAAACGATCCACCAACCTCAGCCTCCCAAGTAGCTGGGACTGCAAGTGCACACCACCATGCCTGGCTAATTTTTGTATTTTTTGTAGAGACAGAGTTTCACCATATTGCCCAGGCTGGTCTTGAACTCGTGGGCTCAAGTGATCCGCCCACCTCAGCCTCTGAAAGTGTTACAGGCATGAGCCACCGTGCCTGGCCCATTTTAACAGTATTCTACTTACCTTTCCCTGCTTCGTGGGGGAGAAAAAAGGTGCAGCCCTGTCCCCAGAAGCTGGTGGCAACCCAGCTGGGCTGAGTTACTCTCCTGTAGGACAGGAGCCACCTCAGAGACCACCAATATCAGACAAGGTGTCTCTGAGACGGTGACAGAATGAGACAAGACAAGGCCACTCTTAACTTTGTCCGAACACAGACAAAAGCAAGGTCAGTGTGCCCCCCTCAAATTCCCAGCCAGCCCCTCTGTTGGCAAAAATGAGTGGCAGCAGCTGCTTTATGGGTTCTCCATTCTTCTCTGCCCACTGCAGAGGAGCTTTGTCGAGATGCCTGATCACAGAACCACCCTGAGTTCTGACAGCATCCACATTACAGAGAACCCCTGCTTCTTTGCACCCTCCCCCAAGCCCCCAGCTCTGGCTCAGTGTGGGCACAAGTTCTTTCTAACCCCTCTGAGCGTGTGTCTGGCACTTCCCGTGGTGCCTGCTCTTCCTCTCTGCAATGCATAATGAGCTCAAACTGCTCAGCTACAAGTGGGTCCAGTGGCCTTTAGCTGGAGTGTGTTGACAGTAAGAAGCATGTGTGTGTGTTAAGAAATGTTTACATCAAAGTCAAGCAGGCATGCTGCCGGAAGGAAAACCAACAGTCTGAGGGTGCCTAGAACTGAGGGTGCTCTCAGACCTCAGGATTTCCACTTCAAAGCCGGCAAGATCCCAGGTGAGCTGGAACAAGTTGGTCAACCTAGCTGTCTTACTGAGGCCTTCCACCCATCTCTGCAGATCTTGAGCTTCTACTTTGTAGATCTGGGGGTGCTGGGGACAGAATTTGACAGCCAGGACCTGCCCAAGAAGGAGAATCCAATAAGAGGCCCCAGAAAGTTTTTGAACTATTTGCACTCAATTTTCAAGTGCGTATGTTAATTATGTCAATTATGAGACTGACTGAGTTGGGCTCCCTCTGTTTCTATATCAAATTAAGTTACCCAGGAAACACTATCTCTTTTTTTAAAAACTTTGATAAGTAGGTCATAAATATATTTAGAACTACATGGAAATTAAATGTTACTGTTACATACAATGCTATAAATGACTTAAAACATGCAAATCTGGTGGAATTCTGTGCCAAATTGGCTAAATAGTCTTTCAAATAGCAAAAGTAATTCTCAGAACACAGTCCGCACAAATCACAGCACTCAGCGCCCCTGCGGGAGGGGCCTGTTCTGCCCACCCACTTCAGCACGATCTGCGGTGCTCAGGCAGCCCTGCCATGGGGCAGCAGAGGGGAGAGGCCTCCAGATACCACTCCAGGAAACCATGAAACCCCACCATGCACTCATGGAACCCCTGGCCAGAGAGAGGCTCAGCCCATTCTCCATTGTGACTTTCTTTAAAAATGACACCCGGCTCTATGGATATATAAAAAAACCAGGAAATTGTGCACTCTGCATGAATTATATTTGAATAAGGTGCTATTTAAAAAGAGCACAAGGCCGGGCGCAGTGGCTCACGCCCGTAATCCAACACTTTGGGAGGCTGAGGCAGGTGGATCACCTGAGGTCAGGAGTTCAGGACCAGCCTGGCCAACATGGTGAAACCCCGTCTCTACTAAAAATACAAAAATTAGCCAGGCGTGGTGACGGGCGCCTATAATCCCAGCTACTGTGGAGGCTGAGGCAGGAGAATTGCTTGAACCTGGGAGGCAGACATTGCAGTGAGCCGAGATTGCACCATTGCACTCCAGGCTGGGTGATGCAGTGAGACTCCGTGTCAAAAAAATAAAAAGAGCACAGATTCCTGGTTTTGATCCTTAGTAAGATGTCACCATTGAGGGGTCTGGGGAGAGTACAGGATTCTACTATTTTGGTAACTTCCTGTGAGTCTATACTTTTTCAAAATATTAATATAAAGCTTTAAAAATCATTAGGTAATCACAATTTGAATATTTAGTAACTCCAGTTGAATAATTGGGGAAATCATTGAAAATATTTAAAAGCGACCCTGGCCCCATTTTCCAGCACACACGCCTGAGGCCCTGGGTGCTGAGGGAGCCTTGGGGCCTCCTTCCCTGGGGTGGAGCCTCCTGCATCCCAGGACTCCTGGCACTGGCTCCCTCCAGGGACCCCCCTGGGGTGGGTGGGGTCCTCACACCGCGCCCTTTCCCCACCCTGCCTACTGCAGCTCAGGGCCAGAATCCTGGGGTTCCACACCCAGCCCCGCCCGTGTTTGCATCTCCTGGTCTCTACTGTACCCCCCACTGCAGCCCTGGGTTGATTCTGGAAGGCCTCCTGGGTGCAGGGAGGGGTGGAACCCTTGCCCTTGCTTACATGTGGCGGCATCCCCCGGGCAGCGGGAAGGGCCCTCCCCTGGACACATCTGTGCAGGTTCTAATAACCGGTCACACGGGAGCATTTGGGCGCAGCATTAAAAAAATGCCCCAAGTTAATTTCTTGGGCCCAGCTCCTTTCTGCTTCAGATTTCAGCCTCTTAGGAGAATAAGCCAGGAAGTGGGCTTGGGCCACAGATACAGGAGTGGGAGAAGAGTGGATGGGAGGGTCCGTATGGTCAGACCAATATTCCCACTGAAACCAGATCATACAGTGGACTCAGTGTTTTAAAATGTGTCTTTTTAAAAGACTGGAGAGCTGGCAAGATAATCACCAGGCCCGGGGGAAGGGAGGCAGGACTCTGTGGGGTCAGCCCAGGAAAGTTAGTGGGTGGATGAGAACACTGATTGCCATGGGCTCTGGGGGAAACAGAACACAAACCCCTGTGTGCCCGAGTGGGGTGTCCCCAAGGAAGTCCCCTCCACATTGTACTGGGCGCACAAAGAGTCTCACAGTCACAGCTGGGTCACCCAGAGTGAACCCACGCTTCGCAAATGCTCCCCCGGAACTCACATTTCCTAGTGTGAGAAATGTGAGAAATAAACTCATCTGTCCAAACCCAAAGAATGGACTCAGAGACCCAGAGAACAACAAAAGTGACAGTTTGTTTTTGTTTTGTTTTGTTTTGTTTTTTGAGATGGAGTCTCACTCTATCGCCCAGGCTGGAGTGCAGTGGCACCATCTGGGCTCACGGCAACCTCTGCCACCCAGGTTCAAGTGATTCCCCCGCCTCAGTCTCCCAAGTAGCTGGGACTACAAGTGCCCGCCACCACGCCTGGCTAATTTTTGTATTTTTAGTAGAAATGGGGTTTCACCATCTTGGCCAGGCTGTTCTCGAACTCCTGACCTTGTGATCCACCAACCTCAGCCTCCCAAAGTGCTAGGATTACAGGTGTGAACCACTGTGCCTGGCCCGAAAGTGAGATTTTAATGACGGTCTTGCAAGATTGGGTGTCTGATGAGCAGGCACACCCAGCACAGTTTCAACAAGCAATTTATCCCCTAGTGTGCAGGTCCCTCCCCTGGTTCCTCATAGGCTGAGTACTATGGGGTCACAACCTTCCTGGACGTCACCTATTGGTTGTTGGGCAGGGGCTTTAGACGTTTTCTTTAGGGTTGTCTTGTTGCATTCTGTTGCAGCCCACAGTGCATTGCAATCCTAGTTAGCTCAGGGGCTCTTCAAGTATTTGACTTATGACCTAAGTAGCTGGGCAGGCTGATACGAACAGACAAAGCAAACTATTTTGCAGGGTAGTAAACTTTCATTTTAGACTAAACTTTTTTGGTTTGGGTGAGGGCAACTAAGAGGGGAGCGGGAGAGGGGGCAGGGGGAGGCTGAAAAGCAGGCAGGGGCCTAGTATATCTTGTTTCTTCTGTAGTTTGCTGACCTAAGCTGATTCAAGGCACATTGTCTTGGAAATGGACCACTGTGTACATTATTTCCTTCACTGCTAAGTGTAATAAACTGACTCCAGCCAGGGCCTGGCAGAAGCACATGCTCAGCCTCTGGGGAAGGTGCCCACCTTGCAGGCCTCAAAATATTGCTACCATTGAAGCAGGAAATTTCCCCTGACCCCTTCGTGGGCAGGAACTGAAGTACAGGCACTGGAGCTACCCACAGCTTTGGCACCAGCAGGGGAAAACTCCACTCACCCGAACCCCTTGTGTTCAACCCTTGTGGGAGGGAACACGCAGGTGAGCAGTTGTAGGAGCCAGGGCGAGTGCTTTTGGGTGTCAGCAGGGGCAAAACTGCATGCGCCCTGCGGCAGCATCTGGGAGAAGTACCCATGACCCCCAAAGCCCCAGAAGGAATGTTATAGTCAGTGCTCTTTCAGTGCTGCCATCCACAGATGACTTAAGTGTTAACAGCTCAGTGGGCCCTCTGCCTTTTCTCATGAGGTGGCTGCTTTCCACCAGTGAGGGCAGAGGGTCAGTGTGACAGCCTTTTGCATCTGCGCCCATGGTACCTCAGCTCTTGTTTGGCGTCCGGGTAACACAAATTGAAGGGTGGTGAATGCAGGGGATTTTATTGTTGATGAAAGTGGCACTCAGTGGGAAGGGGAGCTGGAAAGGGGATGGAGCAGGAAGGTGATCTTCCCCTGGAGCAATGCCATCAAGCCGTCTCTGTGAAGTCAAGCTGCTTCTCTCCAACATCCAACTGTACTCTCTGATGTCCAGATGCTTCTCCTCTTCTCTGCTGTCTGCCAGTGGAACCTGGGGTTTTTATGGGCACAGGATGAGGTGTGGGGGCGGGCCATGGGTGGTTTTGGAAAAGGCAACATTTGAGCGGGAAAACAGGAATGCATGTTCTCACTTTGGGCTGTGGTTCCAGGCTTCAGGTTCGGGCCTTCACTGGGCACCTGCCCTCTTCTGCCCAGAATTTCCTTGCCTCCTGTCCCTATCACTCCCTGCCTCAGAAGAGGCACATCTAACTGCTGTTGGAATATGAATGATGACTGATCATAGCTACTTCTTGCTGACAGGGGGCATTGTTTTGGGGAGATTGGTTTTCTCCTTCATCTCTGAGATGTTTATTTGTGACATTGCTTATATCTGGCTCTTCCCAGAGTCCTCTCTTCCTGCTGTAGCTCATAATAGATCTTCAGATGTTTGGTGGGCACCCACACAGGCACCTGATTGTCACCTGGATAAACACAAACAAATCCTCTTCCCCATGTAATTATCCACCCTTTGATTAAGTTTAGTTAAAGGTCCAGGGAGGTTAGTATGTGCTCTCATATGAGTGATATAGAAAGGGGAATGCCTTGTTGTACTGCTTGCTGTAAAGAATGAAATAAAAGATTAAGTTGGTCATTAGTCACATTTTGAATTAAGGCACATTCAATATTTTGCGTGGCTTGCACTACATAGGCTGAATCAGAAACAATGTTTACTGGCTGTTTAAAAGTTTTTAACGCTGTTATCACAGTCATAAGTTCAGCCCTTTGAGCAGAAGCAAAGTCAGTTTGAAAAACTTGCTGTTGAGGTCCTGCAAATGAGGTTTTTCCATTACTAGCTCCATCAGTGAAAACAGTAATGGCCCCTTCAATAGGGGCTTTTTGAGTAATGGAGGACAATATCCATGATATTAATTTAAGAAATTGGAATATTTTGGATTTAGGATAATGATTATCCAAGAACACCAGTAAAACCTGCCAAATTAACTTGCCATTCCTGGGAATTAATATAAGCCTGCTGAATTTGTTGTTTGTTTAATGGAACCATAATTTGATTTAGATTATATCCCATTAACTTTGTTGTGCACAGCCTTGCTTGTTCTACTAGTACAGCAATTTGATCTAAGTACAGAGTGAGCATTTTAGCTGTATTGTGAGGTAGAAAAAGCCACTCAACCAGATCATTCTGTTGAACAATAACTCCTGTAGGTGAATGTTTAGTAGGAAAAACTAAAAACTGTAATGGCTGCATAGGGTTAATTCGAGTCACTTGGGCTTGTTTAAATTTTTTTCAATTAATTGAAGTTTCTCTAATGCTTCTTTGGATAGAAAGCATTTGCTATTAAGGTTAAAATCACCTCATAAGGTAGAAAAGAGGTGAGACATAGCATAAGTAGGAATGCCTAAAGTGAGACGAATCCAATTTATGTCTCCTAATAATTTTTGAAAATCATTTAGAGTTTTTAAAGTATCTCTTCTAATTTGAACTTTTTGAGGCTTAATAGTACTTTGTTCTACTTTCATTCCTAAATACTGAAAGGGAGTAGAAGTTTGGATTTTATCGGGGGCTATGATTAATCCCGCTGCAGTTACAGCCTTTTCCAATTGTTTGCAGCATAGTATTAATTCTTCTCTAGTTTCAGCTGCACATAAAATATCATCCATGTAATGGATAATATAGCATTTTTTGAATTGTTCTCTAACTGGCTTAATAGCTTTTCTGACATAAGTTTGACAAATAGTCGGGCTATTTAACATGCATTGTGGCAGTATTTTCCAATGGTATCTGTCTGCTGGTTCTTTGTTATTTTTAGGGGGAACAGTAAAAGCAAATTTTTCATAATCTTGAGTTGCTAAAGGAATGGTAAAAAAGCAATCTTTTAAATCTATTACTATGAGAGGCCAGTATTTTGGGATCATTGTTGGAGAGGGCAGCCCTGGTTGCAGTGCGCCCATGGGTTGAATCACAGCATTAACAGCCCTCAAGTCTGTTAACATTCTCCGTTTCCCTGATTTTTTCTTAATAACAAACACAGGAGAATTCCAAGGAGAGAAAGTAGGCTCTATGTGTCCCTTTTGCAATTGCTCCTGTACCAATTTTTTTAAAGCCTCCAGTTTTTCCTGTTTCAGCAGCCATTGCTCCACCCAAACCGGTTTGGCAGTTAATCAAATAAGAGGAATGGGAGCCGGAGGCTCAGCAATGACTGCTCCTAAAAATGATAGCCTAATCCAGTTCGATCTGTTTGCCCTTTTAGTTCTGAAGGTTCTGTTTGGCCACTTTCATTTTTTCCAGTCCCTTTCCTGGGAGATATCCCATTTTTCTCATCATTTGTTTACTGTTATTACTATACTGATCCATAGAAATAGATATTTCAGCACCCCATTGTTGTAATAAGTCTCTACCCCATAGATCGACAGGAATAGGTGTAATAATAGGTTGAATTGTCCCTTCTTGGCCATCTGGCCCTTAGCATGGCAAAATTAAAGAACTCTGAAAAATTTCTGAGGCAGCCTTTACTCTATAAACAATACCAATGGATGGCTTTTGTTTTGGCCAATGCCAGGGCCATTGATTTAAACCCATAATAGAAACATCAGCTCCAATATCTACTAGCCCCTCAAAATCTTTACCTTGAATAGTTACTGTACAAATAGGTCTTTTGTCAGACACTTGATTAACCCAATATACAGCTTTTCCTGCTGGATTTGTACTACCAAAGCCTCCTATTCTTTTTACTGTGCTGCTTCCCAGTTTTGCATAAGGTATCAGTAACAACTGAGCAATTCTTTCTCCTGGGGAAGCAGACCATGGAATTGAGGAACTAATAACTAATTAAATCTCTCTAGTGTAATCAGAATCAATTATTCCTGTATGTACAGTGATGCCTCTTAAATTTAAGCTAGACCTTCCAAGCAACAGACCAACTGTTCCTGAGGGTAAAGGGCCCCTAACTCCCATGGGGACCTTCTTTGGTAGCTCCCCAGGAAGTAAGGAAACGGGAATTGTGCTGCAGAGATCTATGGCAGCACTGCCTGCTGTGGCAGGGGACAATTTCTATACCTTTGTAAGGACACTGACTGTGCTGGATATGCCTCAGTTTGTTGAGGGGCCCGAGGTGGGCCCCTCTTCCCATTTCCTGAAAGAGGTTGCCCATCTTTGCTAACTTTAGAATGACACCGATTTGCCCAGTGATTGCCCTTCTTACATCGAGGACAGATACCAGGACTTTTTTGTTGCTTACTGGTAGTAGCCCTTGCCTGTTGATTTCCTTTTTTACATTCCTTTTTTGTGTGTCCAAATTGCCCACAATTAAAACAAGAGCCTGAGAAACAAGGCATATTTTTCCCCACCTTTAATTCAGCCATAGCTTGAGCTAAAAGAGTAGCCTTATGTAAGTTACCTCCAATGCCATCGCAAGCCTTAATATATTCAGCCAAATGAGCCTTCCCTCTCATAGGTCTAATGAAAGAAGGATATTTTTTCCCTGTAACATTTATTTTTTTCCATGCCCGTAAGCACACAGTGCATAACTGAACAATGGCAACATTTTTCATTACTGCTTGATTGTCTAATTGGCCCCAATTAGGGCCCAACCCCATTAACTGTTCAAAGGAAACAGGCACAGGCGGCTGTGCTTGTGTGTTTTCTCTTGCCTGAGTTTGAGCTTCATCAGCCCACCAAGTTTTAAACTGCAAGTACTGAGATGGAGTGAGAACAGATTTTGTTAAAGTATCCCAGTCATATGGTATTAATCTATTATCAAGAGCCACATTTTTTAGTAAAGTTTTTACAAAAGGAGAATTTGGCTCATATTGACTAATGGCTTGCTTAAATTCCTTTAACATCTTAAAAGGAAAAGTGGCCCAATTAGCTATGTTTTGTCCTCCTTGCTGAATTATAGTAACTGGAAATTGCCATGCTTCTAGCTCTCCTTCAGCTCCAGCCTTCTGAATAGAATTTTGTATAGCACCAGCAATTGTTCCCCATATTTAATGTTGCCACTACAGAAGCAGTACGTTTTACAGCTAATTCATCTTCTCGCCCATTAAGGGGAGAGGGAGGAGGTGGCCATTCACTTAATTCAGCAGGTGGAACCGACAGGCTGGTAAAATATACCTTTTTCAGCGTCCCTTTCCTTTCTTTAATTTTCTCCGGTTGCTGTTCCTCATATTCAGAGTCTGAAGTTAATTTTTTACACTCATCTACCTCTTTCTCATCTGAATCTGCCTCGTCATCTGTTTGAAATTGTTCAAGAGCTGCCTTTATCAACGCCCACACTGACCAAACAGAAACTGGAATTTTGGCTCCTTCTTTATGCGCCTTTTAAAAATCTCTGCCAATTCTTTCCCGTTCATCTAATTCCATTGTCCCTTGTTCTGGGAACTATGGATAAAACTGCTCTACTGTATTAAAGACTGTTAATAAATTCTGAGTACTAACTTTCACTCCCCCTCTCCGTAATAAATGCCTTAAGAAATTTAAATAAACAGAATATTTACTTTCATTCTGTCCTGTTGTTACCCTGTTTCTTCCGAGTGCTCAGCTTTCCCACCGAGCTTCTTTCAGTCATCCTCGGGTGTCCTCTGACAATGCGTCCTCCACTTCAGCACGCTCTAGTGTTCCTTCACTGGGGTCTTCATAGCCCCACGTTGGGTGCCAGAAATGTTGGGGTGATCAGACCAAACACCAGGCCATGGGGGCTACAAAGTCCAGTGGAGTCAAAGGAATGAGAAAAGACAAGTTAAGAGTGCATAAGGTGGGTCCAGGGGGCCAACGCTGGTATGGAGGCTGCGAATGCCCTGAGCTCTCGGAGCCCACACTATTTACCGGTGATCAAACAAAAAAGCTGGTGGTGAGGATGTGCAGATGTGGGGGTAAACAGGTGAGGACGTCGGGGTAGAAAGGTAGGGGTGCATCAAATACAGCTCTGATGGTTTAGCATTTTCTTTGACGCATATAGAGTATGCTTTGCTGCTTGAGATAATGGAGAACATGTTTTCACGCCTGGGAGAGCAAGCAACAAGTCTGTGCACATTCCGGAGGCTACAAGGGGTTTTATGCCCTGAGCCCTGGATTCCATCCAAGCCATGGGCTTAGATTTGTGGTGCGGCAAGGCAGCCTTCCACACTTTGGCACAGAGCTCGGTGTTCCAAAGGCCACGAGGGGTTTTAGACCCTGGACCCTGGACATCTTCCAAAACTCTTTTATATTATGACGGACAAGCCAGTCCTGCCTCAGCTCTTCTACCAACACTGTGGCCATCCTGAGGGCTGAAGGATATATCCTCGAGAGGTGACCCGATTTATTTCTCTAGGAGAATATTGAGGTTTTATTTCTCTTATGGGGCCCTCCCAGATCAGTAGGGCTTCAAGTGTATCAGAAATCAGAGGCCCTCTCAGTGCTGATTTAGCTGCTTGGTCCACCAACCTATTTCCCTCGCCTACTTCATCCATCCCTTTTTGGTGGCCTTTACACTGTATTACTGCCACTTCCTGTGGAAGGAAAACTGAGGATAATAGTCTATTAATTCCCTGATGGTATTTAATGGGAGACCCATTAGCTGTGAGGAAGTTCCTCTCTTTCCAGGTAGCGGCATGGGCATGGGGGACTAGGAAAGTGTACTTAGGATCAGTATAAATGTTAACTGCTTTCCCTTTGCTTAAATCTAGTGCCCTCATCAGGGTGATTAGCTCAGCTAGTTGAGCACTTGTGCCCAAGGAAAGAGATGCATTCTCAACAATATCATTCAGAGTAACTGTTGCATACTCTGCTTTACGGATCCCTTGCTCTACAAAAGAACTTCCATCCATAAAGAGTGAGGGTTCTCTAAGGGGGTTTCCTTGAGGTACTCCCTGGCTGCATAGATTTGTACTACTATCTGTTCACAGTCATGTTCAAGCTCCCCAGCTTCCTCTGGGAGGAAGGTGGCTGGATTTAGGAAGAGACAGTTTCTTAATTTGACTGAAGATCCTTCTAATAACAGACCTTGATACCTGAGGAAGCAGTAGTCTGTTAGCCAGAGACTCCCCTTAGAAGACAGCAGTCCTTCCACATTATGTGGGGTATAAACAGTTACGTTATTCCCAATGGTTAACTTAGTAGCTTCTAGTACCAGCAAGGCTACTGCCGCAACTGCCCAGAGGCAGGCTAGCCATCCTTTGGCTATCAAATCAAGTTCCTTACTTAGGTAGTCTATAGGCTGCTGGGCTGGACTGTGGGCCTCTGTTAGAACTCCCAGGGCCATTCCCTTTCTCTCTGACACATAAAGATTAAACATCTTCCCTATGGGGAAACTAAAAGCCAGTGCCTTAAGCAGGGCTTGTTTTAGTTGGTCAAAGGCCTTTCTAGCCTCTGGTTCCCAAATTAGACAGTGAGTTTTTTCTGCCTGAGTCTCCTTTATTAGGTGATATAAGGGACGAGCTATTTCACTGTACCCAGTTATGCACTATACCCAGCTATTTCATTGCACCCAGTTACGAATCCTGTAATGCCTAAGAATTCCCTTAGTTCCTTGAGGGTTTGGGGGAGGGGAAAGAAGGAGATGGATTTAATCCTCTCTTCACCCAATGCTCTGGTCCCCTCTGATAAGACCAGGCCTAGGTACTTCATTGAAGTCTGACAGAGCTGAAGTTTAGATTTTGAAACCTTATATCTTCTGTTAGCCAGAAAATTAAGAAGAGCCTTTCTGCCCTCCTGAGAGACTGCCTCAGTTGGAGCACAGAGGAGATTGTCACCTATGTATTGTAAAATTTTAACCTGAGGATAAAGGAACTTGGAGAGGTCTCTTGACAATGCCTGCCCAAACAAGTGGGCAGAACTGCTGAGGTAACACTGTCCAAGTCAACTGAGTGGTTTAGTTAGAGGGCTCCTCAAATGCAAACAAATACTGAAAGGGTGTACAATATGCAGAAGAAGGCATTCTTTAGGTCCAGGACTGTAAACCATTTAGTTCCTTCAGGTATTTGACCTAGCAGGGTATATGGATTGGGAACCACCAGGTGAATTGGAACCACAGGCTTATTAACGAGGTGGAGGTCTTGAATTAGTCTCCATTCCTCGTTGGGTTTTTGTACCCCCAATGTTAGGGTATGACAAGGGCTGTTGCAGAGTTTGAGGAGGCCCTGCAACCTTAAGTTATCAATGATGGCTTCTAGTCCTTTTCTAACTTCTGGTTTCAGGGAATATTGTTTCTGGTTAAAAAAGGAGAACTTAAGGTGGACCCAGACCAGTATGGCATTGTGGCTTGGCCAAGTTTCTTTCTTTCTTTCTTTTCTTTTTTTTTTTTTTTTTTTGACAAAGTCTCACTCTGTCACCCAGGCTGGAGTGCAGTGGCATGATCTTGGCTCACTGCAACCTCCGCCTCCTGAGTTCAAGCGATTCTCCTGCCTCAGCCTCCCGAGTAGCTGGGATTACAGGTATGCACCACCATACCCAGCTAATTTTTGTATTTTTAGTAGAGACAGGGTTTCGCCATATTGGCCAGGCTGGCCTCAAACTCCTGACCTCAGGTGATCCATCTGCCTCGGCTTCTAAAGTGCTGGGGTTACAAGTGTCAGCCACGGCGCCCGGCCAACTTGGCCCATTTTCCCTTGAATTTCTCAAACTTCTGGGTTAATATTGGTCTCCACAAGGAGAAGATAAAGAGTTTGTCCTGGGGTCATCAGGATGGTGGTCCCCATATGGGCCAGAATATCCCTGCCCAACAGAGGAGTTGGGTTTTCAGGCATAATTAGAAAAGCATGTGTGAAAAAGAGGTCTCCTCAACTACAACTAAGGGGTTGGGAGAACTATTGGGTTAAAGGTCTTCCTGAGATGCCTCTCACGGTTGTGCTAACAGAGGAAAGGGACCCAGATTGGAGAGGAGAACCGAGAGACCAGCCCTGGTGTCCAGAATGCGGTCCACTTTCCTTCCTTCGATTTCCGGGATTACCAAGGGCTCCTGAATGCTAATGCTGGTGTAGACCACCAGAGCCAGGGAGAGGAGCCCCAGGATCTGTCAGTCTGGCTGCACCATTTGGGAGATTGGCTCTGGACTCAGAGACCAGCATTCTCAGGGACAATCCACTTTCCGGGGGTCCCCATTGCAGATTGGACAGGGACGAAGTGGCTTCCTCATGCTGCCAGGGCAATTCGTTCTAAAATCCCCTGGCTTGCCACGTCTGTAGCAGTTAACGGCTGAACCTCAGGAATTCTGGGGTTTGTGGACCTGCATGGTGGCCATTAAAGCCTCTGCCTCTTTTCTGTGTGTCCTCTCTCTCTCCTGAGCCTCCCTGTCTCTATTATAAATGACTGAGGTGGCCACTTTTAGGAGGTTCTCTAAAGTACTATCTGATCCCAGGGCCTGTTTCTGCAGGGACTGCCTGAGTAATAAATTTATTCTTTAGGATTAGTTTCCTTTGACTGAATCAGGAGATAGAGAGGTGTGCTTTACCAAGGCCTCTCTTAGCCTTTCCAGGAAGGCAGTGGGATTCTCATCAAATCCCTGTTCGATCATGGATAGCTTGGTGTAATTGAGAGGCCTAGTGCTAGTCCTATGTAAGCCCTCCATTATGCACTGCTGAAAGTGTCTCCTCTTCCATTCTCCCATGTCATCATGGGGATCCCATTTAGGGTCATCCAATGCTACTGCTTCTCTTCCAGTTGGATAAAGTTTGACCCCTTCCCTGACACTATATGTGATACAAAGTTCATCCCCAAATCCCTCCCCTCTGCCACTTGCAGAGCCTCCTGCTTCTCAGTTGTTACTCAGGGTTTGATTCAAAACTAACATAACATCTTTCCAGGAGAGTTCAAATACTTGGGTGAAATTCTGGAAAGCCTTTATATATATCTGTCAGGGTCATCTGAAAACTTGCCAAGATCTCCCTTGATTTGCTTTAAGTCCTGTAGAGAGAAGGGGACCTGGACCTCGTGGGGGCCAAATTCACCAAGCATCTGTTGGAGGGGCAAGTGTGACACTGGGGCTTGTCCAGGGTGAGGATTTCTAGGAGGGGCAAGTGAGAGAGAGAAGCTGGAGAGGGAGGGCCGGGTGGATCCGGAGGAGCAGGGCTGGTGGGAGCTGGCTCCCCTGCTAGAGGTGCCTCCGGGGCTCATTTCTATAGTCCCCTGGGATTGCCCCTTGCAGCCTCTCCTGAGATGGCAAACAGGAGGGATGGATCAATCCTACACTGTCGGCAAAGGTCTGGATTACCCTGCAAGGTAAAGAAAGCCTGCACATATGGGGCATCAGACCATTTGCCCTCATGTTTACGGAAAAAGTTCCAACTTCAGGATGGTATCAAAATGAATGGTTCCTTCCTGAGGCCAAGCCAGTCCTTCCTGCAGATCATGATTTGGCCAAGCCTTTGTACAGAGGACTATGAGGTGTTTTTCCTCCAGAATCTGAGGGTCAAAGCAGTCCCAGTGATTCAGTATACACTCCAGAGGAGTATAGACTGGGGGTGGTGAAGATAGCTGGTTCTGAAAGACAGGGAAAGACAGGGAAATAGGCATTCCTCATTGCCCTTCCTTCTTTCGGCAAAAACTTGGGGTGTGAGGGAGAGAGAAAGCAAGCATCCCCCTTTTCTCTTCTGTTTTTTGATCCCTGAGACCCATCGATCTTTAGACAGATACCACCCGCAGGTGCCACTATGGCCCGCACCTGTGAAGCAGGGGGTGCCCACACAACAGGAATTGTCTGCACTCACCCTCATCTCCACCCCCAACTACTGTCGGCAGCCCTCAGGTTCCCTGGGCCTTATCTATGCCATGGAGCATGGCCTCCTTCCATGAAGCATGGGCTGAGCCAGCAGGAATCTGTCCTGACCATTTACACTGTTCCTGTTGCCTCGCTTTGGATCCCTCAGATCTGGTTTTTCTTTCTAGGGCTTCAACCCAAAACTTGGAATCGAGTTTGGAACAAAAAGGTGTCTGAGGGGGTGCATGGGTCCCTTTAGAAGGACTCCCCGATGGGCCCTGCCAAACTTGCAGTTATTAGCCGGTGGGGGTCGCTCCTCGGTTGTTTCCCTATCATAAGCGGAGTGCTGAGGCAGGAAAATAACCCTCTTGCATAGAAAAGGAAAGAAAAAAACAGCTGTGGGAGGAACTTCTTGCTCTCTGCAAACGGGTTCCTTTAATCATTGTATCCCTCCCACGGTTTGGACCGAGATGAACTCCCTGGCCAGGGGAGGAAAGACTCTATGGGCACATGGCAGGGGGGGCGGCGAGTGGCAAACACTGGCCAGCAGGCTGCACGGGGTCCCTGCCCTCAAGACTGCCCTGGGGCCCTGACGGCAGCCATGGTTCTCTCTCACTGCCCATGGCTGGTGGCATGGCACGTGCATGCCGCAGACATGCCCAAGCACCCCAGCCAGGAAGGGAGGGGGGTGAGGAGGGGGCCACCATGTGCCACACGTGCCTGTGGCTGTTGGGCTGGGGGTGGGGACGGCACCTCTAAGGACAAGTGGAAATCACACTGTCCTGAATTGCATGTCTGACTGCTGGGCCAAATGCTCTAGCAATATTTCTGCAGTTTGCAGCAAAACCCTTAACATTATGACAGAAGAGATAGGAGCTATTTCAAACCATGAAAGAAGAAAGGAAAGATACCATGGAAAATTCTGGGGGTCTTGGCCAGCCCCCTGATGGGCAGTCAGGAACTGGGTACAGTCTTGGGGCCTTCTGGCAACACCAAGGTATGGCCTCGACCAGATGCCTTCAGTGGCCCCAGGACTTTATTCCAGTCCCAGGCAATGGCTAGACCTCCATGAAGGGAACAGAGCCAACATTCCTTTTACGTAAAAGAAAGAGAGAGATGGCAGGGTTGCATCCTCTTCCCTGCAAGTGGCATAGCTCAGAGCAAAGTCTGAGGACAAGAAGAGACAGATCTGGCAGATTCGCATTTACTCACCCTGCTGACGTATCCCAAATGAGCCCCCATAAATGAGCAGGAAATTTCCCCTGACCCCTTCACAGGCGGGAACTGGAGTGTGGGCACTGGAGCTAGCTGGCCACTTTGGCGCTGGCAGGGACAAACTCCACTCATTCGAACCCATTGTGCTCAACCCCTTGTGGCAGGGAGCACACAGGTGAGCAGGTGCAGGAGCCGGGGTGAGTGCTTTTGGGTGCCAGCAGGAGCAAAACCCCATGGGAGCCCCGTGGCAGCATCTATGGGGGGGAACCCATGACCCCCAAAGCCCCTGAAGGAGTGTAATAGTCAATGCTCTTTCAGCTCTGCCATCCGCAGATAGTGTAAGTGTTAACAGATCAGTGGACCCTCTGCCTTTTTGCATGAGGCAGCTGCTTTCCGCCAGTGAGGGCACAGGGTCAGTGTGACTGCCTTTTGCATCTGCACTCGTGGTATCTGAGCTCTTGTTCAGAATCTAGGAAAAATCAGGTCACACAAACAAATGGAAGGGTGGTGAATGCGGAGGATTTTATTGCCAATGAAAGTGGGTCTCAGCAGGGAGAGCTGGCAAGGGGATGGAGCGGGAAGGTGATTTCCCCCAAGTCCAGCCATCTCCAGCCGGACTCCTCTCTGAAGCAACACCGTCAAGCTGTCCCCCCGAAGTCAAGCTGCCTCCCTCTGATGTCCAACCATAGTCTCCAATGTCCAGCTGCTTCTCCTCTTCTCTGCTCTTTGCTGGTGGAGCCAGTGAAGCCTGGGGTTTTTATGGGTGCAGGATGGGGGTGGGGGCGGGCCATGGGTGGTTTTGGAAAAAGCAACATTTGAGTGGGAAAACAGGAATGCTTGTTCTTACTTTGGGCTATAATTCCAGGCTTGAGGGTGAGGCCCTCACTGGGGCCTTACCCTCTTCTGCCCAGAATTTCCCCGCCTCCTGTCCCTATCATGATTATGTTCAAGTACAAGGTGGGGCTTCTGTCCAAACACTAAGGACGGAAGCCAGGACAAAGAGGGGCCACAGACAACAGAAACACGCCCACCGGGCAGCAGAATTAGTCTCCATTCTGCTGGACTGGACTCTGTGCCCCGGTATTTCTATTCTGTATCCCGGGTCTCACTTCAGATCTTTCTTGCAGTTCATGTGTCCAAAATTCACTGTGTCCAAAATTATGTTCTACGTGTCCAGAAGTATTTGATTTCAGTGATGATACTTTTTGGTTTTTAAAAGTCTTATTTAGTTATTTCCCATCTTTCTAGTATTTTAATAGAATTTAAACATGACAAATGAAACATAGTATTTTGTCCTTTAAATATTAACTTTGTGTATCTATCAAGTCATCCTGTAGTTGGAAATTTCAGATGTCCCCAGTCCATTTTTTTGTCTAAAGGCAGTCACTCAGGTGTCTGTGCCCTCTCCCATCTATAACATGGCTCATGGGTTCTCCTTCACTGGGGCCGTGCCCAAGGGTGTCCTGGCAGCCTGTCTACACTGAAGGTGCATTGCTCAAGGCTGTCACTCAGGTGTCTGTGCCCTCTCTGATCTATAACATGGCTCATGGGTTCCCCTTCACTGGAGCTGTGCCCAAGGGCATCCTGACAGCCTGTCTACACTGAAGGTACATTGCTCCATAGACTTCACCCTTTCTGTGAAGCTCCTGGGGAACTTCTCACTGCTTTAAAATGTAGGAGATTTTTGGTTATTTGTTTTAGAAAACAAACAAATTGAAAAGATAGCTTGTTATACTGATAGAAGCTGTAGACAGCCAAATGCCTAGGCCGATAAGGAAAGGTCCTCAGAGACCCTCCAACCCTTCCAGGTCACTGTGCACAGGGGGCTCACCTAAACATGCCCTCAGTGAAAAACTCCATCCCTTCACACATGCGCAGTAAGGGAAATAAATCAATGTGGAGTGGCTCAGACTAATGGCTCACATGCGCACTGGAAGAAAGGGATGGAGCCTTCAGGAATCCATGCCCTATGCTGGGAAGGAGACTGGCCTCTTCAGCTTGTGCATGGTGGCCTGGTATTCAATCTGTGAGGTAGGAGCTGGCTGGTGGGACCCCTCTCTCTGCTGAAAGCTCCCCTTTTGCTTAATAAATTCCACTCTCTTCACCCTTCAATATGTCCATGTGCCTAATTTTTCCTGGTCGTGAGACAAGAACCCAGATTTAGCTGAACTAAGGAGCAAAATATCCTACAACAATACTATTGAAAAGATAGTTTGTTATACTCACAGGTACCAAGAGCAGGGGCCATGTCACAGAGGGGCCACACAGGGAAGTACCAGGATCTGTCAGGAGGCAGAGAGGGCAGAAAAACATGGGCAAGAGCCTTTATCAGGGTTTCTGCAGGAAGGAACAGGTGAGGCAGGATGAATGGTTTAAGACTGCCAAGCATGAATAAAATAATTTCACGGGCTCTGGCGCATAGGGACTGCCCCTAGATGTCTGGTACCTGGTTCTAGGGTGCTCAGGACAGGTGGAGATGGGCCCAGAGTGTTAGAGCCAGTAGAGGAGGTGGCTGGGTAGGAGCTCTGGTTTGGTGGCTGCCGTATGGTGGCGTGCATGTAGGCTGGTCCTTTACTCTCTAGGAACGGGCTAATCATGACCCCAGATGTAAAGCATCATGTGCAGAAGCTAGAAACAGGGTCATCTCGGCTACCCACACCTCCCTGTCAGAGTCTTAGCTTGCAGTTCCTAAAACTGCACATGGGGTGAGTTTGAGCTGCATGCTGACATGAAGACTGGCCTTGGCTTCCAAGTTACAGAGACTTTTCTCTTTCCAGGGATCAAACCAAGACAAGCTTCATCCTTGACACTTTTTGAAAGAAAAAGGAATTTTTCCCTCTTAATCCACCAGTTCCACTGTGAGTAGAGCCCTTCACAATTACGGGCTTCATTCAGGGGTGTCAGTGCTAACCTTTCACAGAACAAGGCCTGGTTCCCCATCCTAATATGGCCGTTGAAATGGAAGTGTCTTGGTTACCTGGCCTAGCAAATCTCCCCAGGGCCACTGTAGCATCTGTGTCAGCTTAGTGCCTGCTTTGCAGCTCCTTTTCATTTTTGGCCAGTAGAGTTTTCCCTTGATTAGGATCTCAGCTATGAATTAAAGGACGTTTGGTATTTCCTCCAAAATTTCCTAGCATGCACTGCGGGAGGTTTTGTAGGGAACCAAACCCATCTAACTTTTGGACAGGACAGTGGCATTTGTTTTGCAATAACTGCTTCTACCCTGTGTTCGGAGTGGCAGACAGAGGACTCCGAGTGTGGACGTCACAGTGGCTGTGACCCTGGCTGTTTGGCCTTCCTCTCTGCAATGCCAGCAGATTCTATGGCTCACTTTCCACAAGTCCTGAGCCTGAGAAACCTCAGGAATGCAGGTAGAGCCATTACCCTCTGTAAGAATGACACAGCCCAGCTAGGATGGGGTCATTGCAGGGACAGCCTCCTCCCCAGGGAGCTGGGAGCACAGGTTTCAGTGCTGGAGAACTCACGGGTCAGGGTCTTTGCCTCCACTGGAACTGGAGAAGTGAGCGAGAGTGCAGGCAGGAGGCTGTCAGGTGTCAGGGTGCAGGCAGGAGGCTATTGAGGTGCAGGCTGTGGGGGGTGCAGGCAGGAGGCTGTGGGGGGGGTGCAGGCAGGAGGCTGTCGGGGTGCAGGCTGTGGGGGTGCAGGCAGGAGGCTGTCGGGAGTGCAGGCAGAAGGCTGTAGGGGTGCAGGCAGGAGGCTGTGGGGGCGGTGCAAGCAGGAGGCTGTAGGGGGGTGCAGGCAGGAAGCTGTGGGGGGGTGCAGGCAGGAGGCTGTCGGGGGGCAGGTTGTTGGGGGTGCAGGCAGGAGGCTGTGGGGGGTGCAGGCAGGAGGCTGTCGGGAGTGCAGGCAGAAGGTTGTAGGGGTGCAGGCAGGAGGCTGTTGGGGTGCAGGCAGGAGGCTGTTGAGGTGCAGGCTGTCGGGGTGCAGGCTGTGGGGGGTGCAGGCTGTGGGGTCCTGTCTCATGGCCCAGTCAGTGACTTGTCCTCCTGGGTCTCTGGGCTTCGCGCCTGATTGATCATCGGAATCACTGCAGACAGGGACGGGGTGTTGAAAACTCGGGTCTTTATTCAACATCCCCGTTATTCTGATTTGCTGGGGCTGGGGCTGGGGCTGGGCCAGCATCTGGGCCCTGGAGGAGACCCCTTGGGGGTTTCTGCAGCACAACCCAGCACTGGGATCCCCTGCTCCTGTGGGGAGAACACGGCGGATTTTCAGTGGCCAGGAGGGAACGCAAAAGTGGATGGACTCTTGCTGTAAATTGTCATTTCGGCTCTCCCAGACTCCTGGCGGCCAAGGAGAAGGAAGAGATCCTGACTTCGTGTTGAGTGAGGCTTTGTAACTGTCCCGACATGCACGCACCTCATATCGTGTGCCAGGTGGGGGAATTCAGCGGCAGAGAACTCTTGCATTTCTCTCCTTAAATGCCTGTTCTTCGCAGACCTGTGAAAACTTAGAAATAGTTAAAAACAGGCCGGGCGCAATGGCTCACACCTGTAATCCCAGCCCTTTGGGAGGCCAAGGCGGGTAGATCACTTGAGGTCTTGATTTCAAGACCAGCCCGGCCAACATGACAAAACCCTGTCTCTACTAAAAATTCCAAAATTAGCCAAGCTTGATGGTGGCTGCCTGTAATCCCAGCTACTCGGGAGGCTGATGCAGGAGAATCTCTTAAACCCAGGAGGTGGAGGTTGCAGTGAGCTGAGATCGCGCCACTGCACTCTAGCCTGGGTGACAGAGCAAGACTCTGTCTAAAAAAAAAAAAGAAAGAAAGAAAGAAAGAAATAGTTAAAAACAAAACCGTTCACTGTCTTATCTTCCTGTTGCAACAGAAGTCACTGGTAATTTCTGACAGTTCAGTTAAACAGACTCAATTCAGATTTTAAGACAGTCTCTCACAGTTTTAAACCACGTAAGATGTCAACGAAAAGAGTCAAACTCGGTGAAAGATTCGAAGAGATTTATTCTGAACCAAATATAAGTGACCATGGCCCATGACCCAGCCCTTGTGCCCAAGGGGACCAGGGTGTAGCCTCTGTTTTATACATTTCAGGAGACCTGAGACATCAATCAGATTCATATAAGAAATACGTTGGTTCAGTCTAGAAAGGTGGGATGACTTCAAGTGGGGGACTTCCAAGTTATAGGTAGACTTAATTTAAAATTTTTCTGATGGTAATTGGTTGAAAGAGTTATTATCGGCCAGATGTGGTGGCCCATGCTTGTAATCCTAGCACTTTGGGAGGCTGAGGCAGGCAGATCACGTGAGGTCAGGAATTGAAGACCAGGCTGGCCAACATGGCAAAACCCTGTCTCTACTAAAAATACAAAAATTAGCTGGGTGTGGTGGTGGGCGCCTGTAATCCCAGCTACCTGGGAGGCTGAGGCGGGAGAATCACTTGAATCCGAGAGGCGGAGGCTGCAGTGAGCTGAGATTGAGCCACTTTACTCCAGCCTGGGTGACAGTGAGACTCCATCTCAAAAAAAAAACACGAGTTATTATCAATAGAAAGGAATGTCTGGGTTATGATAAGGGGTTGTGGAGACAAAGCTTTTATCCTGCAGATGAAGCCTCCAGGTAGCAGGCTTCAGAGAGAATAGCTCATAAATACTTCTTATCAGACTTAAGGTCTGTGTTGATATTAAACACTGGTTGGCTTTTCCAGAACTCACAAAGGGAGGAGGGCATCGTGAGGCATGTCCCACCCTGCTTCCTGGCATGGTCTGAACCAGTTTTTCAGGTTAACTTTGGAGTGCCCTGGCTGAGAGGTGGAGTCCATTCAGATGGATGGGGAGCCTCAGAATTGTATTTTTGGTCTACAAAGAGGACTTCTGATTCTGGTCAAAATGGGACAAGGACCAGGTTTACCCTCTGCTCTGAAACAACTGAAAAACCTGAGGCTGGGCATGGCTCACATCTCTAATCCTAGCACTTTGAGGGGCCAAGTTGGCACATCACTTGAGGCCAGGAGTTCAAGACCAGCCTGGCCAACACGGCAAAACCCCATCTCTACATTAGCAGAGCATGGTGCTGTGCTCCAGTAGTCCCAGCTACACGGGAGGCTGAGGCACAAGAATTGCTTGAACCCAGCAGGTGGAGGTTGCAGTGAACCGAGATTGCACCACTGCACTTCGTTGGGTAAAAGAACAAGACTCTGTCAAGACTCTGTCAAGAGCCTGGGTGACAGCACGAGACTCTCTCTCTAAAAAAAAAAACAACCCTGAGAAAGAGAAAAATCTACAAGACGAGCTTTCGTGACACTGAGCGTCAGGCAATGAAGGAAAACGGGAATCAAGTGGGGTGAGCCCTGAGGTGCCCGGCTAGCCACGTGGAGAGTCTCCAGGCCATGGCGTAGGGAGACGGGACCAGCCTCCTCCTGAGCGGAGCACAGTGAGCTGGGAGTCCAGGCAAGCCTAGGTGGCAGGGTCCACAGGGCGGAGCAGGAGGGCAAAGCGCTGCACAGAGGGAGCCGGAGGTCTGCAGAAGCTTCCCGCGAGTGTTCAGCCGAGAACTGATCAGCACGTGCACAAGGGGAACCTGCCTGAGCCTGGGGAAAGAACCACCACAAAGGATTAGAAGTCGCAGTGTCTGGTGCTCACCCAAGGCTGGGAATAGTTGCCTGTTCCCATCAGCCAGAGTGGAAGAACTCGTACTTCACCTGGCATTGGTAAGGGTCCTCAGAAGGGTCTCAGCTCAGGAGTAGGGAAAGTTAACCCTAGGCTTGATGCTGCTTGGGTCTCATCTAATGGAGTTCTCATGCAAGACCCAAAGGGCCAATCTTTCCAAGTAACTTGGAAAAAGTAACTCCGTGCCTTGATCTGAGGGGATCGTCCGACGGAAGCTCCAAGTTTTTAAATTTTTTTCAGAGACAGGGTCTCGCTCTGTCACCCAGGCTGGAGAGCAGTGCTGCGACTGTGGCTCACTGCAGCCTCAAGCCCCAAGGCTCAAGTGATCCTCCCACCTCGGCCTCCTGAGTAGCTGGGACCACAGGCCCATGCCACTAAACTTGTGCTTTTTAAAAAGAAGGTTATATGTTGACATGATTACAAGACTTCCTGGATTTCAAAAGAGTTTCAACCAGCACTTTGGTGAAAAACGTTGGAGTCTGTGTTTCCCTTGCACTGACTTTTTGCATTGCTTGGTGTTAGCGAGCTGCCCCGGCTCCTCTGTAGTGAGAAGTGGGTCATAAATCACCCACCCGTGGCTCAGAAGAAGTACTCAGGACCTGGGTGAAGGGGCAGGAAAGGGATGGACCCGGGAGAGGGCTTGTCCCACCACTAGGGTGAGAAAGCAGCTCCGCGGAAGGGAAACTGCGCCTCTGCAATTCCCCAGAGAGCCTCCCGCAAGGCCTGGACCTGGCCGAGTCCCCGCGTGCCCTGGGGTAGGGGCTCCCATAGCCTCCAGAGCTTCCTCTACAGCCAGTTTGTGCTGCCCACAGTGGGCTGGGGCCTCTCCCCCTGGGAAGCTGAGTGTCCCACAGTCCTGGGCAGTCCTTGGGGCCACCACCTGGCAGAGGTGCTCCCTGTAGTGGTCACAGCCTTTGCTGGAGCTGCCTGAGGCTGTCCTGCCTTTCCCAGGACTTCGCTGGGACTGCTGGCCTTTGGAGGAAGCTGGGAAGCACCTGAGCCCTCGGGAAAGACGGGGCTAGTCTGGAGCTGTCTCTTGGTCCCCAGGGTGAGGGATGGGAGGGCTGAAGCTTGGTGAACAGGCTCGACCTGGACACACGTCATCGAGACAGCATCTGAAAGGGGCAGGCAGAGCCGTGACAGCCGGGAATTCCAGGGCGTTGCCACCAGCTATGGGGGAGTGTGCTGGGCCGTCCCGCTCCTGGGGAAGGATTTTCCATGTTCTCGTCTTACAGGAGAGAAAAGAGCCAACGAGAGACCCAGCCAAGCCCGTCCCAGGGGCTGCGTCACTCTGCTTGGGTGTCCCAGGGGTGACCCAGCTTCTGTCCCCTGCCCAGCTGGCCCCAGTTCTGCTTCCGGGGGACTCAGACCTTCCCTCCCTTCAGTGCAAAGGGGCAGGGTAGGTCCTGGGCCGGCAAGGCCAGGCCTCAGTTTTCCCTTCCTCGTGACAGATTTGGCCCCGACGGCCCCTCAGCCCACCTGGCTTTTGTCCTTGCAGCCTGGATGCCCTATTTCCTTGGGGACCCCAACACTGTTTTTTCTTTAAGTGAATCTAGAAAAACACATGGCCACACAGCCCTTGCCAAACAATTCCAGAACAATCCTTGGATCGCTTTGGAAAAAGTAAGCATTCCCCTTCCTCTCCCACTCTTCTGAACTCCACCCACCCATGCAGTGGGAGTGACTGAGATGCTCGCTGCTTTCAGGGGAAAGACCTGGGGGCAGAGGGCACCTGACAGAGTTGCCCCTGCCCAGGCCTGCATGGGGTGAAGCTAGGCAGGGCCCTTCACTGCAAAAGTGTTTGGGCTCGGGAAGGACCCCCGGGCTCCTGCACATATGAGGGCCAGGCTATTTGATGGAGATGGGGCCAAGGTCATGGCAATGGAGGATGTGGGAGGGTGGACAGAGCTGGTCCTAGGACATGGGTCCTGCCCTTGAAGTTCCAGATTCTGCCCAACCCTGAGAATCAGCTGCCCTCCGGGTGGGGAACCCCTCTGCTGACCAAGCCTGCCCTGTCCCCAAATGAGCATGGCTGCCCCCAGCCCAGGCTCCTTCTTCAGGCCTCTCTGCCCCAAACCCAGGACAAGCTGCTCATTCACCCGCAACAGGGGCAGAGACCAGGCAGTGAGAGTGACAGGATTTTACTGTGGGATCAGGGACGGTGGAACAACAGAGCAACCCAGAGGACACAGGACAAGTGAAGCCTGAGCCCAGCCTGTCCTGGGGTCCGGGCCTGTCCTGGGGTCCCGGCCTGTCCTGGGGTCCGAGCCTGTCCTGGGGTCCCGGCCTGTCCTGGGGTCCCGGCCTGTCCTGGGGTCCGAGCCTGTCCTGGGGTCCCGGCCCGTCCTGGGGTCCCGGCCTGTTCTGGGGTCCGAGCCTGTCCTGGGGTCCCGGCCTGTCCTGGGGTCCGGGCCTGTCCTGGGGTCCGAGCCTGTCCAGGGGTCCCGGCCTGTCATGGGGTCCGAGCCTGTCCTGGGGTCCCGGCCTGTCCTGGGGTCCGAGCCTGTCCTGGGGTCCCGGCCTGTCCTGGGGTCCGGGCCTGTCCTGGGGTCCCGGCCTGTCCTGGGGTCCGGGCCTGTCCTGGGGTCCCGGCCTGTCCTGGGGTCCGGGCCTGTCCTGGGGTCTGGGCCTGTCCTGGGGTCCCAGCCTGTCCTGGGGTCGCACCCTGGCCCCTCCCACTGCCCCCCTTGGTGCGCTCTGTGCCTCTGCAGGCCTGGAGTCTGGACCAAAGTGCCTGACAGTGCCGGCCTTTGAAAAGGGAAGGGCCTGCCAGGCTAAGCCTCCAGCCTGCCAGGGCCCAGGCCCTGACCTGGGTTGAACTCTTCATGGATGAGCTGGCAGAGGGACTGACCAACCTCGTGGGGAGATGTCCCAGCCTGGCCCTCAGGGATGGTCCCACCCTCTGGCCTCAACATACAACCAGCCATGTGACAGGTTCATATTCAAGAAAAATCCTAGTCACCCTTATTTAAGTAAAGCCGTAGGAATTTATTACACAGACTTAAAAAAATTTTTTTCTAGTTTTAAAAGCACTTCTTATAGAAAATGTTCAAATTAAATATCAAAATAAGAAATTTTAAATTACTCAAGCACTACAGGCATGAATATGTCTTAAATGCCTTTCCCCACTATATTTATGCAAAATACCATCTTGTTTGCAAAAATCTATACAGAGAAGACTCACCCACCATCCCACACATTTTAAAGGATTACGTGAAGTACAGATTGGATCCTGCCACCTTCCCCTTCCCCTTGAACATTTTGGTGCCAACGCATCTATATTAGCACAGCCATTCTGCACAGATAATGTTCTACAAATTTGCATTTTTCACTAATGTCATGTCACGGATGCTTTTCCAGATCAGTGGAAACAGATCTGCCTCCTTGTGTGAATGGCCACACTGCATTGTGTAGTATAACTGTTTTCCTCTTTCCTTCTTGCTGGATAGTTTGGGAGTTTCTAGTTTTCCCTACAACGAGAATCCTTGTATGAATAATGACAAAGGTTTGTCCTATTATTTCTGATAACTTACATTCCCTACAAGTAGAATTATTACCTCAAAGATACTGTTCAATATCTCTTTATTAAGATACAAAATCTCTCTCTTTTTTTTTTTTTTTTTTTTTTTGAGACGGTGTTTTGCTCTTATTGCCTAGACTGGAGTGCAAGGGCATGATCTTGGGTCACCACAACCTCCTGGGTTCAAGCGATTCACCTGCCTCAGCCTCCCAAGTAGCTGGGATTACAGGCATGCACCACCACGCCTGGCTAATTTTGTATTTTTAGTAGAGACAGGGTTTCTCCATGTTGATCAGGCTGGTCTCGAACTCCCGGCGTCAGGTGATCCACCCACCTCGGCCTCCCAAAGTGCTGGGATTACAGGTGTGAGCCACCGCACCCAGCCTAGGATAAGAAATCTCTTTACTAAGGTAAAAACATTTCAGCAGGGATGCAAACCATCTCGTTTTTCTGAGGACTCTCCCAGGGACCTGTATGGCTTAAGAATCCAGAAATGTGATTATAACAGGGCTACTAAGGCAGCAGGTTATCAAGACAATCAAGCAGAATCCCAGGGTTTGTTTGTTTGTTTGTTTGTTTTGAGACAGAATCTCGTTCTGTCTTGCCCAGGCTAGAGTGCCATGGTGTGATCTTGGCTCACTGCAGCCTCTGCCTTCCGGGTTCAAGTGATTCTCCTGTCTCAGCCTCCCGAGTAGCTGGGATTACAGGCGTCTGCCACCACACCCGGCTAATTTTGTATTTTTAGTAGAGACGGGGTCTCTCTACTAAAGGAGTTCGGGGTTTCTCAAACTCCTGACCTCAGGCGATCCACCCGCCTTGGCCTCCCAAAGTGCTGGGATTACAGGTGAGAGCCACCGCGCCCAGCCAGAATTCCAGGTTTTTATTTGAAGTTATTTTCAAAAACCATGGCCTCAGACTCTAAAGCCTTAGAAACACTGCAAGGCTCTTCTGTTTCAATAACAGTTCATGGTAATCAAGAGATTGGAAAGCTGATAACAGTTACAAAGTTTCACACAAGTTCTAATTTCCCATAGGAAAACAAGATTTATACTCTTGTAAATGGTCTTAATTCCACACCTTATCCAATCAAATTCTGTGATCAACCTTTATCATTTGGAATATCTCTCCTCCACGGTTTCAGGGGAAAGGAGAAATCTTTAACCCTCTCTTAGATTTTTTTTTGTTAATGCACATTTTCATTTTTAAGGAGAGGATCTGAAAATTCATTAGTTACCTGAGAAGCAAAAAGCAAACCCATGGAATTCGGTTTTACCCAGTCAAAAATGAAATGCATTAATAGGATCTTAGTTATAACAGCTGAAGGAGGAGCAATATAATTTTTCTTCCACAAAGAACAGAAATACTTTTCAAATAAATAGTTCAAAAATTAATTCCATATGCCAATTCATTCTTTCACAGATAGGGAGCTGGCTTCCTTACAAGTTGCCAGGACTAGAGGCAATTACCTTGCTTGTTTTTTGTTTTTTGTTTTTTTGTTTTTTTTTGAGATGGAGTTTCGCTCTGTCGCCCAAGCTGGAGTGCAGTGGCGCGAACTCCGCTCACTGCAAGCTCCGCCTCCTGGGTTCACGCCATTCCCCTGACTCAGCCTCCCGAGTAGCTGGGACTACAGGCGCCCGCCACCAAGCCCGGCTAATTTTTTGTACTTTTAGTAGAGACGGGGTTTCACCGTGTTAGCCAGGATGGTCTCAATCTCCTGACCTCGTGATCCGCCCACCTTGGCCTCCCAAAGTGCTGGGATTACAGGCGTGAGCCACCATGCCCGGCCACCTTGTTTGTTTATTTTTTTGACAATCTGATGGGACCAAAAAACTAATTTTTTATGATTTTTAAACAACTTTATTGAGATATAACTGACATGCAATAAGCTGCACATATGTAAAGTATGTGTTTAATTAATTTGCACATGTGTATATACTTGTGAAAGTATCACAACAATCAGCATAATGAGCATATCCACCACCACCAAAGGATTCACCATGCCCCTGGGTGACCCATCCCTCTCATTCTTCCCTGCTCCCCCATCTCCAGGTACCATTTGATCTTAGTTGAATAGTTAATATTTATAATGGCGGCCGCCAGGCCATCTCACTCACTGCTTTGGGGGCATCATTTTGCACAGCCCCTGTGGAGGGTGATTTGGGCTCATGGGTCAGGCTGACAAATGCAGGAAACTGTCAGCCAGCCATTCCCCTTCCAAGAATGTATCTTATTCATTCTCTAACAGCTATGCAAAGTGGCCGGGTGCAGTGGCTCACTCCTGTAATCCCAGCACTTTGGGAGGCCGAGGCAGGCGGATCACTTAAGGCCAGGAGTTCGAGACCAGCCTGGCCAACATGGTGAAACCCGGTCTCTACTAAAAATACAAAAATTAGCCGGGCGTGGTGGCAGGTGCCTGTAGTCCGAGCTACTCAAGAGGCTGAGGCAGGAGAATCACTTGAACCCAGAGGGCGGAGGTTGCAGTGAGCTGAGATTGCACCATTGCACTCCAGCCTGGGCTACAGAGCGAGACTCCAACTCAAAACAAACAAAAAACAAAACAAACAAACAAAAACACAAAACACACACACAGAAAAAACCCATAAACTGACTTCAGTCCCGGGCTAAATCATTTCAATTATAGTAGCAAAATACTGGAAACTCCCTAAATGCCCAGGAGCAGACACCAGGGAAACCATTGCAGTGCACCCAAACAATAGAGTACTGTCAGCTGCTTTCAAAAACAAAAAAAGAGAGAGAGAAAGAAAAACAGGAATTGCTCCAAGATGCCATGTGGAGACGAAGCCCATGGGCAGAGCGGGGTGCCAGCATGCTTTGTCCCTGTGTAGGATCTGCCAGAGCTATGACCTGGCCTCGTCTGTCTCTCCCTTTCCAACCCCTATCCCAGGCGAAGGAGAACTCACCTGACTGGCAGATGGGTGAAGGTATTAAGCCCATTTCTCTGTGCTTTAACTTGTTACATTTATTCAGTGTTTCTCCTTCTTATGTCTCCAAGGGGGGAAGCACTGCTGCCCACATCTGCGTTAAAGCATCTGTCTGTCGCTGGTGGTGCTCACATAGCCGTGGGCTGCAGATGACAGCCAAATTCTTCACAGTGGCTTTTTCAGGAATGATGATTATATTTGATCTTCGCCTGCCTGCCTCTCTCAGCTTGTGCCTCGGTAGGTCATTTGTTGGCACCCCTAACAAACAATTGATTGTATACCAGCAGTTTATACGCATCTTATACGTGCCATTAGACAGGGTACACGTGTCTTATGCAGACGTGACACAGTGCATATATGAATGTATAATCCCCCAAATGACAGGATTGTTCACCCAGAAAATCAGAGACTAAACCAAAAGCCTCTTAGAACAAATATCACCATCTGGAAAGGTCACTGATTATAATACAAATATGAAAAACTCAGTAGGTTTACATTTTACACTGAGGACCTAGTTAGATAATTTTTAGGGGGAAAGGGTCTGATTCACAATATTGCCTAAAGCTATGAAAAATCTGGTAATATGTTTTAAAAGAATTGTTCAAGACCTCCATAGTAACAACTCAATACAGAACATTCAAAACTAAAACTCAAGAAGGACCAGAGACACGGGTAGAGGTGAAAGGGGCTGCCTGGGGTGGTGGCAGGGGGCGCAGGATGGACATGGTAATATAAGTTCTAGAGCTGTTATTTGATTTTTGAAACTATGTTGATGTACTACTCTGGCAAAAATGTAAATCAAAAATTTAAAATTCACAGAAAAAAACAAATTTGTGAGAAGTGACAATTTGAAACCTTGGAATTAATTTTTTTTTTTTTTTTGAGATGGAGTCTTACCCGTCACCCAGGCTAGAGTGCAATGGCGCAATCTCGGCTCACTGCAACCTCTGCCTCCCGGGTTCAAACGATTCTCCTGCCTCAGCCTCCCGAATGGCTGGGATTACAGGCACTCGCCACCACACCCAGCTAATTTTTGTATTTTTAGTAGAGATGGGTTTCACCATGTTGGCCAGGCTGGTCTCAAACTCCTGACCTCGTGATCCACCTGCCTCAGCCTCGCCAAGTGCTGGGATTACAGGCGTGCCCAGCCGGAATTAATTTTTTTAAAATAAACTATCAAATGCCTTCTGCAAAGTTTGTTCTAGGTTACAGTCCCACCAACGGTGAATTCATGTGTTAAATTTCAGCACTGCACTTGCACAGCCTTGGAGTGAGGGTCTCCTTAGCAGTAACATATAGGCCTGGCATGGTGGCTCATACCTGTAATCCCAGTGCTTTGGGAGGCTGAAGCAGGAGGATTGTTTGAGGCCAGGGGTTTGAGACCAGCCAGGGCCATATGGCAAGACCCCATTTCTACAATAATTTTTTTAATTAGCTGGACAATGAGGCACAGGCCTGTAGTCCTAGCTACAGGCGGGAGGGAGCTTTGAGGAGGGAGGATTGTTGAGCCCAGGAGTCCGCAGTTACAGTGAACTATGATTGCATCACTGCACTCCAGCCTGGGAAACAGAGTGAGACTGTCTCAAAAAAAAGAAAAAAGAAAAAAAAATAGTAATGCATCTTGGGCACAGAATGTAGTGCAGGCTCAGCTCTGGCATCATCCTGATATCCTTCCATTTTGTGCCCTGGTACCTCACTAGCTTCCCTCTCATCCTGGCCTTGACTGCATCTCTGGGCAATTGCAGAGATTAATGCCACCACTAAAGGCTTGAAAGAAGCAGAGATGTGGCTATCTATTACATTCCCATGCCGTAGAACCCACCAGTTCAACCCATGCAGATGCTGGACAAACCCTGGAGAATGACTGTGACCTGTAATAAACGTGATCAGGTGGTTGACTGCACTCGCGGCTGCTGTCCCAGACGTAGCACTTTTACTGGTGCAAATCCACCTGGTCCCTGGCACTTGGTATGCAGCTATTGGCCTAGCTAATGTCTTATTTTCCATACTAATTTGCAAAAACAAGTTGCTTTTACCTGGCAGGGCCAACAGTACACCTTCATGTCTTAACTACATGAATCCTGGCTTCTGCTATAATATAGTCCACAGGTATCTTTGTTATCTTTTTTTTTTTTTACAGTCCAGAGGTCTTTTATTTTATTAACACCTATTATGCCATGAATTCACAGGGAATAGGTTCCAGCAGCTCGGGCTCCTTCCTGTTGGTTCTCACAAAGTGTGCATCTTTGGGTGGAGCAGCCTGGAGCTTAGTTGAACCCAGGTACCTTTCTCTTTTTTTGTTTTTTTGTTTTTTTGTTTTTGAGATGGAGTTTCACTCTTGTTGCCCAGGCTGGAGTGCAATGGCGTGATCTTGGCTCACTGCAACCTCCGCCTCCCGGGTTCAAGTGATTCTCCTGCCTCAGCCTCCTGAGTAGATGGGATTACAGGTGCGTGCCATCACGCCCGGCTAATTTTTTGTATTTTTAGTAGAGACGAGGTTTCACCATGTTGGCCGGGCTGGTCTCGAACTCCTGACCTCAGATGATCCACCCGCCTCAGCCTCCCAAAGTGCTGGGATTACAGGCGTGAGCCACAGTGCCCGGCCCAGGTACCTTTCTCTGTGGCCTCTTTCTTTTTCTGATCATTTTCCTTCACGCGTCTCAGGAAGCTGTCTCGGCTCTTAGAGTGCTTCATGTGCTCAATACGCTCATTAATTCTCTTGGCAGGAATCTTGCCTTTAACTTGTTTGTTTACAGCAATGCCAACAGCATGCTGGGGAACACTGTAGACTCTTCCAGCTTTGCCATGGTGACACTTGTGGGGCTTCCTTTTTGAACAGTTCCCATTCCCTTGATGTCTACAGTATCACCTTTCTTACACATTCGCATGTACGTGGCCAAAGGAAAAATTCCATGTTTTCCACAAGGCCTGGAGAACATACATCGGGTGCCTCTCCTCTTTCCCTTTGTGTTCGTCATTTTGGCGAATTACTGGAAAACGGCGGTTCCGGCTGAAAGGGCTTTGTTATCTTTTATTTTTGTATTTAAGTAAGCTTTATTGTTTGTATCTTATACTTCAAAAAAAGCTCAGATAAATATTTAATTTGTATGAGTCACCTGGGGATTGTACAATTGCAGACTCTGATCTAGTAGGTCTGAGGAAGGCATTCTTTTTACTGATTGATTGATTGATTGATTGATTGAGACAGGGTCTCACTCTGCCACCCAGGCTGGAGTGCAGTGGCACCATCTCAGCTCACTGCAGCCTCCACTTCCCAGGCTCAAGTGATCCTCCCATTTCAGCCTCCCAAGTAGCTGGGACTACAGGTGCACACCACCATGCTGGCTAATTTTTTGTAGAGATGAGATCTCATTGTGTTTCCCAGGCTGGTCTCGAACTCCTGGACTTAACCAACCTGCCCGCCTTGCTCTAACAAGGTGCTGAGATTACAGGTGTGAGCCACTGCACCCAGCTGAGGCAGGCATTCTGACTTTCTAAAACCTTTCCCGGCAGTGCCCATGCTGCTAGTATCTTAACCATTCTTACAGTATCAAGATCCTAACACACTGCTTTCTAAAATGTAGTCAAACAACATGAAAATCCTTTATTTTAATCCATGCTTCAGTTCCTTTTTTCCTTTATACTTTGTATTTATTTATTAAATTGTGGTGAAACATACATAACATAAAACTCATGATTTTCACCATTTTTAGGTCTACACTTCAGTGGCATTCAGCACACTCACATTGTCGTGCAACCATCATCACCACCCATCTTCAGAATTCCTTTCACCTTGCAAAACTGGAGCTCTGCACCCATCATACAATAAATCCCCATTGTCCCCAACCCTTGGCAACCCCCATTCTACTTTCCATCTCTATGAATTGATCTTTATTTATTTATTTAGAGACGGAGTCTCATTCTATCACCCAGGCTGGAGTGCAGTGGCGGGATCTTGGCTCACTGCAGCCTCCGCCTCCTGGGTTCAAGCGATTCTCCTGTCTCAGCCTCCCAAGTAGCTGGGATTACAGGCGTGGGCCACCATACCTGGCTAATTTTTGTATTTTAGTAGAGACAGGGTTTCACCATGTTGACCAGGCTGTTCTCGAACTCCTGATCTCAAGTGATCTGCCCGCCTTGGCCTCCCAAAGTGCTGGGATTACAGGCGTGAGCCACTGCGCCTGGCCAAATTGATCTTTATTATTTAACATTCCACACACCACTACACTGGCCCCCTGCATTGGTGATATAAAGCTGATTGGATCTGATAAGAAATAGCACATCCTCTAGAAGCTTTAATAAAACATATGTCAGCTAGAAGATGGGGGATAAATCCCCCCAAATTTGGGACCTATGATTTCTAAGCTTCTTAGGGGGTATTTGGGCTGGAGAATTTTGAAATATTCACTCTAAGGTGAAGGCAAGTTGCTACACCTCCCACTACCTACTATGAAAAAAGAGGCAAATGCTTGGAAGGGCTTTTGGGGGTCTCACTGTGTTGCCCAGGTTGATCTCAAACTTCTGGCCTCAACCAATCCTTGTGCCTAAGCCTCCCAAAGTGTTGGGATTATAGGTGTGAGCCACCAAGCTGGCCCAACACGTTTTAGTGTGTTACCATGACCCATCTCCTGAGTGCCCCATAAGGCAGCCAGTTTCCATAAGAGGCTGAGCAAGAGGAGGTTCTGCAGGCCTGGGCTGCTCTATGCGTACAAGCCGCTGTGCCGCCCAGCCCTGTGAGCCGCTGCTGCTCAACATATCCATGACAAGCGCCAATGGGAAAATTGCAGTCCGGACCTCTAGAATTGTGGAGCAATTCTGTGCTCTCTTCTGTAGATAACTAGTTTCCTTCTGAGAAACTGCTTCTGGCTTTCTACTGGGATTCGAGTCTGAACGCCCACCCCTGTGTCATTAGGTGATCATTCAGCCTAGTTCCCATTAGGGGCCGGGCATTGTTGGACCCACCCAGCCACAAGGCGTGGGATCTGCAGCGATAGCCTCTCAGTCCATGTACGCGGTAGAGGCAAGCTGGGGTGGGTCCAGAAGGCATGGGAACTTCACAGGGAAGGCAGGTGGCCCAGACTCCCTCAGCACCTACCCCTGCTGCCCTGTCTCCCTTCCCCATCCATGCCTCCAGCCTCCCCGGGTACTCCTCACACCCAGTTGGCTGAGGAAGAAACTCGAGCCTGGTGACAGAGGGCTCGGCATGCTATGCCAGTTCCCCCAAAAGTAGACATGAGTACCACAGCTCCACTGGCTGAGCCCCGGTAGCGAAGGAACCCTCCCTAGGCGTACAGTTTGAGCCATTCACTCGGCTGTCCACTACATGCAGACAGAGAGATGCCCAGAGGTACAAATCTGTGCCCACTTAGAAACAGCTGCTAACAGTTTGGTTGGATGTTCAGGGACCTGGAAGAAAAGGATTGGAAGTTTGGTAACAAGGATGTCTGGGGAAGAAGTACGTAGTCAGCCTCTCAAAATGGACACAGAATATAGAAACATTTGCACATCATATAAATGCTCACCAAAGGGTGTCCTCTTCAGAAGAGGCTGAATCAGGTAAAAGAAGGAAGTTCTGTGAAGTCATCAGCCAGACGCTGTGTGTTTCCTAGGAATGCTGCAACAAAGTGCCACAAGCTGGGGGTGCTTAGGCCCTAAAAAGGTGCTATCTCCCAGTTCTGGAAGTTAGAAGTCTGGGGTCAAGGTGTCAGCTAATTGCCTCCTTCCGAGGAAGTAAGGGAGACTCCATCCCAGGCCGTCTCCCAGCTGTGGGGGTTTTCTGGCAATCTCTGGCCTTTCTTGGCTTGTAGAAGTGTTACCGGAAAGGGGTCCCAATGCAGACCCCAAGAGAGTGTTCTCAGATCTCACACAAGACAGAATTAGAGGCAATTCCACAGTGCAAAGTGAAAGCAAGTTTGTTTTATTCTATGTATTTTATCTTTTGAAATAGGGTCTCACTCTGTCACCCAGGCTGGAGTGCAGTGGCATGATCTTGGCTCACTGCAACCTCCACCTCCCAGGCTCAGGTGATCATCCCACCTCCGCTGAAACTACAGGTGCACACCACCATGCTTGGCTAATTTTTTAAATTTTTCACAGAGACAGGGTTTCACCATGTTGCCCAGGCTGGTCTCAAACTCCTGGACTCACGCGATCTGCCCGCCTCGACCTTCCAAAGTGCTGGGACTACAGGTGTGAGCCACCACACCTAGCTGCAGGTTTATTAAGAGAGTAAAGGAATGAAAGAATAGCTACTCCTGGATGGGCATGGTGGCTCATGCCTGTAATCCCAGCATGTTGGGAGGCTAAGGCAGGAGGACTGCTTGAGCCCAGGAGTTTGAGACTACCCTGGACAACATAGTAAGACCCTGTCTCTATAAAATATATATATATATATTTTGGCCAGGCCCATTCATGCCTGTTATATATATATATGTTTGGCCAGGCCCAGTGGCTCATGCCTGTTTTATATTTATATATATATATATAACATAAAATATAAAATATATATTTTATATTTAAATATATATTTTATATTTATATATATAAAACATAAAATATATATTATATATATATATATATTTTTTTTTTGGCAAGGACCGGTGGCTCACGCCTGTAATCCCAGCACTTTGGGAAACCAAGGCAGACAGATCACCTGAGGTCAGGAGTTCAAGACCAGCCTGGCCAACATGGTGAAACCCCATCTCTACTAAAAATACAAAAATTAGCAGGGTGTGGTGGTGTGTGCCTGTAATCCCAGCTACTCGGGAGGCGGAGGCACAAGAATTGCTTGAACCTGGGAGGCAAAGGTTGCAGTGAGTCAGGATTGTGCCACCGCACTCAAGCCTGAGCAACAGAGTGAGACTCTGTCTTCAAATATATATATATATATCATTTGTATCCTGTAAATATATATATACAAATATGTGGCTGACTGCCACGGTTACTACTTGAGATCATCCCCACAACAATTACTACTTTTACTACTTGAGACCGTCATTACAAGACTGAACGAAGAGACAAACGTAGAAATGAAAAGTGAAGACAAAAGAAACTGTTTTAAAGGAACTGTCCAGGGAAGGATGAAGAGAGCTCCCTGCTTCTAGTGAGCAAAGGCAGCCCCTGAGCTTCCACAGCCCTTCATATTTACTGGGTAGCAAGAGCAGGGAGGAGGAGGTAGTGACTGGCCGGCTGCTAGTTGATAACAGGTTCATGTTATTCCTAACAGGCTTCAGATGTACCTAATCCCAAGAAACACTGCGTTTGGGGAGTGACTGCCCTCAGCATCCCTTCTGGGTGGCAGACACAGTTTGTCAGTTTGCCGACATTCCGCATTTATGAGAAACAGTTTGCTGTTTACTCATAGAGCCTCCAGTGGTATACTGAGCTGATCACCACCCTCATTCTTTCGGCCTGTAACACAAATATATATACAAAAGATACATACATATATATATATTATCCTGTAAAATAGAGCCCCCAAAATATATACATATATTTTTTAAGAAAAAAAAAAAAAGAATGACTAATCTATAGACAGAGAAGGGCATTCCTTAAAGTAAAAGGAGGACCAAGCCCAGCCTAAGTACGATGCCTGTTTAAGATACGAAAATCATAGGAGATGTGCTTTACTACAAGGGTTTGTGATAGAGGATTAATCTTTGTAATTACCATCTTTCACAAGAATCGATATTATTATCTTTAAAACAAAACGTCTTAAACTAGGAATGCTTGCGTTCTCAAGATATTGGGACATCAGGACATTCCAGGTCTGTTAGTAAACATTATTAATCTGCTCCCTCAACCGTAAACTCTTGCGACTAACAATGCCTAAGTTCCTGGGAATGTAGCCCAGCAGGCCCCAGCCTCATTTTTCCCAGCCCCTATTCAAGATGGAGTCACTCTGGTTCGAATGCCTCTGACAGGAGCAGCACCCTGATCTCTGTCTCCATCCTCACACTGCATTCTCCCTGTGTCTGTCTCCAAATTTCCCCTTTTTAGGACACCAGTCGTATTGGATTAGAGTCACCCAATGACCTCATTCTAACTTGATTACCTCTGTGAACACTCTAGCTCCAAATAGGGCCACATTCCACAGTACTGGGAGTTATGATTTTAAGATGAATTTGGGGGGACACAATTACCTAGCCACACCAGTGCTTTTTCAATGAACCCACAAACAATGTATTTATGGTGACCAAGATGGAGGCTACGCATGGGCCCAGCAACACGGGCTCATCTCTCCAGGCTGGTCTGACTAATCTCACTGCTGGCAGCCCCCTCTCACAACCCCAGAGAGCAGCACTGAGTGCCTGATGGCACCTTCCCCCACAGACAGCAGCCAGCATCTGGTAGCAGGTGGGTCCTGGTCTCTTCCATCGTGGAGGGGACACGGACTCACCTTCCTGGAAGGGACACACTTTGCCTCCCTTACCCAGAGTGTTTCTGCAGCACTGCTGCTTGTAGCCTCACGTGAGGCCTTTCACCATCATGGCGTCCATGCAGGGCTGCTTCTGACCAAGGAACCCATGTCACCACCAAGGAAATGCCACAGTGGCTCGTGGCCATGGAATTCACTGATCTTACTGCTTATTCTATCACCCAGAAGGAGCTAGCCTCAGCAAAAGACTGAGTGGCAATACCCAGGAAAGATGGACTCTATTTTACAGGATTCCATATACGCTTTGAATCAGGGGCCACCACATGGTTCTATTTCCCTTATAGCCAAAATGCATGGCTCCAGAAACCAAGCTGTCACAGGTAGTGACTAACTAGGACCAGTGGCGCATGCAATAAAGGAATTTACCAAGAGAGTTGTAGGTAAAGACAGGCAGGCTTATTAGAGAACACAGGAAAATACATTGCAAGAAAGCAATGGGCAGATCAGCAAAAGGGGAGCTGACTACAAGGAGACAAAGACTTGTGGGGGATTTTATAGGATGGTGCTTGTGCTGGAGAGGGCCATGCGCAGTACTGATAGTGCCAAGGTTGCAGTGAGCTAACTTACATTTGTCTATCGGCTGAGGGTCTGGTGATAAGTTGGGCACAGGAAGATTGTGAGTTATTTGCTTAGGAGGGCTCTGTGTGTCCTGGGCCATGTAGAAAGGCAGGCTTATAGCTTATCTGTTTTCTGTTTGTTTGTTTTGCTTTCCCTGCTCCCCCCAGCCTGACTCCTTTTCCCCAATTAGAACTCCATGCAACCAGTTGATATGAGGGGGATCCACTTACTATTACCCCAATAACAACCAGCTGGCAGGATTTTTGCTTCCTGTCGCAGCAACTTTGAGCTCTGCTAATGTGAAGGTCTTAGTCCCAGAGAGGAACATCCTTCAACCAGGAGACACAGCAATGGTTTCATTAAATTGAAAGATGATGCCGCCACCTGGCCATCTGGGGCTCATTCTGTCATGACACCAAAAGACCTAAAAAATGATTGCTCTCTTGACTGCAGTGATAGGTTCTGATTCTCCTGGGAGACCAGGCAGCTGCTACTATGTCTGGAAATCAGGGCATTCATTCTCTGCGGCACTTCTGACTATTTCCATGGCCAATAGAAAAGGTTCATGGAAAACTACCCCAGCCATAGAAAGGCAGGAAAATTGAGGACTCAGATCCTTCTGAAATGAAAGTTTTGGTTGTTTCATCAAGTAAAGATCACCAACTAGCTGAGGGAGGGGAAAATCCAGGATGAGTGATGGGAGAAGGAACCATGGACTTCAAGCCTCGGCTCCCAACTGTCACGGAAGCAAGGAGTGTAGTAGTTTTGCTTAGTTTCCTTTGCTTGTTTTCACGTGTTTGTTTCCACATGCCAACCATTTTCCTGTTTTCTCTCGCTGGCATCTGTATTGTACACACAATTTTTTGGAGGTTAGTGTTACCATTCAGTCTTCAGGTAACAAGATATTCAGTGGACTGCGGTTGAATTTGTGGTGTAATTAACAGAGCCAACAGTGGCTACAGTAACCATTGGCACCTTGTCCTCACTGTCTCCTCATTTTGGAGACAGCGTGAGTGCATCTTCACTTGTGGGAAGGATACATGTATTGCATTTACTGGAATTTTTAGAAAAGGTTAAACGTGTGTAAAAGGGTGCATGTGGAAAGCAACTGCCTGCTATCCATCTACTGCCTCTGACCCAAGCCCATCTTTCACTGCCCTGCTTGGGGATTCTGGAACTTTTCCCTCTCTCCAGCTGGCACGGTGCTGTGCACTGTCAGTAGAGGGCGCTGGAGAGACAAACAAGGAGGGAGGGGGGTTTCTTTTCACTTGTTTATTGGCTGCTCACCTGCACAGCCTCCCAGGACGGCTTCCCCCGCCTTGCATAAGTAGCTTTGCAGCAAGTTCTGAGGCACAGCACCTGGCTGTGCATGGCTTACCTGGCATCTCAGGAGGCTGTGGGGTCTCACTGCAGGGATGGTGGGGGCATGCATGGGGGGCTGAGGGGCTGCAAGGCAGCACAGGGTCAGAGGATGGGAGTTCTGGGGGCGACCAGGGACTGCTGGGTATAGCAGCAGTCAGTATGGGTATTGCCCATCAGTATGACTTCTCCCTGGCAAGCCCCTCCCACGGCTCAGCTATCATCCTCCATAGTGATCGCCTGACAAAACCAGAGTCTTGGTTAAACTCAGCCCTGTGATTACAGTCTGCACCTCAGTGCTGAACTTGGCTTCACGCCAAGTCACAGGTTGCTGATGAACCCACTTCAAAGAGGCGCTGGACATGGCTGGTTGAGCCTACCCCTGAGACACTAAAGTATTTTCCTCCTCTCTCCTCCCATCTCCAGCAACACCACTTTCATTTTCTCAGTTAAATGTTCAGTTATAAAATGCTAATAATATAACACATTCACATGCCTCATAATGAAAATTTACAAGATATACGGCCAAATAGCTCCTTCCTAACTTCTGTTCCCATCCAACCCTGTTCACCTCTCTCTCTCTCTCTCAGACACACACACACACACACACACACACACACCACAAACTCTGCTCTGCACTGTGCTTTTTTCCACTTAACGTTATGTGTCCTGAATGTCAACATGAGAACAGAGAGAACTTCCTCATTCTTTTTCACTGCCACATAGTACTCCATTGTTTGGGTGCACTGCAGTGATTTCCCTGGTGTCTGCCGATGGGCATTTAGGGAGTTTCCAGTATGTTGCTACTGTAACTGAAGTGACTAGTCTGGCACTCAAGTTGCTTTGCATAGCTGGTAGAGCATGGATAAGGTACATTCCTGGAAGGAGAATGGCTGCCTCACAGGTTCCTGCATTTGTCAGCCTGACCCGGAAGCCCAAATCACCCTCCACAGGGGCTGTGCAAAATGATGCCCCCAAAGCAGTGAGCGAGAGAGAGGGCCTGGCGGCCGGCAGCCTCGCACACAAAGTGTTGTCACTCACCGGGGTATTGGTCACTCTAATGAACCACATGCCCATTCTGCAGACATCTCAAACTTAAAAAAAAAAAAGATTAATAGAAGATTTATTTAGCAAAAATACATATAGCCATTATTGCAAGACTTAGATGTTAAATGTTCAACCCAATTTTCTTTCCTGGATAAGTTTTTCTTTCATATCCCTGTCAGTTTTGAAAACATAATACCAGAAGAAGGGGGGCCCAATTCCACAGAGAGCTCCCAAGAGTGAGTTTCTGGGAGTGAGTCTGAAGTTGAGATAAACCTTTGCTGATCTTGCTTACGTTCAATGCATCTGGGCAGCGTCTTTGATGAGCCCTGGCGGTTAGGCTGGTGGCACTGAAGCAGGCCTCCAGGGTCTCCTGTTTAAGCAGGATTTTAAGGCCAACCCTGCGGCTTGCGCCTGCTGGGTTTCTGGAGATGTGTCATATTCGGCTGGGTGGAGGGTCCAGGGCAGAGTGGCCAGGCATGAGAGAAAATACTTTGGGTCAACACCTGTGAAAAGAAGGAAAACATAAAAATAAAAAAAACACCAAAAGAATACTTTGGGAACAACATCTTGGTGACACAGGGCACAACGGCGAGTGCGGAGGGACCTCTCCCCCTGAACTTGACCAAGCGCTTCCTCAGCCCTTTCTCCCCTCCCAGGCCCTCCCTGTCCCTGGAAGCAGCCTGGTTCCCTCCCGGTCTCTTAGAAGCCCCTGGGCTGCTCTTTCCCTCAGCCCACCGAGAGCTCGCTCCATCTCACTGCACGAGGGGGCCCTCGCTGCCGCCCTCATCTCTCCCCTGGGGACCCCAGCGCCCCCGAAGGGCAGAGGGGTCTTTCCAAGCCATAAATCCCATGAGTTGAAACTCGCGTCTCCAGCCCCTTCCAGCCCCGCTCCCCAGCTGGAAGGAGCCCACTTACCAGCCCCCTCCTTCCTCCTGCGGAGTCTCCTGTCCAGGATCCCTTTTCCCCAGTCCTGCCGTCTTTCTTTGCCTAAAACCTGGAATTCCCCCCCCGTTCCCGCCCGCCGGCCTCCGCAAGCTCCTCCCTCCCCCGCAGCGCCCAGCCCGGGTCTGCTCCAGGCACCTCCTCAAGACCGGGCCTCCAGCGACTGTCCCTTTGAGCCGCCCTTTCACCCGCAGGCACCCCCGGCCCGTCCCCGCGCCTGCACTCATGCTGCTTGTTTGCTTGCTCCTGGCTCCTGCAGGGAGCGTCAGCCCCCGGGCTGCTTCCCACTGCTGGAGGCCGGGGGCGCCCGGTGTTCCGCGGGGGCTGCGGCCTCCCCGCTCCACCCCTGCTCACAGGAGCCTGGGCAGCCCGGGGCCCGTCCTTGCACAAAGGCACCAGGCCTGGCCCAGGCCCCGCTCCGCCCGCCCTGTCCCCGCGCTGGGGGACTCGCTCCTCCCCGCCGGGCAGATCCTCCTCTCCGGGGGATTTTCCTGGAGAAGTTACTGGTGCAGATCCAACAGCTGGCGGGACAGTGACCCGGAAGGCCCCCGCCCCAAAAGCAGGAACAGCAGGAACCTCCAAGGCGCCGCCCGCACCCTCTTCCTCCTCGCCTGGGGCCTCGCGCCCGGAGCCCGCCCCTCTGCCAGGGGTGGGCGCAGCCCGCGGGGGGCGGTCCACCTGGCCCCAGGTCCCGCCGCGCTCCGACGACTCGGCCCGCCCTGGCCGCCGCGAGGCTGGGGGTCACTTTGGGACCTAAGTCCGCCCCCGTGGGAGAATGTGTGCCAGGGCCCACTGACAGCTTCCATCGGGGCTCAGGCGCCATCTCTCCCCACGTTTGCCCAGGGTCAGGGGGCCATGCAGGGGAGAGTCGCGCTGCCCCCACTTCCCCCTGACCCTGTGCTCCGAGGAGAGGAACGGGAACTCGCCCGCCCAAGGCCCACGCTCCCCACGTGGCTCAACCAGGCCAGGACCTCGCAGCCACATGGACCGGCGGGTCCAGGAGCCGGGCAGAGGGTCTCCGTGCCAAGCCACACTGCCCCTGGCCCTCGTCTCCCTCCTTTCTCTCACTGCACGGTGGCCTCATGCCATCCGCTTTGGCCCCAAGAATGGCACTCAGGAGAAAGGGCCTGCCCTCCCCCACCCCCAGCTCCCGGCTGTCCCAGGCCCTGCTGAAGCCCACACCCCTCTTCAGGTGCACACGGCTCCCCTTGGGGCCCTCCCCGGCCTCTGTGCAACGTTCATCAAGGTACCCTTCTTCCCTTCCAGGGACTCTGCTCCTTCCCAAATTCCAGGCCAGATTGGCTGCGGAGAGGCCCACCCTTCCGTGGCAGCTGAGCCCGTCTGTGAACACAAACCAGACCTCCTGTGTCCACAGCTGTAGCTTTCAGGTCAATGCCAGCATGGTAAGAGTCAGTTCCCACTCTGTGTCCCATGCATGCGGTTGAAATGGCTGCCCCGTGTCCACCCCACCCTCTTCCTCAGTAAAGGACGGTGGAGGAAGCCCCAAAGGGTCACAGTCCCCTTTTTACAGATGAGGAAACTGAGGCACGGAAGGGTGAAGTGACTGTCCATGCCCTACAGGCAGACACTTCCAAAGCTCCTGCTCACAGTGAGGGGATGGTGGGCCATCTGCCTGGACCACATGAGGTGCTCTGGGGGCTGGGACAGGCTGGGGATTGACACAGAACCTAGGTAGGTTTGCCCGGACCCCTAGAGGCTCAGAAAGCTGCTAAGGCTGCTTGGCTGGGCCCCCCATCATTGTGCAGCTCCCAAAATAAATCACTCCACAGCCACTTTTGAATTCTGTTTTATATCAAGCTATAAAAACCTGGATCCTGTTCAACATACATACAAAAGCAGTACTCTAAAAAATAATTATTATTATATTAACAATATCAAACACGCTAAGTCCTACACATGTACAAAGACCTTGGGCATCCTTTATACCGGCCACTTCCTGGCCACAGCTTTGTAAGGCAGTACCTGGGAAAAGGGGACGGACCCAAGAGAGCCGGCCCCAAATCCTGACTCAGCACTGCAGAGGCATCAGCCGGGCTGAGTCATGCCTGAGTCCGAAGGGCCCCCTCTCAGGCTGAGAAGGAACTTTCAGGCCCAGGGAGGAGCAGAGCCTTAGGGGTAGCACATGCTGAGCAGGAAAACGAGCTCACGTTTTCCTGGGGTAGAGCGAGGTGCCCGGCAGGGCAGGGGATGAACGGAGGGTGCGGTGGGCAGAATAATGGCCTCCCAAAGATGTCCACGTGACAGTCCCCAGAGCCTGTGACTATGTTAGGTTACACAGCCAGTGGGAACTAAAGTTGCAGATGGAACTAAGGTGGCTAATCAGCTGACCTGAAAATAGAAAGACGACCTGGGTTCTCTGGGTAGGCGCAATGTGATCACAAGCGTCCTTAAAAGCGGCAGAGCAGGCCAGGTGCAGTGACTCATGCCTATAATCCCAGCACTTTAGGAGGCTAAGGCTACAAGATCCCTTGAGCCCAGGAGTTCCAGACAAGCCTAGGCAACAGAATGAGACCCTGTATCCACAAAAAATATGTAGCTGGGCATGGGGGATTGTCTCAGGGGACTGAGACAAGAGGATCACTTGAACCAGGAGGTCCAGGCTGCAGTGAGCCTTGATGCCATGACCAGGCCACTGCACTCCAGCCTGGGCAACACAGCAAGACCCTGTCTCAAAAAAAAAAAAAAAAGTGGTGGAGGGAGGCAGGAGAGGGGAGGCCTCAATGAGGTGACGGGAAAAAGATTCAACTACCCACAGCTGGCTCTGAAGATGGAGGAGCCTGAAGTCAAGAATTACAGTCAGCCTCTAAAAATGAAAAGGCCAGAAATGAATTCTCCCCTAGAGCCTCCAGAAGGAGCGCAGGCCTGCCGACACCCAGATTTGAGCCCCGGGTCAGCCTTCTGACCCGCAGAACTGGAAGACCTCGTTTTGATCCACGAAGTTTGTGGAAACCTGTCACGGCAATAGGAAACAAATACAGAGGCCAAAGGGTCAACAGTGAGAGGTCAAGCTTGCCCTGCCCCTGCCCAGACCTCAGCCAGACTTCTGGGTGGCAGGGCCCACGGTGGCACTCCCAGGGCCTGTCCCTGCCTTGGGGAAGGGGGAGCCTGAGAGGACCCAGGAGGTCTTGGGCCCTTCTGTAGTGGACACCAAGCCCTTGGGGGACCACCCTCTAGTTGAGGCCTTGGGGGATGAAGAGGGAGGGCTCAGGGCCCCATTGCAGGGCCAGCCTGTAGGGGCCGTGGGGCCACCTGGATGTGACGTCTAATGCTGGCGGTGCTCACAGCTCGCCACAGGCCCTAAAAGCCCCTGCCAGACGAGAGCTCATCTTTTCCTTCTTTCTCTTCCAGTTCTGTCTTCCATTCCACCATTGTTGAATCCAGCTCACGGTGGCCCTGGGCTGCAGAGGGCAGATGGGTGAGGCTCGGCCCCTGTCTCCAGAGAGCTGAAGAGGGCCCTCGGCCCCACCCACAAGGAGGACAGTCATGAGGCCGACTGTGGAGGGGCTCTGGACAGAGGTGTCCGGGGATCCCTGAGCCTGGCTGCACTCTCCCTCCTGGTTCTTTCCTTGCGTGCACACGATCAGCTATCGTTTACAAAGAGTCCTTGGTGTTGCCTGGTTGGCTGCCCAGAATGGGAGCTCCTGCCCCCATCGGACATGTAAACAAACCAAGGTCTGTCCAGTTCCAGCTGACAGGGCCTGCACCTCCGCCAGGGCTAGGCAGAAGTAGCATCAGAGCACAGGAGACCCGGGAGGAACCGAGAACCAGCGCTGCTCTTAACAGCTCCCAGCAGGGTGTGCCCAAGGCTTGGTGGGCACTCACAGGCAGGTCAGGCCACAGGAAAAGCTAACCAACCTTTATAAGGGAAAATAGGGGCCGGGAGGGCTCCTGCGCCCCCATGCTGACGTCCAAGATGCTCCGGATGCGCTTGACCTCACTGTTGGATAGGTTCCCCTTGATGGCCAGGATAGCGCTCAGGTGGCCTTTGCTGGCAAAGAGAGCATCCTGTCAGCCCAGCCTGTCACCCCCACCCCTACTCACCAGCTCCCTGCACTCCCGGCCAGTGCCACAGGGCCCGACAGCCAACGCCCGGCCCACGAGGGGGCTGCACTTCACTCTCCCTCACCCATGCACTCCACCTGATGGTCCCAAGAGCAGCCATGCCCCAGCCTGCTTCAGGCCTCTGCACTGGCTGTTCCCCTGCAATGTTCTTCCCAGGCCCTGAGATGACCGCCTCTTCCCACCCCTTAGGTCTCCGCTAAGATGTCCACCCCCAAAAGGCTTTCTTGTCTCTAAAGTCGGCACCTCCTATTATCCACAACCTTGGTTAAACCCTATTTACAACTTGTAATTGTCTGTTTCTTTGCCTGATTATGTCATTATTATTGCTGGCCCTCAACAGAATGAGCTACCTAAGGGAGGACTGAGACCTGGCTTCCCTTGTACTTCATTGCATCCTGGTAACTAGAACAGAGGCTGACACCTAGCAGACTTCTCTATAATTGTTGGTGGCATAGGTAGATGGATGGTGGGTGGGTGAGCAGATGGATGAGAGCTAGACGGGTGGAGGGATGGGAGCATGGATGAGTGAGTAGATGCATGGGTGGATGGGTGGGTGGGTGAGTGGTTGAGTGGATGGATAGCTAAATGGGTGGAGGGGTGGACGGATGAGTAGATGGGTGGATGGGTGCTTATATGGGTAGGTGGATGAATAGATGGATGGATAGACGGGTGGGTGGGTGGGTGGGTGGATGGGTAGACAGGTGATGAGTGGGTGAGAAGATAGACGGATAGCCAGATGGGTGAAGGAATGGGTGGATGAGCAGATGGGTGCTTGTATGGTGGGTGAATGAATGAATGGGTGGAATGGATCAGACAGGGACTGGACTTGGCGAAGCTGGGGTCAACCCTGTCAAGACCCATTCAAACTTACCCCAACATGTCAGAGGACCCAGCCCAGGAAGAAACAATGTCCCTGGCCCACCAGAGCCTCAGGCAGCCAAGGGCTAAGCCTCCACTCCCGAATATGAGCCCTGGTCCCAGAGCATAGGCCTAGGCCGCAGAGGCCCCCCAGGCTGGGTGAAGCTGGCCTCTCTGGTCTCAGTCTCCCCTGTGAGAGGCAGTGTCAGGTAAAGCTAAGAGTGTGGGCCATGCAGCCAGACACTAACTAGCCGTGTCACCTTGGACACATCCTGTGAGCTCTCCAGGCCTCCTCTGTGAAACGGGAATGGGAAGTATTGTCCTCGTAGTGCTGTGGTGAAGGCCACAAGAATGAGCCCCTGGTGAGGTTCACACAGTGACTGGCACGTGGGCAGCTGCCAGGATCTGGGTTCCCAATGCCAGCCCTGTGAGGCCTTGGCCACAGTGATGTGACAGTGGTCCTGAGGTGCCCCAGGTTCTCACCTGAAGTCAGGGTAGCAGGTGGCATAAGTGGCCACCTCAATCTTGATGGCACTGGGGTCCTGCAGGCGAATGATCTCGGCCAGCGTAGGGAGAGCAGGCTGCAGCCAGGTCGCCGGGGAGCCCTGCAGGAGTGGATGTGGTTGGAGGGACCCAGGGGTCCAGAGGCTCGGGTCAGCGACTCGTTGGGCTTAGAGAGGCACCAACGGCCTATCTCCGACCCTGAAAGGGCTAGGGGAGAAGAGGCAGCCATTTCAGAGGGGCTTGGGAGAGGTGGGCAGGGGCTTACGTGCTGGGTGCAGAAGTGCTGGATGGTGTCAGCATTGGCCAGGATGTACCCAGCCAGCTGCTGCTGCTGCTCGGCCGTCTTGAGGACCAGGCGCCCCTTGCTGAGTTGGATGATGTACTCCTTCACCAGGTGCAGGTGCAAGGCCTCCATGAGCTCCTGGGAGGGCAAGCAGCCAGGGGCGTGTGAGCTGTCTGCTGATGGGGAGCTCGCCACCTCCCCTGAAGCCTTGTAGCCAGGCCTCCAGAGAGAGGCAGATGCCAGAGCAAAAGACTGCACACATGCTCGTGCATCCACATGTGTGCGTTCACATGCTCATGCGTTCACATGTGTGTGTGTTCACATGTGCATGTGTTCACGTGTTCACATGCGTGTGTTTACATGCTCGTGCCTTCATGTGTGTTCATGTGCGCATGTGTTCACATGCTCGTGCATTCACATGTGTGTGTTCACATGCTCGTGCGTTCACATGTTCGTGCCTTCACGTGTGTTCACATGTGCACGTGTTCACATGCTCGTGCATTCACGTGTGTTCACATGTGCGTGTGAGCACATGTGCGTGAGTGTACACAGACGTGCTAGTGTGCGTGTCCGGGCTGCCCCCAACTCCCCAAGACCCAGCCACCAGCCCAGAGCCTCCTCACCTCCCGGAAACAGCCCTGCAGCTCTGAGAACTCAGGCAGCCTCGTGTCTACAGTGGCAATGATGTTTTCCAGGGTCTCCACAGGGGCCGCCCAGCGGGTGTGCGTGAACCTCTTGAACAGTGGCTGAGACAGGAGAGGCAGGATGTCTAGTCACGCCCTGGAGAGGAAGGGCTGCCAGCCGCAGACACGCAGACACAGACACACACCGACACATGTGCCTGGTGGAGGGGCGGGGGGCACTCAAGGACTCCCAGGGAACCCGGGCCAACCTCAGGTCCCTGCTCACAGACAGGAAGTGGGAGCTGGCTCTGTGCACCCTTATCCAAGGTCACCCAGTGCGGCTCAGGAGCCAGGAGAGCCTGTCTGCCGGCCCGGAGGCCAAGTCCACTGCCACTTAAATAAATAAATTCCTTCATAAACAAGACCTTGTGCTTGGCTGGGCCAGGGAGATCAGTACCAGGGGATCTGGGGTCACCGCTCGGGCTTCCACCACACTCAGGCCACCCATGGCCGCTAGTCCCTGACACCGGGAAGGGAACCTCTCCCCTTCCTTTTGAGAGACCCCCCACTTTACACCCTGCTAAAGGAATTACTTGTTTTCACAGCATTTTCTGTGGATTTCTTGGCCCATAACAGATATAACCCCAGCTGCCAATGACCCTGAGCCTCAGTTGCTGGGAGTCAGGCGCGGGGATGGGGGTGGATAGGAGGGGCTGAGGGGATTGAAGGAAAGGTGTCTGCAGGCTTGGGACTGGGCTGTGTCTGAATCGGGGAGGGGCAGTGAAACTTTTCCAGGCCCTCCCAGCCCCAGGCGGCCCCTCTCAGGTGAAACCCCAGGACATGATCAGCGGAGTTCAGAGCCTGCTAGGGTCCCCAACCGGGCATCACCGCTGTACCAGAGCTGGCCCGCGGTGCCGTCCACAGGCCTGGAGCGTGTCTTCCCCACATCTTTGCTTCTGCCACTCCTCCCTGGGGGCACCTCCCAGTCCCTCCCTGGGAACCCCCCAACACTGGGCTCCTGAGGGCAAGAGGCTCCCGCTACCTTCAGGTCCTCATGCAGGTTCTGGAGCAGGGTGTCAAAGCCGTGGCTCTTGAGCTCACCCAGGGGGCCCAGCAGGAGGCTCAGGGTGTCCTGGGGTACCTGCCAATTCTGCTCCATGGACATCCTGGAAGGTGGAGGCAGAGAGGTCACCCCAGCCCTGCTCAGCCTATAGCCCCATACCCAGGGAGCCAGACAGCCCCCTCTCTTCACTCTAGAACCCTCAATGGCTCCCCATTCTCTATGGGATCAAGTCCTCCTATCCATGTTCTCCATGCCCTCAGGACACTCCTCCACCACATCTCCTTGTAACTGAGGGCAAGTGAGCCTCCTCCAGTGGTTTGCCCATCTGCCTAATAGACAGATCACTATACCTACTTCACAGGGTTGCTTTAAGGATAAGATAATGGGTGAAACATCTGCCTGTGTGCTTGCCCCAGCCAGCACTTGGGAAATGTTTGCTGCTGCTGCTGCAGGCCGTGGCGTCCTCACACATGTTGCTGGTTTGAATTCCACTTCTTGGCCTAAGCAGCTCCTCCTCCCTCCACCTTCCAGCTCCCCTCTCCTGCCTGCCGAGTGACTCCCACTCCCGCTAGCCCCTCCCAACACTCTCACCGGAAGGACAGGCAGTTGTTGATGTTGGCAATAACATTGGCCCTGTAATTCGTCAGCTGCTTGCCTCTCTCCAGAAATTCATTAAAGGCGCGCTGGTAGCTGGCGAAACCAGAAGGGGCACATTCAGGACCAGCCCAAACACTGGGACCACAGCAGCAGCCTCCCCGCCCTCCCTGCCAGCTCCTGGGGTTCACTTTTCTGTTTGGCTGCCCATAGCCAAGGGAGGGGCCGCTAGCCCCTGGGCATCATGGAACTGGCTTCACAAGCTAAGGCCAGGGCTCCTGAAGAGGGTACCAGCCCATCTCTGCTGCTCCCAGGCCCTCTCTAGAGTTGGGAGACCAGGTAGGAGTGAGCGTGTGGTTGGCTGGAGAAGCCCTCAGAGGTCGAGAGGGAGAGAGCAGAGAGAATTCAGGCGGTGGAGACTAAGAGTGTTGTATGAAGGGGTGGCGGGGTCTCAGTCCCTCCTGGGGTATCCTCTTGGAAGCTAGAGGCTGCTCTGCTGAGAGCTTTGCTGATGGGGTGGGCGCAAGAGGCTCCCACGTTGAATCCTGGTGGAGGTCAGACCACCTGAGGCTCTCAGTGTCCTGGCTGAGTGGGAAACAACTCCTGGCTCAGAATGACAGGGACAGGGGTGGAGGGCGGGGATCCAGCTCAGCTCCCCACCTGAGGCACTAGGGAGGGGCCGTGGCTCTGAGAGAGGTGGCTACAGGGACCCCATCCTGGGCACACACCCACCTCCTCAGGAACGCAGGCAGCTCCACCAGCAGCACCCGCTTTATCTGTGAGCCCAAGTCCAGCGTGATGCTCTCGGCCTTGGCCTGGGCCTGGGAGGTGATCTGCAGGGTGGTGGTGGGTGAGCTGAGCAGGGGCTCGCCTGGACAAGGGGGCGGGGATGGGGAGGAAACAGGCGGGAACAGAGGGGGTGCCCCGAGGTGGGCATGGGTATGCACACAGGACGGAATGTGCGTGGGGCTCCCCATGCACGTGCACGGGCGGTACGTGTGCCCTGGGGCAGATTGCAGTACCTGGATGATGTCGATGGCCAGCTCGCTGTGGCAGTAGCCGTCCAGCCTCTGGGGAGGCACATCCTCAGCCCAGCGCCGTGCCTCTAGCTCCAGAGCTCGGTCCATCAACTCCCTCACATTGGCCTGGAGGAGGAGGGGCAGGTCACTGGGGCACTATCCCTCACCTCGCTCACCTGGAAGACCCGTCAAGCTCCCTGCCCATGTCCTGTCTGTCTCCGAGCCTCTCCTCTGCTGCCTCCCTGCGCCTCCCTGGCCCAGGTGGAGACTCACCGCCTCACTGGACAGGAATGTGGCCTCCAGCAGCCGGATCTGCCTGGGGGGCAGGAGGCTCCCGAGCCCCATACCCTGCAGCTCACCCACCAGCTTGGGGCTGTTGATGATGTCACTGCAGGCAGGGGAGGCTGGCATGAGGACAACTATACCAAATCAGCACCACCACTCAAGCTAGAGCCCAGGCCCTCAGCCTTGGTCTCTGGCAGGCCCAGACTGCCCAGCACACCCTCCCGCACCCCCACCCGGTCCCCATTTCAGATGATGGGTCCTCCATCTACTTAGTTTGGTTTGGAACAGAAACTCTGAAGTCATCATGCCTCCTCTGACTCTCTCACCACCCCCCTATTAGGTCCTGCTCCAAAATAGCCCCCAAAATCAGCAGCCTCATGCCACTCTGGCGCCCTGGCCAGCTCCCATCAGCTCCCCGCTGGCTCACTGCAAAAGCCTCCTCCCGGCCTCTCTGCTCCTTCCCTCACCTCCAACAATTCCTTCTCCACCCAGCAGCCAGAGCCACCTTTAAGATCTGATCTTCTTTCTGCTCCAAGGCTACCTGTCACCCAGATAAAACCCTGCTCCTACTCACAGCAGCCCTGGAATCCAGCCAGCTCCCAGCCCACTGCGCTCCAGCCCTGCAGGTCTTGGGCATCTCACCGGCCCCGGCCACCTCCCAATCCCAGGGGTAGGCCAGAATGGGCAGGAAGGGCTGCCCCAAACTGCTCCACAGAGGCATCTTGGCTCACTGTCCTGGCGCCTCTGCAGCACCCCAGAGCTCCCAGGGGACTGCCCAGCCCTGGCACTTCCTAAGGGCCCTTTGTCTGCCTAGAGGTTTACAAATGACCTTCTCTCTGCCCCTCACCCAATCCAGATGCAGCTGTGTCCCTCCGTTCCCCACATTTCTGGCACACAGGCTTCAACGATGCCCCCCTGGGCACCCTCTCACCAGGGCTCCATGCCCAGCTTGGCTTTAGTTGCCTGTTGCTAACCCCAGGCCAGCAGACCCCGAGGTCACTGGGACAGAAAGACTGGCAGGCAGGGGTGCAGGTGCCCGGCATTTCCTGGTGAGTCAGGACGAGCAAGCGGGAACTGGCTCTGGGCTGGGTTATCTCTCCCGTGGCCCCTGCCCTGTGCCAGTTCCCCTATGCCCTGCTGACTCCTCTCCCACCCTCCCCACTGGACCCTTTCTCTATCCTTCTGCCAGAGGCTGACCCTTCAACACGAACTGAGCCCACAGGCCACCCAAGGCCCCCGAGACGGCAGACACTGCCCACACTGTCTATACCTCCAGGCTTCCTTCCTAAAGTTTCACACTAGGATCTGGGGCCAGCAGTGGCCAAGCCCCACAATAACAGCCCCTGGACTCCCCCGCCCTGGGCCTTTCCACACTGCAGTAAGCCTCTCTCCATGCAGACTGTGCGCATGACCGGCACGCCCAGGGATCTATGGAGTCAAGGGACGCCTGAGGCTGTACTCAGCAGGGGTACCAGCTGCACAGCCAGCCTCCCACCTGAGGGGCTCCAGCTCTGCGGCGGGCTCACAGGGTAACCCTACACAATGGGGGTCTAACAAGACATGTGGCCCTAGCCCATCACTTCGAACTCTCCTGCCTGGGGGTGCCCGCATAGCTCTGCTCAGCTCCAGAGTGCCCTGGAAGAGGACATGCTCAGGAGCACCGACCTTCCTCTCACCTTCTCCCCTACCTGCCCTATCACCCCTCCTCCTGCCTCCTGGCCTGATTCCCTGGCTCAGAGAAGGACCGCTGGCTTTCACCTCCTCCAGGCTGGCTTCCCTGACTTCTCCAGGCCTGCTTTGGGCCCATGCTCTGCACGGGGCCTGGCCTCTGCTGCCACAGCCCTTCCAGCTCTGGATGGTTATTGATTGCTTTGCCCCCTCCTCAGACTGGGCGCTCGTGAATGAATGAAATCCCTACCATTTTCTGTGCCTCAGTTTCCCCAACAGCAGAATGTGACTGAGGCCCAGGAAATTAAGGATTCCAAGAGCAACGCAGACCCAGCCCCAGCCTTATCCCTGTGTCCAGGCCCAGTCTCTGCCTGTCCAGGCTCTGCCCCAGGGAGTCCAAGTCCCACCCCTGCATTCTCGGACCCAAAACTCTGCAAACACCGACCTCACTAAAAGCTGCCGGCGGCACACCTCGACACCCCTCGACACCCCTCCTACAGAGGACACCCTCCCTGCCGGCCCGGGCCCAGCCCCTCGTCTGCTCACTTGGGGTAGAGGTTCTGCACCCAGAGCAGCAGCATGTAGGTGTCGCGCTCGCACAGCTCGAACTGCGCCACGGCGGCCAGGTGGGCCGCGAAGTGCTGGTGGTAGCTCTCGGCGTAGGCCGCCACGACGCCGAACTCGGCGGGGAACAGCGGCTTCAGCCGCTCCACCACGGCCTCCAGGTCCTCCTTCATGGTGCGGCCCAGGTGCAGAAAGACGCTCTCGGGGACCTCGGCGCCCGCGGCCGGCCGCTGGCCCATGCGCTCCTCGGCCGCCTCCGCCACGCCGCGCCGCCACAGCTGCAGCCAGCGCCGCGGGCGCGTGGCCGCCAGCCCCGAGGTCCCCGGCCCCGCCGCCGCCGCCTGGCGGTCCTCGCGCTCCTGCTCCGCCACCACGGCCAGCGCCTGGCGCAGCCGCTCGGGCGCCGCCTCCAGCGGCCGCCGCAGCACGCCCAGCACCTGGTCGCGCAGCAGCTCGTACAGCGCCTCCACCTTGCTCTGGCGCCGCACCAGCTCCTCCTCGCTCACACCGCCCGCCGCCGCCGCCGCCGCCAGCTCCCGCTCCAGCGCCAGCAGCGGCCGCGCCGCCTCCAGCTGCCCGCGCTCCAGCGCCGCCTTCAGCTCCTCCACTGCGCCGGGAAAGCCGCGTCAGCCCCGGCCCCAGCCCACCGCCCACCGGGCGGGGCGGCCAGCGCCAAGCGGGACCGTCCTCCCCTAGACGCGCACAGGGCCGGCGGCCAACACCCTAAAGGGTGATGTCGGTGTCCCTGACTAGGCTGAAGGCCTCCCAGCCCCCCAGATTGCGGCACAGGTGAAAGCAGGGAGACAGACGCGCCTTCCAGCCCCACTTGCCGGCCCACTGTGCAAGTGGCTCACCCACGCGGATGAGCGCCAACCCCGTCCAGGCCCCAGACTAGCTCTAACCCAGGGTCCTAGAGCACCTGTGGGGGGCGGGCCATCCAGCCCCTGCCTGGACCCGGCTGCGTCCTCGGGCTCCGCTGAGCTGGGCTGACCCTTCTTCTTCTTCCCTTTGGTGAAGACGCAGAACACATTGGCCAGGCCTTTGGACTTCTTCTTCTCCTTCTTCGCCGCCTCTTCCTCCTCCCTATATGGGGCTGCCCCAGCCTCCAGGGGTGGCACCAGGTCCTCAGAGGAGGCCTCCGACATGGAGGCCTCTGACTCTGCCTCTGATGTGGACTGCAACTTTTGGGGGCTTCTAGGCAAGTCGAGGGTGCCTGGCACAGGCTGATGGCTCTAGAGGCCTTGGAAGAAGGTCATCATCTTCAGCATCACCCTGGTTCAGGCCTGCAGGCTCCTGCGGGGTGGGGGTGAAGGCATCAGTGGTCACCACGGACCGGCCCTGTCTCCCAGGCTGGACACACAGCTATGCTGGCTGCATTGAGTACACTCAGTCTGTTTCACCCATTCAACCACCGGGGCTCTGCCCATCTCCTGGTCCAGCTGAGCACCAACAACTGTGCTTCCTCCCTGGCCACGAGCATCTCACCATCTACAGCTCCCCTTCCAATACTTCACAGCCCCAGAAGCAAGGAAGAGGCTGGGGACGCCAAGCCCGCCACACAGAGGGGGACTTTCACTTTACTTGGGCAAATCCTTCCCTGCCAGCCCACCCTCTGGGCAGGAAGCAGGCAATGGACACCTCCCTGGATCCCACGGGACCCTAGGGAAGGGGCGGGGCATGGGCTCTGTCCCTTTGGACAGAGCAGGAACAGAGGTCCAGAAAGGTCTGGGACATGCCGGGGTCTAGAACACCAGAACCGGCCTGAGACTGGAACCCAGCCTCCTCCTGCCCAGACCCAGCCCCTCTGCCATCTTGTCCAGTTCTGATCCAGCGGTGGGGTCACAGAAACACAGCTGCTCCAGCTGGGCCATGAAAGGGGCAGAGCCTGACCAGGATCTACAGAAGCCACAGTGGGTGGGACCTCAGACAGCCTTTCACACATCACTGGGGCAAGGGGCTCAGCGAGTCACAGGGCGGCCTGAAGTCACACAGCAACTCGGGTCCAGAACCCAGGCTTCCTGGCTCCCACCCCCTCCCAAATGGGATCGTAGCATCATCACAAATGCTTCCAGTTTCTGCAGCCTTCCTGGGTGCCCATCCCATCTCTTCCTTTCTCTCATCTGGAAGGGTGTTATTTCGGCTTAAACTGTCCCTATAGTCAATAGCTTGGGCTTGGAACTCAGGCCACCCGGTCCCAGAGCCCAGCTTTCCCCTGCCTCCACATCCCCGGCTATCCTGCAAGCTACATCCAGAGAGGCAAGACCCGAGCTTCCCCAGAGTCCCTGCCCAGCACCTGACCATTGTCAGAGCAAGGCCAGGTCCACTGGAGAAGAGCATGGCTGATCTGAAAGGGGGAAGCAGGCAGGGGCTGGGCCTCCCCAAGAACTGGGGTGACCTGTAACCTTGATGCCACCTGTCTGCCCCACCCCAAGACTAAATGCATGCAGCCTTGTCTCATGTATCATGGTAACTTCAAGTGACCCCTGAAACAGCCCTGCAAGGCAGGCAGGATGATCCACCATCCAGAAGGAGAAACTGAGGCTGAGTAGGAGGTGTTTGCCCCAAGCACAGCAGCCATGGGGGCTCAGACTGGGCCCATCTGACTCTTCCCATGGCCCCGCTGCCTCCACCAGCCCCACTACCCTGTCCCCATCCTGGAGGGGCTTGGCCAGAGCCACCTGAGGGACAGGAAGCCTGGGCTCCTCCCACCCCCAGCCCCTGCCATGCTCACCCAGTGCCCTGGGCAGAGTCCCACACTCCTGGATGGCACTGGCCTCCCTAGTGCCATTTGGGTTGAGCATTCCACTCCAGGACCAAGAGGGGCATGCTCCGGGGAGCCTCAGGGGCAAGGCCATGGGGCACCTCTGCTCCCCACCCGGTGCCCCAACTTCGCTTCCCAGCCCCTCTCAGGTGCATGCCTAGCACCCACGGGAGCTGGTCTGTCTGGCAGGGCCACTCAGCCCCACCCTGGGTGCCCAGGCCCCACCTCTGCCATTCTCCTGGGGTGGGGGAGGGTGGCCCTTACCAGCAATGCTCCCTGCCAGCCTCACCTCAGCCTTCCCTGTCCCACCCCACATGTACTAGGCTCTGTCCCACCTCCAGGCACAGCTCCCGCAGGACCCCCACAGCATCACCGCCTTCTCCCCTCTGTGACACGAAACCCAGAGCGCCTGAAGGTCCTGCTGCAGCCCCCTGGGCCTCGCCCCAGGTCTCCGCTCTCCGAGGCAGCTGGTGCCATGGAAAGAGAAACGCTTTCGGTGTGGGCTCAGCACACCTCTCACTAGTGTGTGGACTGCACACCTCCTTCCTTCACAAGCCGCCGTTTCCCCGTCTTTGAAAAGGGGATGAGGACCCCCACCCCACAGTGCTGCTGAGGGGATGTGGCCAAACCGCGCAGCCAAGTGCTGGGCGCCTAGCTGGGCCTCAGTGGGGGTGAGTCTCCTGTGTCCTGAGTCTGTCCTGCAGGCAGCAGCGAGCCGGTGCAGCCAGAAAGGAAGAAGGGGAGGAGGGGCGTTCCTTTGAGCCTTGCCGCTGGTTGGGCCCACTGAGGCAGGAAGGGGCCTGCTGGGAGGCTCGTAGAGTGGTCACAGCCAGTGGCTCAACAGCGCCCCCCAGCCTCCTGCTGCCCGGCCTCTCCTCAGGTCCACTGACCTGGCTCGCCTTCCCCGTCAGGGCTGATGTCCACACACCTCCCGGGAGCTCGCTGGGCCCGGCTCCTTCAGTGCTGGGCAGGATGTGGAAGGCGCACCCATCCCCCGATGAGGACACCCGGGCACGGGCGAGGAAGTGACTCGGCCTGTGTCGCCCGGCCGGGGAGTCACGCCGGACCTGGGGCCTTTCTGCTGTAATGGAGGGGAGACCCCTGTGCCTGCCCCAGCCCCGCCCTCCCTGCCTCTGGCAGGTCCGGGCCCTCCGCCGCGAGAGCCAGCCTTGGCCCCTCTGCGCCCGGACGCGCGGACGCTGGGCGCGCCAGGGCCTCAGTTTCCCTGGCAGTGGGGTCAGGGTCCCTGGAAGCGTCCAGCCCCCTCCTGTCCCCGCCGCGGCGACAGGCTCTTCCCTCGGGGAATCCGGCCTGGCCTCGGGGTAGGGGCGGGCGAGAAGCCGCGCGGAGCGGCGGGGAATGGACGCGTGGAAGCGGAGGTCACTTACCGTGTCCCGGCCTGGCCGCCACTGTCCTGGCCCGGGTCCCGCAAGGCCTGAAATAGTCGCAGAGTCAGCCCCGCCCCGCCCGCCCCTCCTTCCCCGCCCCGCCGCAACCGCGGAAAACCCGCGGGCGGAGGCCAAGGCCCAGGGCGGCCCGGCTGTGTCCCTGCGTCCCAGGGGCTGGGCGCGCCCGGCCTGCCCAGCGGGGGATGCGGGGCGCTGTCACTTCCTCCCAGCAGCCGGGCAGGGGCGGGGGGCTGGCCGCGCGTCGCATGGTATGTGGAGTTCGGGGGACGGCACGGGGAGGACGGGGTTGTGGGGCGCGGAGCCATTGTCCGACGACGGCTCCTGATAGGCCGCCTGGATGGGGCGCGCTTGGCCGCGTTCCCGCGTCACAGACCGGCTCCAGCTGCGGGAGAGCCCGTCCTACCCCAACTCCCCAGCCGCCCGTCTGAAGTGTTCCGGTATCACCGTGGCCACAAGGAGGCAGGGGACGGGGGCTTCCTGAAGGAGGCCCCCTAAGGGGAAGGGGGCTACAAGGCTGGCCAGAGTGCTGGCCGCGCGGCTGTGCACAGGGCCTTGAGCCCCTCCGGTCATCAAGCCTTGCTTGAAATGCGTAAATGCGGAAAGGTGAAGTGGCTGACCCGGGTCACACCACTTTAAGTAGCGGAGTGGGGTTCCTAGCCAGGCCTATGGGACTCCCACTGGAGCCTTTCCCCCTCTGGGGCTAGGGCTGGACCCACAGGCTGCTGGAGCAGGCAGAAGGGGAGGGGCCCAAGGCCCAGACTCCAGGGCCTCGTCTGGATCATCAACCCGGCTTTGCCCATTCAGCGCAGGCCTCCGTTTCCAGGCCTGTTTCCCCATCCACACTGTCTCTCAGGGTCTGTTTTGGGAGATGTGGGGGTGGGGCATGTGGGGAGGATGGAAAGGGGCTGTGAAGGGAACCCACTGGAGATTCACTTCCTTCCTTATTTCACACTCTAGGCTAGGAATTCCTGCCCTCTGGAAAGGACCCAGACATTTAGGAATTTCCCGCTGGGCAGGGGCTTCCCTCCTGCCTCATTGGGGCCTCTGCTCCTCCCCTCTTTTGTTTGGCCTCTTTCCCCGCCCCCTGATCACTCCGCCACCCCTTCTGCAGCCTAGTAACAGGTCTTCCAGGACCAGGGGGGCCAGCGGAGTGGGGGCGGCTGTGGGTTCAGGTGCCCTGGGAACTGAGAACTTCCTCTTCCAGAGTGCTGGCCAAGCGCCAGGTTTGCACTCGGATTGCCATCCATCCTGTCTCTGGGGAACCTGTGGGGGAGCGGATGCAGGAGGCCGCCAGGATGCAGGATGGGGCGTTAAGGCTGCCAACCCCACCCCTTCTCTCCTAGGACTCCAGGGATGACATTTTTCAGATGAGTCCACAGAGCCACGGTGTCCCAGGGCTGGGAGGGTCCTTCCATCGGCACTGCGCAGATGGAGTTCATCCACACAGGGGCGATGAGGATACGGGCTGAGGGGCCCTGGCCGGTGGCTGCCTTCACGGCTGGCTGCTGTGGCCTCATTGTGCAATCCCCACTAGACTCTCCTGCCAGACTCTGTTCCCCCACCCCACCCCCTCACCCCCCCTCCCATTCCCAAGCAGATCGGGAAATTGCTCGGGAAGTCTGCATCTGCCAGGAGGGCGTTGTCAGGCCTTAGGCCCCACTGTCCCCTCGAAGGCAGCCCCTGGTCTCCACGGGCTTTGCAGGGCTGAGGCGGGGCTGCCACCCTTGTTCCCCACTGACGGCAGTGGCCCGCCTAGAGCACCGGCTGGAGATTGGGAAACGAGGCTGCTGCCTTGGACTTGTGTCTGCACCAGTCACTTCCCCTCTCTAAGCTCAGGCATGAGGGTCAATGGTAACATACGTGAAGTCCTCAAGACAAGGAAAGTCTTCTGAAAATGGGGCAGCATGGAGGCCCAAGGGATGACAGCCAACGGGGCCCATAGGGCAGGAGCAGTCCTTACCCTCTTCTCGCAGATGCAGAAAGCAGTTCCCAAGAGGCCAGGCACTTCCAGAGGAGCCAAAGGCCAGCCTACGGCTCCTCCCCAGCAGGAAGCCAGCATCACATGCTGGGTGGGGATGTTTGTGACCAGTGGCCAGCGGTTGTCCCATTCCCCAGCTCCCCAGGGCACAGGCCAGGGGCAGTGAGCAGGGGGCTCTGCCTGGCGGGGAGGGCAGCAGACAGGAGCAGACTGGCAATGACCTCTCCATTTAGCCTAGAAGGCGAGTGTGCCAGCACCTGGCCAGGAGCCATGGTCAGCTCCTCACACGCAACCCAGGGTCTCAGAGGCTACAACACATGGGATGTTCCCTCCCTTCTCTCTGCCAGAGCAATGACAGCTGACTTTTTAAAAATTATTATGGTACAATATACATAATGCAATTTATAATCTTTTAAGTGCACAGTTCAGTGGCATTAAGTATATTCACAGGGTCGTGCAACCAACAGCACCCTCCACCTGCAGAAATTGTCACCTGGCAAAACAGAAACTCTACCCACTATGCACTAACTCCTCTTTCCCTCTCCTCCAGGCCCTGGCAACCGCCATTCTACCTTTCGTCTCTGTGGTCTTGACTATTCTATGTACTGCAAATAAACAGAGTCACACAGTGTTTATCCTTTTGTGTCTGTATCTGCCAGGAGGGCGTTGTCAGGTTTATTTCACTCAGCATAATGCCTTCAAGATTCATTCATGTGGTAGCAGGTATCAGAATTCCCTTCCTTTTTGAGGCTGAATCATATTCCATTGTATGGATGGGCTACACTGTGCATTCATTCATCTCTCTGTGCACACTGGGATTGCTGCTACCTCTTGGCTGCTGTGTACAGTGCTGCTATAAAACATGGGTGTGTATACCAGGTGTGGTGGCTCATGCCTGTAATCCCAGCACTTTGGGAGGCCCAGGCGGGTGGATCGCTTGAGCTCTGGAACTCAAGATCAACCTGGGCAACATAGTGAGACCCTGTCTCCACCAAAAATACAAACAATTAGCCAGGTGTGATGGGGTGCACCTGTAGCCCCAGCTACTTGGGAGGCTGAGGTGGGAGAACCACCTGAGCCTGGCAGGTTAAGGCTGCAGTGAGCCATGATTGCACCACTGCACTCCAGCCTGGGCAACAGAGTAAGACCCTGTCTCACAACAAAAACAAACAAACAAAAGAACACGGGTATGCAAATATCTGTTCACGTTCCTGCTTTCAATTCTTTTGGGTAGACTGCTGATGTTTGTTGATCTCCACCGGTGCCAGGCGTTGTTCTAAGTGTTTTGTATACATTAGCCGATTTCATCGGACAGCCTAATGAAGTGGGCACTAACTCTCTTCTTTTCACAGATGAGGAAACTGAGGCACAGAGCGGTCCAGTCATGTGCCAGCCAGTGGTGAAGCTAGGAGCCCCTTCACTAAGCACAGTGTTATCTTGCTTCTCCTCCAATGTTGCTCAGCGTCTGAAATTCAGCTTGATGTATTTAAGTCAGACACAAGAAAGGACTTCCAGACCAAGGAGTTTCGATGCAGAAATGGGAGGTACTATCCTTCACTCCTTTTTCACCTTGAAAAAAATTTTTCCCAATCTTTTTATTACCTCATTTAGTCCATTAATTAAACCTCCACCTGCGCCCTGTAGGGCAGCAGAAAAGGCCGATTCAGCACGGACCAGAGAATAACACAGGGAGGCGCATTACTGGCCCTCTCTCTCTCTGCATTCTTGAAGGCACCTAGAGGAAAGCTCTCTAGAAGAGGGGCAGTTGGGGCTGGGCATGGTGGCTCACCCCTGTAATCCCAGCATTTTGGGAGGCCAAGGCGGGCGGATCACTTGAGGTTGGGAGTTCAAGGCCAGCCTGACCAACATGGAGAAATCCCGTCTCTACTAAAAATACAAAACACAAAATACTAAAAATACAAAATTAGCCAGGTGTGGTGGTGCATGCCTGTAATCTCAGCTACTCGGGAGCCTGAGGCAGGAGAATCACTTGAACCTGGGAGGCAGAGGTTGCGGTAAGCTGAGATCACACCATTGCACTCCAGCCTGGGCAACAAGAGTGAAACTCCATCTCAAAAAAAAAAAAAAAAAAAAAAAAGGAAGAAGAGGGCAGTCGAAGGCAGAAGGGAGAGCAACCTGGAGCAGGGCCCAGGGTGGTGGGTGATCACGAGGGGAAGAGGGCCTATAGGTGGCTGGGCCTGGCCAGAGGCGTGGCTGCAGCTGCTAGCCTTGGTCACAAGAGTGGTGCTGACCTCAGGGTGGGTCACCTAGCCCCTCCCCCAGCAGCCCGGGCCCACTTCCCTCTGCATGATGACTTGCAGTTCCCACTGCCCTAACCCTGGTTCCCAGGACCCCAACACTCACCCTGCTTCTCCCTTTCACTTCTCAGGCTGTCACCAGCCCTGAGACTCTTCCTGGGGATGCCCTACTCTCTCCATGGGGTGGGGCCATTGTGTTCCCTGTTGACAGATGAGGAAACTGAGTCTCAGAGAAGCAGGCACAGAGGTTGAGGCCTTAAGCCTGAGGTCCCTGCTGCCACCCAGCCTTCCCCAAGAGGAGCAGTGACTTGCTCAGCATCACCGACAGCTCCATGAGACCCTGGCTGAAGTGTGCTGACCTCCTCCGGGACTGTGGGATGGCCAGCACAGCTGACGAGGAGCCACTTTCACGGCACATCCCCTCCTGCAAAGGAGGGAGCATGAGGACCCTCAGCAGCCCAGACATGTACCATCAGGCGGTGCCCCACCCCAGCCCCACGGGACACTATCGATTTGTTGATAGCCCCCCTGCCCCTTTCCTCCTAGGAGGAAGCCAGGCCAAGGATTCCTTTTCGTATTTGGCAGATGGAGAAACCGAGGCCTGATGAGGTATGGCTTCTGCAGCTATTCCATGAGCCTGACCCAGTGTCCTTGCTGGAGAAGGGCCATGGGAGAGAAAGCAGGGCCTATGGGGCAGCAGGACCCCAACCCCAGTGGCCTTCCAAATAGTGTGGTATAGGAGGGCTTCCTGGAGGAGTGGGTCCTGGTGGAACTCATGGGCATAGGAAGTTCTCTATGCCAGCTGCAAGCGGCCACTCTCCTTCCCAAGTTCAGCTCTCCTAAAACTCTAGTCTTTCACCACAGCTCTCTGGTACTGATGCAAAATGCCCAAGTGCAGCTCCGGTCCCTTCTGCCTGGGGTTCCTGTAGAACATGGGCCCTTCTCGGAGCCGGCATAATTTCCAGGAAAACAGCTACAGAGCTACGGCCTATGCAGGGTTCTGCCAATGACAGAGGCCAGTCACGTGGCAGGAGCTCTCTTGGGAAGCCCAGTGCTGCTTCATGGGGCTGTTTGGGGAAGGGAGTTGGGGAGGAGAGGGGAGGGAAGGGGAAGGAAGAGGAGGGGAGGGGAGGGGAGGGAAGAGGAGGGGAGGGGAGGGGAGGGAAGAGGAGGGGAGGGGAGGGGAGGGAAGAGGAGGGGAGGGGAGGGGAGGGAAGAGGAGGGGAGGGGAGGTGTTACCGGGAGAGACTATATCCAAGTCATGAAGCACTGAAGTATGTTAGCAGCAGCAAATCCATCCAGGTCTGCAGCAACCTCAGTTCTTACCTCCTCAGAAAAGAGAATTCAACTGAGAAGTCTAAGGCAAAGTGAGAGACTGCAGCAAGTTTGAAAGCAGGAGTGAAAGTTTATTTAAAAGCTTTAGAGAAAGAGCCTGGGCAACATGGCAAAACCCTGTCTCTACCAAATAATAAAAATAATAACACAAAAATTAGCCAGCGTGGTGGTGGGCACCTGTGGTCCCAACTACTCGGGAGGCTGAGGTGAGAGGATCACTTGAACCCGGGAAGTGGAGGTTGCAGTGAGCCCAGATCATGTGGCTGCACTCCAGCCTGGGCAACAGAGCAAGACCCTATCTCAAAAAAAAAAAAAAAAAAAAAAAGGCTGGGATCGTGGGATCGCTGGCTCACACCTGTAATCCCAGCACTTTTGGAGGCCAAGGCAGGCGGATCACCTGAGGTCAGGAGTTCGAAATCAGCCTGGCCAACATGGTGAAACCCTGTCTCTACTAAAAATAAAAAATTAGCCGGGTATGGTCCCAGCTACTTGGGAGGCTGAGGCAGGAGAATGTCTTGAACCCGGGAGGCAGAGGTTGCAGTAAGCCAAGATGGCACCACTGCACTCCAGCCTGGGCGACAGAGTGAGACTGTCTCAAAAAAAAAAAAAAAGAAAAAAGTGGCCGGGCGTGGCGGCTCACGCCTGTAATCCCAGCATTTTGGGAGGCCAAGGCAGGCGGATCACCTGAGGTCAGGAGTTCGAAATCAGCCTGGCCAACATGGTGAAACCCTGTCTCTACTAAAAATACAAAATTAGCCAGGTGTGGTCCCAGCTACTTGTGAGGCTGAGGCAGGAGAATCGCTTGAACCCGGGAGGCGGAGGTTGCAGTAAGCCAAGATGGCACCACTGCACTCCAGCCTGGGTGACAGAGTAAGACTCTGTCTCAAAAAAAAAAAAAAAAAAAAAAAGTTTTAGGGCAGGAATGAAAGGAAGGAAAGTACACCTGGAAGGCCAAGCGGGTGACTTGAGGGATTCTAGTGTGTGGTTTGACCTTTGACTAGGGGTTTTATACGTTGACATGCTTCCACTTCCAGCGGGGGGCCATTGCATTCTTTCTGCGGATTTTTCCCTTGGGCTGGGCTGTCCGCACGCGCCGCCATGGCCTGCCATGCCAGCACCTGGGAGGGGCCGCATGCGCGGTGTGTTTACTGAAGTGGTGCACATGCTCATGTGAGGTGCTCTTCCCTTACCCGTCGAGGGTTTCCCGAGGAAGGTCATATACGAGTTAAGCTCTGCCATTTTGCCTCTTAGTGCTTATGCTTGAGCCCACTCACCCGACTCCTGAGATCTTATCGGGAAGTTGCTGATCACTAGTTTTAGGTGCTTCTATGTAAGAGAAACACCTATGTTGGGAAACTGCCTTTCCCTGGTGCTGGCTGCGACCAATTATTATTTGAGAGAGACAGTGTAACAACTGCCTATCACCTGATGGTTGCGTGACATTCCTAGGTGCTCTCCTGCCCTGCTCACGTCTGTCTACTGTAACAGAGGCTGCTCAAAAACCACGCGGGCCCCGTGACTGCCTCCAGCCCAGGTTCTGGGAGCCCCCTCCTTGCCGGACAGCCAGGAGCTCTGACTTCCAGACTTTGGAGAAGGGGGGCATCCCACTGTGGGCTGAGGCGTGGAGACCACCTGGGCCCTGGCACTCCACTGCTTAGAGCTGTGTCTTTCCACACATTGCTTGGGACAGTGACATTTCCTTGGGACCTCCTGGAGATGGCACTGGCACACTCAGAGGGTTGGCAGGGATGGCTTAAAGGAGGTAGTGCAGATAAATAACAACGAATGCCACAGGTAGGAGGATGCTCTTGGAGAGCCAGGCCCTCCTCCAGCCAACTCTTGCATTTTCTTGTGTAATCCTCCCCAGTTTACACAGGGAGATGGAACCCAGAGAGGTGGAGTGACTCACACAAGGTCACACAGCTAGGAAGGCGCAGAGCTAGGATTCCAGCCCAGAGGTGTCTGAGTCCAGAAGCTGATTTGAAATGCCAGCCCTGAGTCCAGGGAAAGCAGGAACATCATACACCACCAGAGTAAAGCACACGGTGGGCACCCCACAAACAGCAGAGCTTCTCATGATGAGGCAGGAGAATAGGAGGCAGGGAACCTAAGGCTGTTTCATTCCGACTTCCTAGAACTATATTGAAAGGAAAACCCACACAAAAAATTAACTGGGCGTGGTGGCGGGCACCTGTAATCCCAGCTGCTAGGGAGGCTGGAGTGCAATGGTGCTGTCTCGGTTCACTGCAACCTCCGCCTCCCGGGTTCAAGCAATTCTCCTGCCTCAGTTTCCTGAATAGCTGAGATTACAGGTGTCCACCACCATGCCCAGTTAATTTTTTTGTATTTTTAGTAGAGACGGTTTCACCATGTTGGCCAGGCTGGTCTTGAACTCCTGACCTCAAGTGATCTGCCTGCCTCGGCCTCCCAAACTGCTGGGATCACAGGTGTGAGCCACCGCGCCCGGCCTCACCCTAGCCTCTGACTGGTTGCTTTTTGCAACCAATCAGATGTTTGCACAGGAGTGTGACCTTTGTAACTTCACTTCAGCCTCTGGTTGGCTGCTTTCCACAACCAATCAGGTTGATTGCAGGCCACCACTTCATTTACATGAGGTGAGCATGAAGTGGCCAACGGGAAACTTCTAGGGGATATTTGGACCCAAGAAGATTCTGTATCTGGGCTGTTGAGGCGCTGCTCGGGCCACTCCCACACTGTGGAGTGTACTTTCATTTTCAGTAAATCCCTGCTTTCATTCTTTCGTTGCTTCATTCTTTCTTTGCTTTGCTGGGCATTTTGTCCAATTCTTTGTTCAAAACGCCAAGAACATGGACAACTTGCAGTCACGACCCTCTACTGGTGACTTTTGTTTTCCCCAAGATTCTAAGAGCCCATTATTTGAGGATTCTATCCGTCTAAGAGCCTTGAGTTCCTCATTTGATGTTTATAGGGATCAAGAACGACTGCCCAGGCCAGGCACAGTGGCTCACACCTGTAACCCCAGCACTTTGGGAGGTTGAGGCAGGAGGATCATTTGAAGTCAGGAGTTTGAGACCAGCCTGACCAACATGGTGAAACCCTGTCTCTACTAAAAATACAAAAAATTAGCTGGGCAAGGTGGTGGGTGCCTATAATCCCAGCTACTTGGGAGGCTGAGGCAGCAGAATCGCTTGAACCTGGGAGGTGGAGGTTGTAATGAGCTGAGATCACTCCACTGCACTGCAGCCTGGGTGACACAGTAAGACTTCATCTCAAAAAAAAAAAAAAAAAAGAAAAGAAAAAAAGAAACGACTGCCCTATCCTCTCAACCACCTCCAGCAAAAACAGGTTCCTCACCAATGCCCAGAATGTCACCATTCATATAAATCCCTTGGGCAAGAATCCCTTTTTAACAACTCAAGTGTCCCGCAAGGAACCTCGGTCACTTCTGGGAATGGGAGCAGGAAGACTAGAGATAAGAAGGGGACTTTTTACCTTATACCCTTTGCGTATCTTTTAAATTTTGACCTATGTGAACGTATTGCTACCCAACACATTATTAAGCATTTAACACATTTTTAAGGCTGCTAACAGATGGGTGGGCATATGTGCAGACAGAAGTGAGGGTGTCCCTGGAGAGGCCCAGGCCCCCGGGACCCAGGAGAGGATGGACCGAGGGGTGGGTGTGACTTGTCCAAGTTTCACTTCCCTCCAAGTGTTTCCCAAGACCAGGGTCCCAGGAGGCCAGGCTGAGATTTGGGTGGCTCCCAGCAGGATCTGATCCTGTGACCTGGGGCACTGTGGACCCCGCCCTCTGCAGCGGCAGTCTTGTTGCAGCACAGTGGCCGGCAGGTGCCCACTGACCAGCCTTCCACAGGGAAGGTGGGGGACGGGCAGTGTTGTGGGGCAGCCCACTCCTGGCCACCCCCCTGGGCCTCATGATGGCCTGTGAGTTGCATGCGCCGACGGCGGCCCTGGGGCTTCTTTGCGGTGGCAAAGGAAGGAAGTTTGATTGGGGACGGGGGTAGCGTTGGGGACCCTGCAGCCTCCTCTCCCAATGTGGGCAGCAGTGAGGGGTCCTGCAGTAACCTTCCAGCCGCTGGGGATGCTGCCCCCACGCACAGGGGCCCACTGGGTACTGAAGCCAGGAAGGGAGGGGCTGGGGTCACCAGGCGAGGAAGGAAGAGGGCACGCTGTGCAGGCCTGGAGGGGACACACGGACCGTCACTCACAGCACACCCTCTTGTCAGGAACGCTGTGAACAGGCTCACTGGCTCCCTACTGGGCACTCCCTCCCACGTTACCAACAAGAAAACTGGGTCCCCCGCTAGAAGGGGCAGAGCTGAGACTGGAACACATGCCTGCATGGCTCAGCCTCGTGTGTCTCCCACATGACACACTCAAGCAGGGGCCAGGCCCAGACACCAGGAGGGAGAGATGGCCTCGGAGGGCTGCTGGGCCCCAGCCAGAGCTGGGGGACGCGGCTCCCCAGTCTCCTCTCACCCCACACACGCTGTCGCTGGGCTAGCAGGTGTGTGTGTGTGCGCACACACACACATACACACACACATATACACACACACACATACATACACACACACATATACACACATACATACATACATACATACATACACACACACACAGTGGATCATCTCTGCAGACCAGAGTGTGAGGGTCTGGTGCATGTGGGTTCTCTGTGTCTTCTCTCTGCCCTCCCATTTGGGCCTGGGGTGGGGCCCCAGAAGATTCACAGAGCAGACCCAGTCTCAAGGACCTGAAGCTCAGGGACAGAGACCAGAGGGAACCCCAGGACATGCAGGAGCCCCAGGCCACGGTGGCACTGGGGGAAGCCCAGCTGGCCCTGAAGAGGGAAGAGACCTGGGCCATGCAGCAGGGAACAGGCACTGGCCAAGGCTGGGGGCCAGGGGCCGGCAAGCAGGGCCTGGGGGCTGAGCTTGGGGGCAAGTAGGATGGTTCCAGGCTGTCCTGCTTTCTGAGAGGAGTGAGGAGACTAGGCAAGGGCCTCCATCCTGGGGGTGCTGACAGGGGCTGGTGCACATAGGTACACATGCACAGACACAAAGACACACACACACACACACACACACACACACACACTTCCTTATCAGCCAGGTGACCTGGCCAATGAGAACCCAAGTACCTCTCTGAGAGCCAGCCCCACCTCTGCCGGCACCCTGCAGGCTTGGCCTGGACAACAGATGGCCAAGGAAGCACTGCAGGCTCATTGCAAGGTCTCATGGGCTCAGCCTCCACCCCTTAGAGCAGAAAGGCCAGTGGCCAGACCCCAGGACTGAGGCACCCAGGGTGCCCCGGTCTCGGCCCCGCCTCTGCCCCCAGCCTCCCTGACTGCATCCTCTAGGAGCTGCCATCCCACCCCCAGCTCGGGCTGGCTTGGCCTGGGAAGTCCCAGCCCCAGCCACCGCTGGGTTCAGGAGGATCTGCACACATGGCATACACACCCTCCTGGCATGGAGATACAGGTACACATGTGCACACAGTTCCTGCCAGGAAAACCCTGACTTCCTGTCTCCGGGCCTAGGAACCCTCAGGGTCTAAGCCGGGCCCCCTCCCTCTGCCACCAGCCACTCAGCCTTCAGCACCTCTTCCCAGCCTCTCTTAGGGCCTCCCGCTCCCAGTGACCTCCACTCAACTCAGGTTTTGCTCCAGCCTCAGCACCCCACCACCCCAACCCCAGGGTGCCCAGGGCCTTCCCGTAGGTGGGCCTCTGGGAACATGGGGTCGCAGGGAGGCCAGGCCCCCGGCCTTATGGCTGGCTCTGACTTCACCCTCCCCAGCCGAGGAGGCACTAACAGCACCCCCATTTCACAGCTGGAAAAAAAATGAAGCAGTGAGATAAAGGAACCTGCCTGCATTCTCACAGGTGAGAAGTGGCAGAGCCAGGACGGAATCCCCTCCTTAACCCCACAGCCCTGCCCCAGGACCCTCCGGCTCCAGCCAAGTGGCTCAGTGAGGAGCCTGAGACAGAAGGGTGGGGAAGGGGGTGGCAGGGGCTCCTTGGGGAGAACCTGACCAGGACCAGACCAGGCCAAGCCCTCCCTTCTCCCCTCCCATGCACCCTGCCTGGGACACTCATGGCCACCAGGTCAAGGGTGGGGTCAAGCAGGGGACAGGCTGACCTGTCAATCACCTGCCCCCTCTTGGACCCCTCCCCTAGGAAAAGACATGCCCCTCTGGCCCCTGGCTGGGAGGATCCTGAGCATGACGCAGTGCCGACCTCTTCTCTGCCAGCCTGTTTTCCCATCAGGGACGGGACCGCTTATTGGCACCAGCATCACATACCTGCCCCCACCCCAGCCCTGGAGATGGGGAACCCCAACCCTCCCACTTCCTCATTCCTGCCCCACCTGCCCCACCCTGCCAGGGGAGGTCTGGATATTCCCTTGCCCCGGCCTGCCCTGCTCCTGACCTCCAGCCCTGGTGCCCCCATGGAGGAGGGCACTGCCCCAGCACTTGCTCCCAGAAGAGACAGACAAGCCCCAGGCACTCAACCCCCAGGCTCTAGGCCCCAGCAAGACTCAGGCTCCAGGCCCCAGCCCTGGCATAGGAACCCGGGCAGGTCTGCCCGGGGAACTGCCCCCTGACTGTCCACAGTGCAGGGAGGGGGCCTGGAGGGAGTGGGGAGAGACACGCCCCCTGCTTGCCTGGCACCACAGCCTTTCAGACTCCTTACCCTGTCCTCAGGCGACCCAAGTTTGTGGAGCTCTTGGAACCTTGGCCCACCTGCAGTCACCTGCCCCCCACTCCCGCCAGGGTCAGGGTCAGGCCCAGAGACACTATGGGGGCCCACTGTGGAGGGCTGGGAGGGGCACCTGTCACCACCTGCCTCAGCTGCTCTCTGGAAATCTCCCCATCTCAACTTTCAGCCTCCCCAGCCAGCCCGGCTGCCAATGCAAATAGGTTTCCCAGCACCCCAGCCCGCAGGCTGCCACCAAGTTTCAGCGGCAGCTTTGCAGAGAGAAGCGGGGATGCAGGTGCACGCTGGAGCAGTCTCCTTACGCTTGCCTCCATTGCTGACACCTCAGGGTCGCCCCCGGACACACGCTCCATGGGTGACACACCCCCTGCAGTAACTTGACAACTTCCACTGCTGAGAAGTCCCTCCTACATCTAACCCAAATTCTTCAAGCTGCAGAACCAGCCTTATCCTCTTTTTGTCCCCAGGAAGCCCCGAGTCTGCTTTGGCTGGGACAAGGCTGACCAGGCACAAGGCCAGTGGATCCGGGCCGTGGTGGGGGCAGCCACAGGCATGGGCCTTCCCTGCTCTGGACCTGCCTCAGTCTTCCCGTGGCTTCCACAGGCATGAGAGGGCCACCCACCAAATAGTGTCACCAGACAGCCTCCGGCCTGGCCCTTCAGCACACCGGGACCCAGGCCTCCCATCCCCTGCTCACTCCTTAGGGAGGCACCATTTTAATTCACATTTATTTTTTAAATAAATACTCTGCTCTTCACTGTCAGACTGGAGGGTGAAGCTGGACAGTCGGGCGGGAGGCCCCCCCTGACAGGCAGCATTGAGAGCTCTGCGGCCCCAAAACACTCCCCTCGACGATGCCTGAAATGCCTCCTGCACGGCTGCTCCTTCTGGCCTGACAGCTGCGCTTGGCTGCTGACGACAAAAATTCCCTAACTGCAGTGTCAGAGTTGGGGGCAGGGCCCAGAGTGACTCCCTGGGCTCCTGGCTGACCCCCACTGACCACAGCTCCCTGCCAGCAGCCGGCCCCCCCTCGAGCCAGAGAGAACTAGACGCAGGTGATCAGCACAGCCATGGCACTGGGCACCTTGATCTCCTCGAAGAGCACGCGGCCCCGAGGGGCCTCCGCACCCGCCACCCCAGCCGCAGCTCTCAGCAGGTCTTGGGTGTGCTGCAAGAGATGCTGGTTCCGCCGGCGGCCCAGTCGGCGCAGTGCCAGAATGGCCAGTATGTGGTCCCGCCTGCAGAGACATGCGGGCACTCACTGCAGATCTACACCTCCGCAACACCCCCAGCCCCAGGATGAGGCGAACCCATGGGCTTGGGAGTTAGTATGAGTCACTCTGCATTCCAGGATGGTCAAGGAGGTCACATTGACTGAGGCCAGGAAGAGCTGTGCTGGGGGAGGGGGCAGAGCGTGGGCCTGGGGGACACCATAGCTGGGCTTGAAGGGGCACAGGAGAGGGGTGTGCAGAGTGGGAAAGAGCCCACGCAAAGGCGTGGAGGGAGACCTGGGGACCGGGTGGAGAGGGAGGGAGGGAGACCCAGGCTGGAGAGAGAGGGAGACCCAGGGACAGGGTGGAGAGGGAGGGAGACCCAGGGACAGGCTGGAGAGAGAGGGAGACACAGGGACAGGGTGGAGAGGGAGGGAGGGAGGGAGACATGGGGGCAGGGTGGAGAGGAAGGGAGGGAGGGAGACATGGGGGCAGGGTGGAGAGGGAGGGAGGGAGGGAGACAAGGGGACAGGGTGGAGAGGGAGAGAGGGAGACCCGGGGACAGGTGGTGGAGAGGGAGGGAGGGGGTGATGCAGCTGTGGGTGGACAGGGTTGGGGAGTAGTTGGAGGGGAACTCCCAGGGTGATGTAAGGGCCACTCTCTCTGAGCCACAGCCTGGAAGACAGGCCTGCTGGGGATGGGGAATCCTTCCCCACCCCATGGCAGGGTGGCCTGGGGAAGGGGATGAACCAGGGGCTTTCTGTGAGCTCCACATCCCAGAATCTCCAAAAGAATGGACTTGGAGAGATTCCAGCTGGGATTTCCAAAGGCTTGGATGACTCACCGACCCCCCAGCACAACCCGGGATCAAAACCTCCTTCCTCCTGACCAGGTCTCAGAATCCCCTGGCTTTCAGAGAGGGCTTTCTCCCCAGGGGTGGGGGGTCCGCCTCCCCCTCAGATTCCAGGACTGGAGGTGTGTCCACCCCCGGTGGGGCTGATGGAGGATGGCCAAGAGCAGATTAGGAGAAGGGGCTCTCTCCATTCCCCCTCCAGCCTTGAGGGTCTGAGGGTCCAAGGCCTACCTCCTGCCTCTGGTCTTCAGGCCCCTGGGCAGTCAGGTCTGGGCTGGGGTTGCTCCAATACCAGCCCCCTTGGCCCTGAATCTCTGGTAGGAAGCTAGTGGAAGCAGGTGGGGTACACACCTGATGTCGGGGTAGCTCCGGATGAGAGTCTCCAGGTGCCGCTGGATGTCGTCTTTGTAGGTCTCGCCCAGGATCTCAGCCACGCACTGGATGGCTTGGTCCAACCATGTGGCCTCGGAACCCTGCGAGACAGAGCCACCACCTGCCCCAAGAGCCCTCTCCCCACCCCTGCTCCAACTCCTGCAAGAGCGCGAGGTCAGTGCAAGGTCAGCCCTCCCGCAGCGTCAGCCCTCCTGTAGTCACTCTGGCTCGGTGCCGGGACTGCCTCCCCCAAAACAGAACGGGAGCGTGCCTGGGCACTGAGGGCTCATGGGCTACACAGCCTTCATCTCCCCTCCGATCCCATCCTGCTTGGACAGGAAAACTGAGGCCAGCCTGAAAGCGCTGCTAGGGGGCAGACGAGGGGTGTGCAGGGGCGCTGGTGCCTCCACTCTGAGGGCTCTGGCCTGAGGTGGGGGACACCTCCCAAAGGCCCTGACCGTGAGATGGGGCTGTGACCCTCGCCCCTTCCCCGCGCCCCTGCAAACTGTATGCAAATGTATGCAAAGTGCCGCCTTCCCACCTGGTTCCCTCCACCCCCCAGCCCCACAGGCGCCCCAGTCCCTGTTCCACCTGATCCAGAGTGGGGAGAACCACTCCCGCCAAAAGCCCTCCCGGCGCTAAGGCCCTAGTCACTGTCACCACTCCCCACACAGAGATGAGCACCAAAGGGCAGTCATGCCGCCCCTACCAGGCCCTGGAAGGTGTCGCTGATGGCCTGGGCATCCAGGCTCATCTTCTGGGAGCCATGCATGCGCTCCATGCCCCGGAACCGCTCCCGTGGCCTCAGCGCCCGCGCCAGGTACTCGCGGACCACGAACCGGTGCACCTCCTGCAGAGTCTCCTGGGCGGCCCAGGGTCAGGGTCAGGGTCAGGGTCAACAGCCCCAATCCTGGGCACAGCCCTGCCGGGGCCCTCCCCCTTGTGGTACCTGTGCCCGCGGCCGGGCCACACGCTGGAGATGACCGGCAAAGGTCACCACCTTGTCCATGAGGGGATGCAGCCAGTCCTGCGTCAGCCAGTCCCTGGTGCACACAACCCTGAAGAGCGGCTGGGGACAGAGGGGCTGGGAGTCTGCAAATGTGCACTACGCCCGCAACGTAACCCCTCCCTCGAAGCCCAGTGTGCCACTCCTGACCCCTTCCCTCCTGGGTTTGGGGTGCCATTCCCTCTCCTAGCCACAGGTTATGTCACGAGCCCTTTCCCAGAATGCCTCTCCCAGGCCCCAAGCTCTAGGGGCAGGGTTTGAGTCTGTGCAGTCAGATCTGCTCAGGGCATGCCCTGGAGAAGCCTTGAGGGACTGGGTGAGGACCCTGGGCCTGGATCCGTGGACCCACCATCCCAGGCTTCCGGGGTGACCACTAAGAGCTGGAGACTGAAGTGAGAAGGCAGGCGTCTCCCAGCCGCCCCTGCTCAGCTGGGACCTCACCTGGGTCCCCTGCCCACTACCCTACACACACACCCATGAGCTCACCCTGGAATAAATGAATGCTGTGACCTGGGCCCCCAGGCTCTAGGAAATAGGGGGTACCTGCTGGGCATGGGAAGTAGGGAGAGAGGGCCTATCACAGTCACCTGCAACTCACGCTGCAAGCCCTGAAGCAGGTGCTTCTGGAAGCTGCAGGTGGCCGTCACCAGGGGCTTCTCCAGCTCCTCTTGGGTTCCTGGGAACCTGGAGAGAAGACTGGTCCTGGGGAGGGGCCAGGACCAGCGATGAGGTGGGCAAGGGAGACCAGGCTGGGGAATAGAGCCGGGCACACAGCTCCACTCACTTAGACTACAATGTGAAGGGCAGCCCATGGGGCTCCCCATTGTAGCTGTCTGCAAGCAGAGTCAAGTGGGGGACAGCACAGAAGCCCAGGGAGCCAGTCACAGAGGGGTGGGTCAGGGGTGGCTGACCCGTTCCCCTCTGGCAGCTCTGGGACAGACCTTCCATCCCTCTTGGTGATAAACAGTGCGGCATAGCCATGCCTGGAACATACCCTACCCTGAGCCTCATAACTGCCCCCTGAAGGTGACAATGTCCCTATTTCACTGTTGAGGAAACTGAGGGCCAGGCTATACGCAGTCCCCGCAGCCAGGGACACAGTAGAGCAGGCTGGAGTTCCATCAAGGGTTTGGCCAGAGGCTGCCTACCAAGGGGCAGAGAATGCTCCCTGGAGCTGAAACCCCAGGGTCCCAGCACCAAGGACAAGCCTGGCACAGATTAAGGACGAGAGTGTTGGAGAAGCAGTGCCTGATGGTCATGCTTTGGATTTAGGCAGGCCTAGTTCAAGTCCCAGCTCCACCACTTCCTGGCTGCGTGGCCACGGGCAAGTGGCACCTCCTTTCCAGGCCTGTGCTCTGCACGTGTGCGTGGGTATACTGCGCTTGGGATGAGACGTGTCAGGCAGGGAAGGCACCCACAAAGTGCCTGGCACTGACAAGTGCTCACAAAGAGCCAATGGGAACTGAGTCCCCTGAGGCATAGAGTTCCCACACCACCCCAGGGAGCAGGTGCTCTGATCCTATTTGACAGGTGGCAAAAGAGCCACAGAGGGGAGGTGGCTTGTCCCAGAGCACACAGCCAGCAGGTGGCACAGCTGTTCTTTGAAGTCAGACAAATGAGAAGTACTTCGGGACACTAAAATTTACACACTTTTAAAAAAGGATGAACCCAGATGGGGAGGCTCAGTCTGTGCCTCTGGCGCTGCCGCATCTGCTGAGGCCTGGCCTGGAGCTGAGGGCACGGAAGGCCAACAGCCACTGCCAGCCCACAGGGAGGGCGTCTGCCTTCTGGGGACACAGAGACCCAGACCTCACCCCAGCAAAGCCCAGGGTGCAGGCTGAGGGAGGCTTCCCAGAGAAGGAGGTGTCCCAAGATGGAAGAAATGCTGCCTGGGATGAAGGGAGGGGAAAATGGAGCCCAGGGCAGCAGGCAGGGAGCTGGAACCCCTCGGCCTCTGCTCAGCCTTGAAGAGCCATCCACACTCCCACAGGGCCCCTGCTCAGATGGACACACACACACACACACACACAAGACACACGCATCTAGGCTCTGACACACACACCACTCAGCTCCACCCCTACACGCACATGCATAAACACCTCTTAGCTCCAACACACACACACACACACACACACACACACAGCCCTCAGCTCTGCCAAACACGCACACACACAGCCTCAGCTCTCCACGCATGCACACACAGGCACACACCCTCAGCTCCATCACACACGCACACACACACCCCAACTCTGCTACACACACACGCACACACACCCCTCAGATCCACCAACACACAGACACAAACACACACACACACTCCTCACCTCTGCCCCCTCCACGCGCGCGCACTCCCCTCCATCCAGGTTCCCGGCGCTCGCGCGCCCCCTGCTGGCCACGCCGCGCCTGCACAGGAGCGGGCGAGCCCTACCTGAGCTCCTCGCAGGCGTTGATGTAGGCGCCCAGGTGCGGCTCGCTCACCGCCTCCGACGCCAGAAAAGCCTTTTCAAACCTGGGGCGGGATACACAGAGCCTTTGGGGACCCTCCCTAGCTGCGCGATGACCCTGGGTCCATCCTCCCAATCAGGTCCCTACGCAGACTCCTCCCTCCCACCTGCAGAGCACACCCGGCCAGGTCGCTCCCCTACTGAGGATGCGTCCGCACCTGGGCACGAAGAGGCCGAGCGCCCGCGTGCAGATTCGCAGGGTGGTGGCCTCCAGCTCCGCGGAGATGGCGCCGGCCGCCTTCACGTGCTCGGCCACGAGCTGCGAGCGAAGCCCCGCACTGAGCGTGCCTCCCAGCCCCCGACCTGAGGCCGCGGGTCCCCTGGTAGCCCCCGCTGCGCCTCCAGCTCGCCCCGCTGTGCCTGTCAGTCTTGGCCCCTCCAGCTTTCAGCCGCCCAACCGGAGAGTCAACTCCCGCAAACTCCCATCCAGCAGCCTCCCTGCCTGTCGGCGCGCCGGGGGTCCCCGATTTCCCCCCACGTGGGGCCTCAGGCTCCCATCTAACGGAAGGGTTGGTTGGGACAGGATAGGAATTCGTTCTGGATATCGCCACCGTGTGCGTGAGGCTTGAACAGACGCCCCTTCTCAGCCCCTGCTCCCGGGCCGCACCATATGGACGTCCATGGACAGCGGCGCCTGGTAGAGGCCCTGCAGCACCTCGGGGACCTCGGCGGCCGCCCAGTGACTCTGCTCCAGCTGCAAGATGCTGTCGAAGCAGCTTGCGATCTTGGCCTGGGGGGAGAAGGGATGGGCCGTGGTGAGACCCTCCCAGACCCCGTCCCGCGCCGTCCGGGATGAGGGCCGCCCTGTCGGGTCACAAGCCCGCGCCGGGGGCCACAGGGTGAACCAGAGCCAGCTCTGGCCGCCGATAGCCTGGGCGCCGCACATCCCCCCAGGGCCCGCCCCCTCCAGCCTGGCCCGCCCAGCCTGGCCCGCCCAGCCTGACCCGCCCGGCCTGACCTCCAGGAAGCTGGTGTAGTCGCTCTCCAGTCGGGCCCACACGTCCGGCGCCAGGAGCGGAGGCAGCGGCTCGGCGGGCAGCGCCAGCCCCGGGGCGCCCAGGAAATCAGGACTGGAAGACAGGGCAGGGGGCTGGGGGCGGGCGCGGCTCTGATGCGGCAGCCGCTGCCCCTCTTCTGGCCAGGCTCAAAGTCTAACGCCAATCCCGAACCTGGGCATCTGTACACACACACACACACACACACACACACACACACACACACACACGCCTCTAGGCTGCCATGCCACACCCCCTCCCCGGAAGCCTCTGACAGCTGGGTTCCTGCCTTCCTGCAGAACGCTGAAGGACGGCTACCCAGATGGCACTCCGCCCTCTCCTCAAACACAGCTCAGGAATCGGCCACCCTCCAACCCACAGCAGGGAGGCCCACAGCAGGGCGGACACAGGTCTGACCCCACACAATTTAAGGAGCAATTTAAGGAGTGCGGGACTTCAGGCAACCTCCCCCACCTCCGTGGGCGCTCCTGCCGGTGGGGCTGGGAACCGCTCCGCGGGGAAGGCAATCCATCCTCATCCCAGGCACAGAGCGGGAGGTGGCCGCTCCCCGCAGGCTGTACCCTGAACCCAGATGCCCGTCTGGCCTAGCGGGGTGCCCTTTTCTTTTTTCTTTTCTTTCTTTTTTTTTTTTTTTTTTTTTTTTTTTTTTTGAGACAGAGTCTTGCTCTGTCGCCCATGCTGGAGTGCAATAGCGCGACCTCGGCTCACTGCAACCTCCGCCTCCCGGGTTCAAGCGATTCTCCTACCTCAGCCTCCGGAATAGCTGAGATTACAGGTGCGTGCCACCATGCCGGGCTAATTTTTGTATTTTTGTAGAGACGGGGTTTCACCGTGTTGGCCAGGCTGATTTCGAACTCCTGACCTCAGGTGATCGGCCGCCTCAGCCTCCCAAAATGCTGGGATTACAGGCGTGAGCCATGGCGCCTGGCCAAGATGTGCCCTTTTCTGATGCGCCCAAAGGCACCTGGTGGAACCAGCACAGGCCCTACTCCCATGGGAACCTCCCCACGGAAACTTTTCAAATTCTGGAACTGTGTATGGGTGACCCCTAGAAAACCTGGGGCGGGAGCGCCCCACGGCCTAACCCGCCGAGGAAAGCATGTCGAAGCCGTCAGCTCTCAGCCCTCTCCCAGGGAGGGAACAGAGAAGAAAGGTCCGGTGCTCCTCAAAGCCGGCTCCCCAAGGCCTGCGGGGGGAAGCGGCAGCTGTCCTCGCCACTTGGCGCCCTGGCCGAGACTCACCTGCCGTAGACGTTGGCGGCCCAGTCCAGCAGGATATAGAGCTGCTCGCAGCCGCGGGCGTCGCGCGCGAGCTCCTGGAGGCGCTGGGCCACGGCGCTGTGGAAGGCACGCAGATAGACCTCCCACGCTGGGAAGCCGGCCGCCGCATACGCGGGCTGCACCTCCTGCCGCACCTTCTGCAGGTCGCGGCGAACCAAGCCGCCCAGCTCGGCCAGAAGCTGGGCCAAACCCGACGCGCCCTCCGCCTCCCCGAAGGCCCACCCGGCGCCCGGCCGCCGCACGCGCTCCTGAGCGCTTCGCCGCACCGCCTCCTCCCAGTGCTGGCGCCAGCGGCGCGGCGTGCGCAGGAAGTCGCCGTCGTCGGGGGGAGAAGGGTGGGCCGCCTCCTCCGCGCTCA